>NC_137793.1:31585281-31969844 GCF_963383645.1 Muscardinus avellanarius | reverse complement strand
CGCCCCAGCCTTAAGTAAATCACATTCTGTCTCCATAGATCTGTCTGCTCTGGATGTTTCGATAAATGGAATCACCCAGTAGGTTGACCAACCTTCCTGACCCTATGCCCCATCTTTGGGCCTGGTGCACCGCAGTCAAACGGTACCATGGTACCTGATACTTTAATAATCAAAACTTGCATTCGAACCTGTCTCCCTTCTTTCCCACCTCCTTTTTCCTAAAGAGATTTTTCAAAATGGAAATGTGGTCCTATATTTCCTGAGCTCCTGAAAGGGCTCCCCATTGCCCTGAGACTGCCCTCTGAAGCCCCACCTGCCCAGCTGCCTCTTCCTCTGTGGCCCAGGCCCACGCACATGTGCACATACTGTACTTCAGCCCCGTGGACATCCTTGCCTTTCCCCAGGGAGCCCTGGGCCACCCCCTCGGGCTCTCCAGCTGCTTCTCCCATGCCTCGTGTGCATTTGGTCCCTGTATTTTTTTTTTTTTTTTTTGCAGTACTGGGGATGGAACCCAGGGACATTCTACCTCTGAGCTACCCCCCAGCCCTAGTTTTTATTCGTTATGTTGAAACAGGATCTCACTGAGTTGCAAAGGGCCTCATTAAGTAGCTGAGACTGTCTGCGAACAACGATCCTCCTGTCTTAGCCTCCCGAATGCTGTGTGACCGCATCCGGCTGACTTTTTTTTTTTTTTTTTTTTTGTGTGTGGTATTGAGGGTAGAACCAGAGGCTTTCTACCTCCGGGCTATACTCCCAGACCTATTTTATATTTTATTTGGAAACAGGGTCTCACTTAGTTGCTGAGGCTGACTTCGAACCTGTGTGATCCTCCTGTCTCAGCCTCCCAAGTGCTGGCATTACAGGTGTGCACCGCCACACCCGGCTCTTTTTTTTTTTTTTAATATATATACTTTTATGGGTGCATTCCACCCCTGGCTTCTTTGGACCTCAGGACACCCTGCTCCATGTCCTTGCCCATCCTGTGATCCCCATTCTATTCCTTTACCACTGTGGCCACTCCGGGACCTCATGGTCCCCCTGTCGACGGTCCTCATTCCCAGAGGCAGGGCCAGGCAGTGCGGAGGCCAAATGGGCCCCGGCTGGGCGAGGAGTCGTAGCTCTTGGTCTCGTTCTTTTAGTATCAGAGTGGTTTGCCTGGGACCTGGCTTGGCTAGAACTCCAGTTCCGGAGGCCAGCGCCCCACGCTTTGCTAACCTGGGGTGCCCTGGATCTTGCTGGAGGCTTGTATGTGATGATGGGCTGCAGGGAGTGCCGTGTGGTGGCCGAATGACCATATAGACATGTTATCTTCTTCTCTGGGCCTAGTCTGGGTAGAAACTCCAAGGTGGGCAAAGCCGCCCTGCAGCCCCCCAAACCCTCAGGGCTCCTAGAGGACCCTCTTGCTTTGCTGATGGTGACTGCACTGGCCTGGATGCTAGAGGACATATCCTTTCGGGGTTGTGTGAAAGGGCTGGGAGAGCAGAAAAGACACATGCCTCCGTGAAGAAAAGAAGCCTGTCTCCTGCGCCTCCTGCAGACCCCCGGCATCGGGCTCAATCTGGACTCGGCGGGAGTATCCTCTGGCCTGTCGCTCAGGGCAGGCCATTGCTGATGGCTTGCTGAGGGCTCAGCACAGCCTTTCTCCTATCCAGAATCCTCCTGCCGAATCTCCTTTGAAGCTGTTTGGCTGGGGAGCGATTCTGACGCAGCCTCACCTGGGGTCGGGACACCCTGTGTGCTCCACTGTCCGCTGCTCCAGCCACCCTGGAAGAGGAGGTGCTCAGCTGGGCCAGGCAGTTTCGTAAGTAGCCAGTGCGCTTGTCCTGAGACTTGCCAGTGGGGAACGAGGATCCCAGCCTTCCACAGCCCTTTCGCCTGCACAGCCTCCCAACAGCAACTGGAGGCACGCGTGATTTCAGGTGTCGGTGGCCTCAGCCCTAGCTCCTGGGGACGAGTGATCAGGCTGCTTCTGCCAACTTGCTTTCAGCCCTTCATAAAACCAGGGGAGAAAGCCTGCCTGGCGTGGCACTTTACATTTTAAAACATTATGACTAGCTGGGCGGCATGGTGGCGCAGACCTGTAATCTCTATACTTAGGAGGCTGAGACAGGAGGACCGCAGATTAGAGGACAGCCTCAGCAAGCAGTGGGACTCTCAACCTACTGAGACCCTGTTTCCAAATAAATAAAATTAGGATGGGGGCGTAGCCCAAAGGAAGAATGTCTCAGGGTTTAATCACTAGTAACACACACACACACACACACACACACACACACACACACACATCAAAGCCCGGTGTTGTGGTGCACATTTGTAATCCCAGCATTTGGGAGGCTGAGACCGGAGGATCACTGTTTGCAAACAGCCTCAGCTACTTAGTGAGGCCCTGTTTTAAATAAAGAATAAAAAAATAGGGCAGGGGGTGTAGCTCGGAGATAGAATGCCCGAGTTCCATCCCAGACACACACACACACACACACACACACATAACAAAACAAAACACAAAACAACATTATGGCTGGGTGCAAAAAGCAAAGAAGGGAACATGTGAAGGATCCAAGTTTGGGAAGTCATGCCTAATCCCCCTTCATGTTCAGACAGCTGTTGAGGTTGTCAGGGGATGTCAGCACCTCTGTTCAGGAGGATTACAGGTTCAAGGTCAGCCTCAGCAACTTAGTGAGACCCTCAGGAACTTAGGAAGATCTTGTTTCAAGGTAAAAAATAAAAAAGGGCTGGGGATATGGCTCGGTGGTTAGAATGCCCCGAGGTTCAGTCCCTAGTGCAAGGGGAGGGGGGAGATGGAGAAATAGGAAGGGAAAGAGGCCATTCCAGGGTCGCAGAGCTGGGCCCCGGCAGGGCAGTGAGTGCTGCTTTGTAGACGCGGGGCTTTGGCAGGGGAGGGAAGGCTGTGTCTTCTGTGCCTGGTGGGTAAAGGGTAGTACATATCTCCCAGGCTTAGACCCCGATCATGGGATGTGGTGCCACACTTCACTAGGAGAAACTGATGCCAGACCGGGCCTCAGTTGGCCCCCGGAGGTATCTGCCTCTGTCTCCCCGTGGCCCTTGGGTCTGTTCTTCCCCTGGCTAGATGCTGCCTACTCTAGCCTTTTGTATCAAGAACAATCATAGCCGGGCGTGGTGGCGCACGCTTGTAATCCCAGCATTGTGGAGGCTGAGACCGGAGGATCGCGGTTTGCGGACAGCCTCAGCTACTTAGTGAGGCCCTCTGGAACTTAGTGAGACCGTGTTTCAAAAGAATAAAATATAGGGCAGGAGGTATAGCTCAGAGAGGTCAAATGCCTCTGGGTTCCATCCCCAGATCCGCCAAAAAAAAAAAAAAAAATCATGCTGATGCTGACTGCAATAATAATAGTAATTTATTGGATGTGTTAATCGGGCAAATCCTGGTGTGTGCAGCCAGGCTCCACGGGGAAGGGTGTTTTCCAGGGCACACAGGGAAGAACTGTGCTGGGGTTCCTAACTCGGAATGGTCACCCTACGGCCCTCATCATTACCTCTGTGGGGCATATCCCTTCCTGACCAATGGCCTGGGCCTCTGGACTTAACCCAGGGCCTCATCAATTACCTGTTCATTCCACAGACCGAGCGCTTCATCTGTGTGCAGAAGGAGTGGGACAGAACCTGATGTGATCCTTGCCCCAGTACAGCGCAGTCAAACCAAGGTAGAAGAAAAAAATGGGGGGCAGACTCAAGTGAGACAAGAGAGAGCCCATGAAAGGCCGGTCAAGGACTTAGAAGACAAGAGTTCCTGCTCCCTGGTGACCTGGGGGGGCTTCCTGGAGGAGGAGGCGCTACAGCTGGGCTGGGAGGGGTGGTGCAGGAAGGGCAGCCCTCCTGGAGGACCTCTGGCCCCAGGAACACCTGCTTTGAGTCGTGCATACTCACAGGGCTTCTTCAAGAGAGGGCTCACTGAGAAGGGCAACTTACCCCATGAAAGGCTCCTCCGCACCGGATCTGTAGTCAGGAGAGGAGAGAAGCCTTTTGGGAGTCCTGGGGCCAGCCGCCAGCGGGCAAGTCGCCTCTCAGCAGCTCCGCTCTGTGGCTGCTTCTCCTTCCGCGCGGAGGTGGTTGAAGCAGGTGACTCAGAGCGTTCCCTGGAGGCTCTGGGGTCTGGGTGCTGGCTGTAAGCTGGTGGTCAGCGCGGCTGGGGGACCGGCCGCTCCAGGAGGATAAGCTGTTGCGCCTTCTGTCTTCAGGACGTCCCTGGGCGGGAATCTGTCTTCTGTCGGGAAGCTCCAGGGAAGGGTGGGTGAAGGGGAGGCTGGGAAGGAGTAAACAGTGGCTGTCTGGGTTTTCTCACCAGGCCTTGGCGAGGCCTCCTGGCTCCTTCCCTTATATGGCTGGGCTGCTCTGGGCTGGGAGCCTGCCGGGCGCTCCTCTACCTCCGCCACCACTCAGAGGGCTGGGGCCACCGCTGCTCATCGGATCTCTCCTGCTGTCGAGGCTGGGGCAGGACCCAGGACGAGTCCCAGTAATCACCCACATACACTGATCGGCCTTGGCCTGTGGCTGCTTGGGTGGAGCGGGAAGGGAGGGTTCCCACTGGGATAAGGGATGAGGAAGAGGAGCACCCAGAGAGGAGGGGACCCACCTGGTCCTGACGGGTCCCAGCTCCTGGTGTGACCCTAGTGAAGCCTTTCACTTCTGTGGCCTCTGTTTTGCCCTGTGTTAAATGAGTTCAGCAACTCAGAGAGACCCTGTTTCAAAAAAAGAAAAATAATAATAGAGCTGGGGGCGTAGCTGGGAGTAGAATGCCCCTGGGTTCCATCTCAAACCTATGTTCCTCCTGTATCAGCCTCCCAAGCACTGGGATTACCGGCATGCGCCAGTATACCTGGCTTGCAGCCCTGTTTTGAGGAAGGTAAGACAGGCTTTGGGAGGCTAAATAATTTGACTACAGCTATCCAATTAAAGGGGGAGTGAGACAGCATTTATTTGTATTTATTTAATTTGGCAGTACTGGGGACCGAACCCAGGAGCACTCTACCAGTGAGCTATATTTCCAGACCATTTTGTATTTACTTTGAGACAGGGTCTCACTAAATTGCACAGGCTGGCCTCAAACTTGTAATCCTCCTGACCTACCCTCCTGAGTAGCTGGGATTACAGGCGTGCACCACTGTGCCCCGCAAGGGACAGCGTTTGCACTCGGAGCTATCTGACGGCAGCATCTGGTTCTGAATGGGCTGATTGCTAAGGCTCCTCTGGGCGGAGATGATCAACCTCACACGTGCCGTATGGAAAAGAGATTGTTCCACAGCAGCTCCCTGAAGACCAGGGAGGCACCAGTGCCCAAAGCCCGAAGGACAATTCCATGACACAGAGGGAGCAGGGGCCATAGGTCGTCCATCTCAGAACCCTCAGCATGGCACACTGGGCCTGGCACGGTGCTGTAGAACCACTGAGTGAATGAGCCTGACTCCTGCCCTGCGTCATGGGCACGATCCCCTGACTCCTGGCAAAACAGCACATGAGAAAGCAGAGACACCACCTTGGAGATGGCCTTGTCTTTCCGTCTTCCCTCTGAAGTGTCCGCCGGACTCATTGTCAGGCCAAGTCTCCTGAGCTGCCCACTCTGCACTGAGCCCCGCTGTGGGCGAGAGGTGAGGGATGCTTGTGCGGGAGCCTCAGGCCGGCCCCCAGTCCCAGCTGCAAAGCAGAGAGCTTGGAGACAGGGAGGGCTGGTGGGGGTTGGGAGCAGTCCGAGCACTAACATCCTGTGTGCTCTCAGGCCCTGGAACCTCCCTTACCCCATCCATCACCAGCATCCTCTCAGACAGCCCCTTCCTGGGGCCTGGAGGAGGGGCTGGGAGCGAGGGCTGACTGTCAGGGCGGCGGAGAGACCACAGCTGGCCGCTCGCTCCTAGGCAGGTCTGCGTAATGTCGCAGCGGTCAGTGGGGGGAGGTGGCGCCTGCAGCCCTTCTAATCCGATTTGTTTAGACCCAGTCTCTGGCTCATCTGCTAGTGAGCGAGGCCACCAGGTGTGTGCTGTGCCGGGGTGCACGTTTGCATGCACGTGTGGGGCACAGAGGGTGGAACAGGTGGGCTTCATTATGTAAGACAGGCCTGGCCTGTCCCCGCCCGGCCGGCCGGGCGTCAGGTCAGCGCCTTGCTGAGGACCGCCTGCTTCTTCCTTAACTCCACCTCAGAAATCTTCACCCATTGCCTGAGATCTGGTACTAGAAGTCCCCTCCGCCACTGCCGGCCCATGCAGCCTCCCCAGCCTCAGTTTCCCTATCTGTCTGAAGAAGCTGGCAGCTCTCTCTTGCCTATCCTTCAGTGAGCATGACAGTGCCTTCAACAACTGCCAAGTGCAGGAAGACCAACTACTGACTGCCCTTCTCCTCCCTTCGCCCTCTCCTCTGCTTTTCTTTTTTGTGGTACTGGGGATTAAGCCCAGAGGCATACTACCTTTGAGCTACATTCCCAGCCGGATTTTTTTTTTCTCCTTATTTGGAAACAGGGTCTCACTAGGTTGATAAGAGTCTCACTACTTACTGAGGCTGTTCTCAAACCTGCAATCCTCCCATCTCAGTCTCCCACGTACTGGGACCACAGGGCATGCCACCAATGTCTGGATTTTTGTTTGTTTGGGTGATTCTAGGGATTGAACCCAGGGGCATCTACTTCTGAGCTATATTCCCCAGCACTTAAAAAAAAAAAGGTTTTTTGTTGTTGTTTTGGAAACAGTCTCACTAGGTTGCTCAGAGTCTCGCTAAGTTGCTGGTCGGCCTTGCACCTGTGATCCTCCTGTCTCAGCCTCTCAAGTCCTGGGACAGCAGGTGTGCGCCACCACGCTCGGCTTGCTTACTCCTTCCTTGAGCTTCCCTGTGTGCTGTGTGAGACCGCGGGAGCCCTCTCGAAGCCCGATGACCTGGTTGGTTATTACTAGGTTGAGCGACTTGTCTGAAATCACACAGCCCAGCTCCTCCTGTCTCTAGAGTCTGACCCTGTCTGCTCCTTTCTGGGGAAGATGGCTGCTGGTGCCCCTCCCTCGAGTTCTCGTCACCAAATTACAGAGGCGGGCTTTGCATTGCTGTTTTGTGAGAGTGTGGGCGGGATGGGTTCTTGGCTCCTGTTTGATTCTCCCTTCTTTGCTTCCATTTCTTTTCACCTACAACCCCAACATCCCTGAGTTGCCCACACTCCCACCAGTCAACTGGGGCTTTCTTTTGACCCAGTTCTCCTCAGTGTTCCGCGGCCTGCTTTCCAGGTCATGTTGAGGGTTGGGATGGGGACTTGATTTCGAGGGTCCCTGGTTGGTCCAGGCGCTGCCTTCAGAGTGGGGAGGGGAGTACTCACTGCCTGCGGCCTGCTTCCTCTGGTCCCCGGGAGGCTCCTTCTCTGGGGTCCTCGCTTCTCCAATGCTAGGGGGCTGGGGGAGCTCCCACCGCCAGGGCCCTTACCTGAAAGAGACAAATATACCACCTGTCAGACGGGCGTTGTGCTGCACCGTGGCCAGAGGCCTGGCTGGGCTGCTGGGCTCAGCTCTGAGGAGCCGAGGAAGGGCCTGGGCCACTGCTGGTGCAGAAGTCTCTAGCTGAGCCCACTGAGTCCAGGCCCATGGAACCTGCTCCTTGGGTCCAGGCAGCCATTACCCCGGCTTGCCTGCCTGGCCTTGAAAGGATTCTTCAGAGAAACTCTAAGCTCCTAGAGCAGGAGAGGTCAGGTCCCCTTCCATCAGCAAAAGCACTGGTCGGGAAGGAAACTTCCTACAGGCACTGGGGAATTCTCACCGGAGCCTGCACCTCCAGCCTCAGGAGAAGGGAGCCCTGTCAGGGTGAATCAAAAGCCAAAATGGACCTGGTGGCCATGATTGGAGGGACAACCCGTGGGCCTTCCCAGCTGCACAAGGGAGTCAGCTTGCAAAATGCTCCCCATCCCAGGCAGGAGGCCTATATATTTCTCCTCCACTGAGGTTCAGAGAGGCAGTGTGGTTTGCCAGGGTCATCTGCTGGCCAGCTTGGGAGGCAGTCTTGGGCCCAGGCTCCGCCTGTTCAACCCCTGTTCTCTGAGCATGGGCAGCAGCCAGCTGGATGACCACGAAACAAAGCTCAAATTGGCATGGTCGTTGCAAAAGCCCAGTGGCCTCTCCTGGCCCTGGTTCCCATGAGACGTGAGGGGCTGGGAATGGGCCGCATCTGCGAGGCAGATGGCATTCTACAGGGGAGAGGGCTGAGACCAGGAGAACTGAGCAAGCAGGAGACCCGCGCTCTTACCTGCCCTTCCCAGAGGGCTTCCTTTCCCCGGCTGCCTCACACCAGCCCCCGTCCACAGCTTGTGCACACCTTGGGCCCCAGCTCAGGTTCCCACCATGCATTCGCAAAGAATAAAAACGGTATGCTGGGTGTGGTGATACAAGCCTGTAATCCCAGCACTTGGGAGGCTGAGACAGAAGGATCATAGGTTCTAGGCCAGCCTCAGCAGCTTAGCATGATTCTGTTGTTGTTTTATTTTTTTAAATAAAAAGATATAGGCCCTGCTGTTTTCTTTCCTTTTTTCATCCCTTCCTCCCTCCCTCCCTCCCTTCCTTTCTCTTTTTCTTTTTTTGTACTGCTGGGGATGGAACCCAGGGCCTTGCACACTCTAGGCAAGTGCTTGACCATTGGGAGACACCCCTAGCCCTGGGCCTGCCTTTAAGCTCGCCTCTATCCATGTGACGTAGGTGTCCTCCCTTCTCTGAGCCTTGGTCCCCAACCTCACCGTCCTGTGTGTGGAGGTGTTTAGTGCAAAGCACAAGTCCAGGCACAGGGTGAGCCCCGGGACAAACAGCTGCAGGTCTGTCAGGAGGATGTGGGGGGGGGAGTCGGAGCAGCCATCTGGGGAAGAAGTAGAAGCTGGCTGGGGGAGCTGCCGCGTGGGCCCCTCCTCGGCCCCCTGTGCTCCGTTCCCACAGCGCCCTCTGCCCCCGTCACCCCTGCTGAGTTCACCAGCCTCACACGCTCCCCGCTTCCTCCCCAGGGAAGGCGCTCCAGGACTTCTGAGCAAAGCCTGGGAACGCGGTTTGAGGCCGAAACAAGCAATGCAGGGAAAAGGGAAGGGAACCCAGGTCACAGGCTGCCTCCAGTGGCTCTGCGCATAGGAAGGCGCGGAGACCAGGATGTCTCTGCTTGCATCACCCTGGCTTCCCAGGGAGAGCGGAGCCCGGGAAGGAGTGCCCAGGACAGCCATGCTGGCCCCTGGCTCTGCACAGTGGGCACCGTGGGGCGACAGCCGACAGCACGGCGGGCTTGGCTTTACCGCCTCTTGCCCAGGTTTCTCATCTGACCCTGTTTATCCCCATCGGATAGATGAGGAGACTGAGGTCCCAGCACTCACTCAGGGGCACACAGAGATTAAGCATCAGAGCCAGAGCCTGCATGCTCGTTCCCGCTCACTGTCAGCCCGGGCTTCACGGCTCTGTCTTTTAGAGCCACAACCTGGTGGGGTTCTCACAGCATCTGTCCTCGTGGAGAGGCGCTCGTGAACGGAGAAAGCATTTTTAGTCTAGGTGGAAGCCATCCGGGCGCTGGCGAGGGCCGCGCGTTGGTGGAGGCAAGGGCTCCTCATTTGGGTTGTTGCCGGGCCTTTTCCCACGCTTTTTCTTACATGCTGTCTGTTAGAAAGCAAAAATTGGAAAATAGCAGCCTGATAAAAGTGACTACTGTCCACTTTGCAAAGAACAGGGACTTCCAGGGCTTTGGGGGCTTTTCTGGGACTGGATGGTGCTTTCTAGATTACACAAATACTAGTTTTTTCTAGGAGAAGTTGCATAGATCAGTGGGCACGGCGCTGGGCTCTGTAGGTGTGTAGGCTGTGTGCTGGGGACATGGGTCTTCCCTTCTCTGGGCTTCAGGGCCCACATATGTATGATGTTGTATGGAGAGGCCTGGGCCTCATGGTGTCCAGGGCCCCCCTAGTCAGGCCCCACCATTATCCCACTCCTACTGCTCAGCCCAAAGCACCCCCAGTGACCCGGACTGGGATGGGGGTCTGCACCAGCACTTGAATTCTCGGAGCCCTGGCACAGAAGCATCCTTATCTCACACTTGTTCAGATAAGGAAACTCAGGCACAGAGAAGAGAAGCAATGAACTCAAAAGGGACACTTGCAGTCAGGGGCCAGCTGGTACCTGCAAGTGTCCTGACCTCTTCCCCTTGTCCAGGGACCGTAACTGATCCCATACTAACAAAGGGGGCCCCCCGGAGCAAGGTAGGAGAGAAGACGGCCTTCGAGTTCCTGAGGTTTTGAAGATGGAATAATCGTGACTTCCTTCTCCAAATAACGTTTGGCCCTTCCTCGAACCAGATGGCGGATGTTTGGAATTTATGTTGTAAATAGTTTTCCGGAAGGGGGTGGGGGTGCAGATGTGTTACTTTCTCCAACCACCAGAGACGAGATCTGAGGGAGGGAAGTGGGGGAGGAGGGAGACTGTGAGAAGCTTTGGGATTGGTGGGAGGAGGAGGAAGAAAAGAGATGTGAGAAGGGAGGGAGGAGGGAGAGAAAAAGGGAAGAGACACTGATGGGGGAGATGCAGGGAGGAAGAACCGTGGAAGGAGGAGGGGCAGTGGGAGGAGAGGGAGAGACAGAGCTGGGGAGGGGGCTCCGGGGTGCGGGCACACACAGGCAAGCTCCATCTTGAGTTCAGGAGCAAACCCTTGAGTTTTCTAAAAATAGCTCAGCCTTTCCCCCAGCGGGGCTGGCGGCAGGGACCAAGAGCGGCATGCTTGCCCTTTTATGGTAAGAAAAACCCAGCTCCTCAGAGGGAAGCGGGGCTGCAGTCTATGATTCTGGATGAAGCCCAGCCGTGGGGCCTGTGGGGCCTGGGGTCGGGTGGGACAGGGCTGGGTGGGGGTGTGACCGGGTAGGATTTCCTGGCCTAGGTCCTGTGTGGTCTCTGAAAAAGGACTGAGATGAGGGGCCACCCAGGACAGCCCTGGGGTTCTGGTGGATCCTAGGTACTAGGGTAGAATAACTCCTAGACACATTTGGTCCACCCCATCTCTGGTTTATAGGAGAAGAAACAGCCCCCGACAGGGTAGTAGATTATAGGCTCCCCGCAGGGGGATTTGAAAGTGCAGGGTCTTCCTGAGGATGGCTTTTGTGCCTGTTATTCTGGAAGGAGCACCGGCCTGGGAGTCAAGAGACCCAAAGTTCCTTTCCCGTTTACACATGACTTGTTGGGTGACCTTGAGCAATCTGCTGGCTCACTTTGCTCCCAGCTTCCTTCTCTGGGGTACTCTTGAGGGCTTTCTCAGCCTTTTATCTCTTTGGGAATTTCACAGCTTCAAAGTAAAGCTTGGGCATAGAAGAATCATGGGGTGTTGTTTTCTGCCCATGCCCGGTCCACTTCCTGCTCCAAGCCAGGTAAGTAAAATCTAAAATGAAACAGAGACAGGGAGAAGACCACACAAGAGACTGCAGGAAGATCATGGATGGAATCCCCAACACTCCGGCTGGTTGTGTTCAGCCCCTCACTGGACAAACTGAGGCCGGAGGGGCCTCATGCTCAAGGTCACATAGAGAGGGCAGAATCAGGCAGGAATAGTACCAAGGGCTCCCCTCGGGCTGCGGGCTCTTTTCTCTGCAGGAGATCTCCCATCTGCAGCCGCCAGTAGCTCAGGGGACAATCTCTAGCCGCATAAAGGGACTCCCTGGTAAGACAGGCTGTCAGATTTTGACTACCCCTTGGAGACGGTCCTGGCTGGGCACCCACCTCTCCCTCCATCCCCTGGCCCTTGACTGTGGGGAGCATACCATAGTCTCCATCTTTGGCTAGAAGGCGAAGAAGCAGCACAGGGCGCAATAGCTGACAGGGTGATCTTGGGCAAGTCTCTCCCTGGCACTGGGCCTCAGTTTCCACATCTATGACAAGAGCAAAGAGGCTCTGCTGCACTTTGGGGTCCTTTAGGCTCTAAAAGGGCTGTGATGCTATGAGCCTAGGATTGAACATCATGATGTTTACTAAGCACCCACCATACCAGATGTCCAGCCTGAATATGAGACGCAAACAGTAACCTGGTTAGCTTTACAGTCAAGACTCATTTGTGCAAGGTTTCCAGAAGCTCTGGTCTCCAAACCCTCTGTCTTTATTTTAGGAGTCCCTAGGCTGACTCTGCGCTCAGCTTGAACCCGGGCTCAGGTGGCTCTGGTCACGGGTGTCCAGGGATGTCTGTTGGCCAGGTCAATACTCCTGTCCACTGCCACAGGACCCTCATCAGGCCTGGTGAGCCCTTCAACTTCTCCCACATGCCTGTCTGCCTCCCGGGCCCTGGAAAGTGGGAGGGTACCTCAAATCTGTTCTGCACCCCAGTCTTTCCAACTCTGCTTCTGTGACTCAGCTCAGGCAACAAGGAATCTGGCTTTTCCTTTTCCAGACTCCTCTGACACCCCCGCCCTCCACCAGGGGAAAGGATGGGACAGAAGAGGAGGGGGAAAAAAAAAAGCATCTTGGTTCTAAATCGGGAGCTTTCCTGTGACCCTCCTGGAATTTCCAGGCAGACTCTTGGGAGCGTGTGAACAGGGCTCCCAGGGTCCCCTCATTCCTGCAGGGCGGAAGGCCATCGCGGAGCGGTCCCCAGGGAGCCGCATTTCACAACCAGACCCCAGGTCTCTCTGGTCAGGCCTGGTGTCCCCCAGGGAAGTGCAGAAGGCAGCAGCAGTGGGATGAGAGGAAGTGGGAGGGCAGAGGTCCCAAGAGGCCCCTTTGCAAAGTCAGTGCAGAGCTGAGGTCACATCTGGCTGGAATCTGACAAGCAGGCAGCAGGAGGGGCCCAGCTGCAGGACAGTCCCCGGGCAGCTAGAACTGGCAGTGAAGTTCCGGGCTGCCGGTGGGAACATCTGGGAAGCCTCTGATGCCTGACTTCTCCCTAGGTCATCTCTACTAATCTTGCATCCCTCGGCCCACGAGGGCTTCACCGCTTCCAAAGCACCTTGCCCCTCTTTGACAGACAGTTGGAGACTCTTTCCCAGTGTCTGCTGCCTTCTGCCTCCCCGGGGAGTGGGGGGGGGGCTTTGCAGTCTAACCTCTGGGACTGCAAAAAAGTTCCTATTCCTCAGGAGGCTCTTTGAGAGGAGCTGGGAGCGGTGGTTCATGCCTGTAATTGCAGTACTTGGGAGGCTGAAACAGGAGGATCACAGGTTCAAGGACAGCCTAAGCAACTTAGTGAAACCCTTCTCAACTAGTGGGACCCTCAGCAACATAGTGAGACCTGTCTCCAAAAATCAAAACAAAAAAAAAGGGCTGGGGAGATAGTTCAGAAGTAGAATGCCCCTGGCTTCAATCCTCAGCATCTAAAAGAAAAAGAAAGAAAAAAAAAAAAAGAAAAAGAAAGAAAGAGCAAGCCAGCAAGCCCGGGGAGGTTTGCTGGGCAACTGTAGCCTTGAACTTCCTACCTTTCTAATCCCACTGAGAGATCTCTTTTCCCCTTGCTTGACAAGTGAGAATCACCCAGTGCTCTGATTCCCACATCTCTTCCCATACACTGGGGCCTTGGGACAAACAGCCTGAAGGAAGGACAGAGCGATCCCAAGCAGGGCTCTTCCCAGCTTCTGAGGCTTGGCTGCTGGATGCCGGAGCACCCCCCAGCCAGGTCCTGCTCACTGTGCCAGGTCCCCACCTCCCTGAGCCTCGCCACCAACCTCAGTTTCAGCCAAATGGGTTTCCTTATTGTGTCCCAAAGTTGCTCTCTGTCCCTGCGCCCTGCGCACGGAGTCCTCCGCCTCACCTTCCTCCTTTCTGCCCTCCAGAGCCTGCCCTGGCCGCCCAGCACCTCCACCCACAGCGTGAGTTCCTCTCACAATCTGGCTGTCTACTGTCACACTCAGGGTGACTCGAACTGTCCCCTTCCTTCCCAAACAGCGGCATCAGGGCCCGAGGGCCCGGCGGGGTGCTGCTTAGAGGCCAGGCCAGATCTGAGCACACTGGGTCACATGCCTGAGGTCCCAAGGGCTCTGGGAAGACTGATCGGAGGCCCAGGCCCGGCAGGGCAGCCGGGGTGGTATCCTGGCCCCTGCGATGCCCTCTGAGGCCAGCCGCCTCTTCGGACACTTCCCCTCATCTCTGTTTCCCTGAAGGAGGAAGAGGAGTAAAAATGGGTGGGAGCTGGTGGTAGTGGAGCAGTGACCAGCCCGAGGGTCCTGTGTGATTTCTAGTTTGGAGCTTCTCTATCTTGAAATGAGACTGGGGTCAGAGGAGGCGTCTTCAAGGAGGGGCCTAGACTTGTGTCTGGCCCCGGGCTCTCGGGGAGGTGCCAGGGTGGAGGTGCCCGGTGTTGGCCTGGCCTGCCACCCCTTCTTCAAGTCTTAGATGGGCTGGAGGCTGGCAGCCCAGGCTAACCAGCACTTACTGTGTGCCTGGGTGTCACGAGCTTTTTAAATTTGGACTGAGATTGAGCCCAAGGGCATTCTACCTCCAAGCTACTCCCCCGGGCCTTTCAGTTTTTATTTTGAAACAGTCTCGCTAAGTTGCTGGGTATCTTGCTCAGTTTCTGGGCCTGGCCTCAAACCTGCGATCCTCCTGTCTCAGCCTCCCAAATACTGGGATGATTACAGGTACGTGCCACCAAGCCCGGCTACTTCGTGAGCTTTTAACTCATTTAATCCAGATAATTCAATAAACTCACAAGCCTGGTGCTCTTATACTGCCTATTTTACAGATGAGGAAATAGGACCCAGCGCTGCTCTGAGGCAGATGCAGGATTCAAACCCAGGCAGCCTGGCCCCCCTCAAACCCGCACCACATCTTAGCTCCTCTCCCACAGCCTTCATCTCCTGGACGCAGGATCCACCCCACAGCGTCACAGGAGAGAGCCCCTAGCCTGGAGTCCGCCTTCGTCCCCTCAGCTAAACCAAAAGGGGCCCAAGTGCATTGAGCCCGAGAGTGGATGATCCACGCAGCGTGCTAAGACACTTTCAAACAGGAGGAAAGGTTTCTGGGGCGAAGCGCCACAGCCCACAAGCCTCTTTTGCAAGCAGGGAGGGGCTGGCCTTGGTGCTCTTGCAACGTGTGGTGAGGCCAGGAGCCCTGTGGGGCTGTCTAGACAGGCAGTTAGCAGGCGGCAGCCACTGTGCGATCTTTCCCCCTAATTTCTGCATCTCAGACCCCGGGGACTCCTGATTGGGTCATAGAGACTGTTCAGTGCTGGGTTGGGGGGGAGGCCACACAGACAGTGCCCACACCCATCCCAGGGCTGTCAGAAGCGTCTGCAACTTGTGTATTTGGGGTGGGTTTCTAGCTACCCACAGGGACAAGAATGCAGCCTTGCAGGAACACACATAGGCATTTTTCTTCCCTTTTTCTTCGTGGCACTGGGGATTGAACCCAGAGGCATTCTACCTCCAAGCTATACTCCCAGCCCATTTTTGTTTATTTCTTATTTAGAAACAGTGGCTCACTAGGCTCTGAGAGCCTTGCTAAGTTGCTGAGGCTGGCTGTGAACCTGTGATTGTCCTGTCTCAGCCTCCCAAGTACTGGGATTATAAGTGTGCACCACCATACCTGGCCTGGCCTTCCTTCCTTCCTTCCTTCCTTCCTTCCTTCCTTCCTTCCTTCCTTCCTTCCTCCTCCCTCTTTCTTTCTTTCTTTCTTTCTTTCTTTCTTTCTTTCTTTCTTTCTTTCTTCTTTCTTTCTTTCTGCGGTACTGGCAATTGAACCCAGGGCATTCTACCTCTGAGCTACACCCTCAGCCCTATTTTTTATTCTTTATTTTGAAACACGGTCTAAGATGTGGAGGCCCTCACTAAGAAGCTGAGGCTGGCCACAAACCTGCCATCCTCCTGTCTCAGCCTCCCAAGTACTGGGATTACAGGGGGATCACAGGCATGCACTGCCACACCTGGCTACACATGCATTTTTATTTGTTTCTGTTTTCTTTTTTTCTTTTTTCTCTTGGTACTGGGGATTGAACTCAGAGACAGTCTACCTCCAAGCTACAACCCCAGGCCAATTTTATTTCTTATTTGGAACCAGAGTCTCCCTAGGTTGCTGAGAACCTCTCTAAATTGCCAAGGCTGGCTTTGAGCCCACAATCCTCCTGTCTCAACCTCCTAAGTACTGAGATTACAAGTGTGCATTACTATACCTTGCTTACTTGCTTCCTTCCTTTTTTCTATTTTCTATTCTTTTTTTTTCTCACTGTTGTGGGGATGGAACCCAGGGCCTTGTGCATGCTAGGCAGGCACTCTACCACTGAGCCACATCCCAGCCCCAATCTTCACAGCTGTTTTCAGTTTTGGGTACTGGAGCTTGAACCTGGGGACGTTCTACCTCCAAGCTATACCCTCAGCCCTTTTTTGAAATTTTTTATTTTAAAACAAGGTCTCGCTGCCGGGCATGGTGGTGCACACTTGTAATCCCAGCATTCGGGAGGCTGAGAACGGAGGATCGCAGTTTGAGGACAGCCTCAGCTACTTTGTAAGGCCCTCTGCAACTTAGTGAGACCCTGTTTCAAAATAAAGAATAAAAAATAGGGCAGGGGGTGTAGCTTGGAGGTCGAATAGCCCTGGGTTCCATCCCCAGACCCCCCCACACAAATAAATAAATAAATAAATAAACAAACAAATAAACAAAACAGGGTCTCGCTAACTTGATGGGGAGCTTGCTAAGTTGCTGAGGCTGACCTTGAACCTGTGATCCTCCTGACTCAGCCTCCCAACCATTGTGATTACAGGTGTGCACTGCAGTGCCTGGCTCCTTACATTATTAACAGACAAATTCGATACATACAAAATAATGTGTGCTCCACATATGCTTCAAGAAACTTGATTGTTTCAAGTGTGGCCCAGGAGAGAGGGATGATGATGTACAGGGACTGCCCGTAGGAATGGAACTCAGTTCAGTGGCCACTGTGGGAAATAACCTGGAGTTTTCCCGTGAAGTTGGTGGGTACACACACAGGACCTAGCAACTCTTGCTTGGTACAAACCCCAGAGAAACTCTGGCTTCTGTGTGCCAGGAGGCCAGCACCAAAGTGGACCTAATAGCTGGAAGCAGCCTTTGCTGTGGATCTGAACCGCTCCAAGGCCCTGAGCCCCAGTGCAAAGTCGCAGGAAGAAGAAGGACCAGACACGGCCCAGCAGAGAGGTGTTCGGAGAGCTCAATGCTCACCGGGGAGCCTGGACAGCCGCCTGGCGGCTTGGGCCTGGAACGTCCTATTCTTCCCGGCTGTCTGTGTCAGCTCTTCCCTGGAACTGGCCTGGTGGGAAAGGCTGACTTTGCCCAGAGCTGCAGTGGGGTCTGAGGGACCAGCAACCATCTGGCCACATCAAGATCGGTGTGACCTCAGAGCTAGGAGACCTGGGTCAAGGCCTGGGGTGGCTCTTCCTAGATCAGCCGCAGGGAGTCCTTGTCCGGATGCTCCGAGGGGCCCGGGTGGCAGGCTGAGAGTGTGTGGCTTGGGGCTGCATAGGACTCTATCAGATCCACCCCCCATCACTTTTTTTTTTTTTTTTTGGTGGTGGTAGTGGTGGTACTGGGGACCAAACCCAGTGGCATCCTACCTCTGAGTTACAACCCAAGTCCCCCCTTTTTTTGAAACAGGGCCTCACTAGGTTGATAAGAGTATCGCTACTTGCTGAGGCTGTCCTCGAACCTGTGATCCTCCTGTCTCAGCCTCCCAAGTACTGGGATTCCAGGTATGTACCACCACGCCTGGCTTTGCCCTCACCACCTTAATTGTGGTACCTCAGGCGAGTGGCAGCACCCCCCTTCTCTATGAACTGGGGATGTGGAAATGCTCCCCGCCTCACAGTAATCCTGGGAGGAGTAAATTACAGTGCAAGCGATTCAGCCCTGTGCCTGGAAGTCCCCCTTACATATTCTGCTCCTTTTCATGAAGTAGTTTGGAGGTTTCTCAGAAATTTCAGAATGGCCAAAGAGGAAGGCAGGAAGTTGGAGACTCCTGGGAAAGATAGAAGCCTGGGGCAGCCAGTGCGCACGCGCGCACACACACACACACAGTATCCAGGTTTAACAACTCCTGAGCTGTGTGAACTCAGCCACGCTGAGGTCTCTGTGCCTTCGATACCTCATCTACACAACAGGAGTAATCGCTTCTGTCTGAAGGGTCTTATGAGAATTAAATAAACTAATTCATACGAAGGGCTAGGGTAGCTCCTGGATGTCTGAAGTGCTCCACAAATGAAAGGGACGCAATTCTCCTAATCTGCGCCACCTTAGGGAGCCCCCGGCTGAGCAGGGACACCGGTTCTGTTCCAGTTCCAACATCCAACAACCCTCCGTAGCTTCAGTCCCCTCTGCTGTCTGCGGGGCCTCCAAGCTGCTACAGCCCAGCGCTCTCACACTGCTGAGAATGCTCGTGAGTGCACTGGCGCTCACACTGCAGCTCCCAGGCCACGGGCCCTGGTGAGCACGCGCGCGCGTGTGTGTGTGTGTGTGTGTGTGTGTGTGTGTGTGTGTGTGTGCAGAGGCCCAGACTCCAGCACCCCGGAGATCACATGTGGGAAAGGCGGTCCTGCCGGCGATTTGGGGCCTCTTGCTCATCGCCCCTGCCCCTTACCTCCGCCTTCCGGATTCACCCTGCCTCTCTCCGGAGCGCGTCCTCTCTTCAGCAGCTCTGGGTGTTCCCTGCTGGGGTCCCATTCCCTCTTCTCTCTCAGCATAGCTAAGGTCATTTTGCCCTGCAAGAGGCCCGGGGTCTAACTGTACTGTCACACCGGCCCTTACTCTTAGGGACGTATGTCCCTCACTCCGCATGACAGCCATGCAAGGTCAGAACCAGGACTGTACCCGTTTCACAGAGAGGAAATTGAGGCTCAGAGGCGGCAGGCATCTTGCTCAGGGTCATTGTTCCGGTAAGTAAACAAGCCAGAACTAGACCCTGTCAACAGGACTCCAGAGCCTCCTCCTGGACCACTGCGTCCGTGGGCCTCGTGTGAATGGAAGCAAGGCCAGGGTGCTGGGCTGTGTTCCACTCTGGGCCAGGACGTGGCCAGCATGTGTTCTGAGGAGCCGCCTGGATGTTGCCCGTGCGTCCCTACGTCCTGCTTCTCAGCCTCTGCCCGGCTGGCCTCCCACGGAAGCCATGGTGGGGCTTCCGTGTTCCTCCGAGGGCCTGCCCCAGCCCCTCGCCCCTGAAGCCCTCTGTGGTCTTTTCCACCCCGTGCTGCCCTGAGGTCCTGCACCCCTGTCCCTCGCTGCACCCTGGGGAAGGGCATCTGAGGCCCTGGCTACTTCTCATCACTCCAGGCTCAGCCTCCAAAAGCTCCCATGGGCTTTGGGCATCTGTTGACCAGTAGTTGGCTTTGAGACCATGGTCAAAGGTCAGATTCAGCTCAGCGACCTCTGGGAGGATCTTTCCAACACTGGCTCCCCTTCCAGGACACGGGCTCACGTCTGCATAGAAACCATTTTGTCCAGTGGCTTCCTTATGCAAATGGGAAAACTGTGGCCCAGGGATTGAAAGGTGCTTGCCCGAGGCCACACAGCCAGGCACTGAGAGAAGAGCTGGGGCTGGAGCCTGGCCCCCCACCCCCATACCCCCCAGCCAGTACCTTCTTGCTGTTCCATGCCGGGACAGCAGTGCATCCTTCGGACTCTCTGTCTCCCTGCCAGAGCCTGAGCTTACATTGCTTCCTCCCCAGCTTTGCCTTTTGACAGCATTATTTAGAAAGTTTTCTTTTTCTTTACCAGGAGCCCCAGGCTCTTGGAGCTGTGAAATCAAAACTCCGTACAAAGGAGAGCCCCATTCACATAGAAACCAGGGAGACCGGCCCAGACTCGAGCACAGGGGGAATAGGGCCAGCAGGACATTGGCTGCACCCCTCCCTCTGCTCCTTCCCCACTTACAGGCCACAAGATTCTCCCAGGGCCACAGAGCAGAGCCGGCCAGGGCTGGATGGACACCCAGAGATCACTGATTCCAGCCCCTGGACAGATAGGTAAACGCAGGAGGAGCTGCAGGGGCCACAGAGGCCAGTCCACAGGCCTGTGTCTGTTGCTGGTTCTTACCTTTCCTGAGGTCTGGTCCAGGTGGGGCTCCTTGGGGCCTAGAGATGGGGTCGAGCCTGGCTGGGAAATGGTTGGGGTGTCACTGCTTCTCAACTAACTTGAGGCGGCCTCTGGCACCCCTTACTGCCGCGGGGCCATTTTTAAGCGACTGGCACTGGTGCCCCCTCCCCTTAGCCCCTGGCCTGTGGTTCCCTGGCCACAGAGCCCACTCTGCCTTTTACCTTATATGAGCTGAAGAGGCGAGCCTGGTGCTGGGGCAAGGCGGGCCCTGAGTCCTCTCTGGGCCCCCCATTGGCCCGGCCGCCGGCCACGTGACCGCCTCGCCTTGACCTGCCCCTGGTGCCGACTGTTGCTTTTACCCCCTAAGGAAGGAGTGGTTGACAATTTTCATATTTCTTCTAAATTTGGAGATTTCAGACAATGCCGGGAGGCTTGGCTCCAGCTGCTAGAGGCCCATGTGGAAGTCATTAAGCTGGAGAGGGGGGCAGGGGAGAGAGGGAGGCAGGGAGCAGAGGAGGAGGAAGGGGTGGGGGCCAGAGCGCGAGGGCTGCCAGTCGGCCTGGGAACCCGAGCAGCCGCCCTGGGAGAAGGCTGTGTGTGAGAATTTCCTTCCACTCCCTGGCCCCTGTGTCCCAGGATTGGTGTGGGACTTCTGATGTTCTCTGGGAATCCCCAACAAGAAAGACACCAGTCTTGTCCCCTGCGGACCAGGACCAGGGGGTGATGGGAATGGCAGGCATTGTAGACCACGGTGGAAGTGAATATCTTCTCCAGAAGCCCAGGTGGCCACCGCAATTATTGTGAGAAGCAGGCCAAGTCCCCCACAGAGGGCTAGGCAGGGGCTTGAAGCCAGGGGTGCCCTCTGGGGGCCTTTTTCCCTGAAGAATAACCATCTCTTATTGTGACACCCTTTCTCAGGCGGCTTTGGCCTCCTCTGATGTATTAGTTGTTTTTTTTTTAATGCCTCAGGGCTTTTGCATGAGTCCTACTCTCTGTCCCAAGTGCTTCCTTCCAGAGCTAGTCACCGCCAGCTCTCTGCCTGAGCCTGCTCTCTGCTCAGATGCTGTGCCTGGCTCTGGTATAGTTTCTTGCTGCGTAGCTCTTCCCTGCGAGCGTACCTCCTTTGGGCAGGGCCTGTCTTGAGGTGTCCCACAGTCCCGGTAAAGAATGGTCAGAAAAGATGTGTGGAGGAGCCTGCAGAGGGCTCCTCCCAGTGGCCAGCGTTCCCTGCACCCGGCCCAGCTCCCGGCTCTGCCCTTCAAGGCATTCCCCTTCCGTGGCCACGCTGGCTGGCCCTTCTCTGGCTCTACTCACGTGCCCCCACACTCCCCCAGCCCCCCATCTCCTCCTCAGTGAAGCCACATGCTGTTGGCTGCCATGTGCTGCGTGGGGCCAGTTGGGGGGCCCCTAAGGATGTGGGGTGCCAAAGCAGACACCCTCCCTGGCCTTAAGAGGCTCCCAGTCTACTGGGAGAATAAAAAAGAATCCAGTCTCCCCTCCATCTCCTCTGAGGGAAGAGTTCCCTGGATGTCGCGGGCTGCCCACGTGTCCCTGTCACTCCCTAGCTGTGAGGTCCTGGCAGTTAGCTAAGGTCTGGCTGCTCCAAGTGGCCCGTGCCCCTCTGTAAAGGCTAGTGACGGCTGCCCTGCAGCGTCGGTGCCACAGTCCTGGGGTGGCCGAGCAGGGCTCTGGAGCCAGCCTGGGCTCGGTTCCACCCCTCTGAATGGTCTATAGAATGGAGCCTACCAGCTTCTGCCTTTCTCCCGGAACTTCAGAGCAGAGCAAGTGAGGCTGCTCGGGAGGGTTAAGCTTGGGGTCTGCTTCAGGGCAGCTACCTGCTCGCCAGCACAGATGCTCTTAAGAGTTACGGTGTGTGAGCCTGATGCACACAGACTCACCATCACGGTCACCCTCCTGACCAAGATGACCCATGCGCGCCATCCTGGGGAGGCTCACCACCCGCACTCCCCAGCCCCGCACAGCCTCTCAGTTTAACACTCCGGGATCCTCCCAACAGAGCCCAGAGTAAGGGTAGAGCCAGCCCAATAGAACTGCCACGGAGAACCCACTCAGGAGACTGAAACTCGAGTTATGTTGCACCAGAGCTTTTTCAAGATAGAAGAGAAGCACTACTAGTTTGAGTTGTGGAGAGACCCATCATTTCAAAAACCCAAGAGCCTGTGAATCAACAGGCCTATCAGGAAGTCCATTGCGGCCAGGTGCAGCAGTATACATCTATAATGATCCCAGTCCTTGGGAAGCTGAGATGGGAGGATCGCAAAGTAGAGGTCGGCATGTGGCAACTTAGTCATATCTTCAGCAACTTTTTTCAAAATTAAAAAAAAAAATTAAAAAGAAGCTGGGCATGGTGGTGGCACACCCTTATAATCCCCATGCTTGGGAGGATGAGACAGGAGGATCACACAAATTCAAAGCCAGCCTCAGCTACCTAGTGAGGCTCTCAGCAACTTAGTGAGACCCTGTTTCCAAATGAAATATAAAATAGGTCTGGGAGTATAGCCCAGAGGAAGAAAGCCTCTGGGTTCCACCCCCAGTACCCACAACAAAAAAAATTTTTTTAAAAGGGCTGGGGGGTAGCTGGGTGTAGTGGCGCACGCTTGTAATCCCTGTGCTTGGGAGGCAGAGACAGGAGGATCACACAGGTTCGAAGCCAGCTTTGCTGGCTTAAGAGACCCTGTTTTCAAATCAAATATAAAAAATAGGTCTGGGAGTGTAGCCTGGAGGTAGAAGGGTTCCATCCCCAGTACCACCAAAAAAAAAAAAAAAAAAAAAGGGCTGGGGGGTGTAGCTCAGAGGTAGAATGCCCCCAGGCTCAGTCCCCAGGACCCCCAAAAGAAAAACAAACAAACAAAAAACCCAAAAGGGCCCTTGTAAGAGGCTTAAGACGAGGAATTGGAGAGAACTGGAGACAGGTCTGAGAACATCAGAAGAGAGGTGTCCTGGGACCAAACACAAGAGAGCCGTGGGCAACTCACTACGAAAGTCCAGCTCGGTCCTTCTGGACGTCGGTCCTCTCTCCTGTCCACACCGTCTCGGGAGTTCTGAGAGCTTTACGTCTGAATCTCTATGTGCAGTGACTGCTCCTTCCAGACTGGAGAAGCAGCCTGGAGGAGGGCGTCGTGGGGGTGAAGGAGGCTCTTGTTGGCAGCGAGGTATGGCAGAGTGTAGACCTGGTGGGTTCTGTGTCCTCCAGGATGCGGGGCCCATCCAGGAGGGCAGAGGAGCTGGGGAAGGGGAGCAGCCTCCACCCTCTGCAGCGTGACCAAAGAACAGCTCCAGTTGGTGCAGTTGGAACTGTCAGGAAGAGTCCAGAGCTGTGTAGAAATGACTTTTTAAAAATTTATTTTATTTTATTTTTTTGGTGGTACTGGGGTTCCTGGAAACCCTTCTATCTCTGGGCTACATTCCCAGACCTATTTTATATTTTTATTTGGAAACAGGGTCTCTTAAGCCAGTGAGGGTGACTTTGAACCTGCGTGATCCTCCTGTCTGTCTCCCAAGTGCAGGGATTACAAGCGTGTGCCACCACACCTGGCTAGAAATGACTTTTTTATTTATTTTTTGGTGGTACCGGGGTTGCTGGAAGCCCTTCTACCTCCGGGCTACACTCCCAGACCTATTTTTACATTTTTATTTGGAAACAGGGTCTCCTAAGCCAGCGTGCGTGGCTGGCTTCGAACCCGCGCGATCCTCCTGTCTCTGCCTCCCAAGCGCGGGGATTACAGGCGTGCGCCACCACGCCCGGCTTAGAAATGACTTTTTAAGAGCCAGTGGAACTGCCCGAGGATGAAATGGGCTAACAGACTGTCTTGGTAAAGTGGTGAGTTCTCCACCACGGGAGAAATGCAAGCACAGGCTGGTGACATTTGGCAAGTCCCTCTTGCCCTGAGACTCTCCGAACTTCATCTCACAATTCATGTTCTCACCCCAAACTATCCCTTTCCTGCAGCCCTGACTTCCTATCAATTCTATCCAAAAGACACAGCCCAGAAGCCATCAGCCAGGAAATAGTTATGTGTCACACGGGGTTATAACTCTTTTTAACTCAAACCCTGGGCTTGAGTTAAAAGCTCCATATGTTCTCTTCAATGAGCACAAATCTTTCATTGATAGAGTTTGAATCCAGGAGGTGATTCAGAAACAGTTACTGATGAAATTCTTGTCGTTGCTGGATGTGGCACATGCCTATCGTCACAGCGACTCAGGAGATGAGTCAGGAGGATCGTAAGTTCAAGGCCAGCCTCTGCAACTTAGCAAGACGTTGTCTCAAAATAAAAACTAAAAAGGTCTGGGGATATACTCAGTGCTTTCCCAGAGCACCTATGAGGCCCGGATCCAGGATCCAATCCCTGTTACTGCAAATAAATAAATAAATAAAAATAAATAAATAAATAAATAATTTCTTGCAAGTATTTGTTTTGGGATCAAATAAATTTCTCAAAAACATTATAGCATAGGAAGCTATCTACAACACATTACTGAGGGGGTTTTTTTTGTGTGTGTGTGGTACTGGGGATGGAACCCAGGGGCATTCTACCTCTGAGCTACATTCCCAGCCCTGTTTTTTATTCTTTATTTTGAAACAGTCTCACTAAGTTGCAAAGGGCCTCACTAAGTAGCCGAGGCTGTCCTCAAACCTTGATCTTTCTGTCTCAGCCTCCCAAATGCTGGGATTACAAGCATGTGCCACCACCGGCTCACTAAGTTTTTATTTTTATTTTTATTTTTGGTGGCACTGGGGTTCCTGGAAGCCCTTCTACCTCCGGGCTACACTCCCAGACCTATTTTTACATTTTTATTTGGAAACAGGGTCTCCTGAGCCAGCGCGCGCGGCTGGCTTCGAACCTGCACGATCCTCCTAATTGCGGGGATTACAAGCGTGCGCCACCACGCCCAGCTTTATTTTTATTAATTAATTAATTAATTTTTGCGGGTCTGAGGATAGGACCCAGGGGCATTTGACCTCCGAGCTACAGCTCCTGCCCTATTTTTTATTCTTTATTTTGAAACTGGGTCTCACTGAGTTACAGAGGGCCTCACTAAGTAGCTGAGGCTGTCCACAAATCGCAATCCTCCTGTCTCAGCCTCCCGAATGCTGGGATTACAAGCGTGTGCCACGATGCCCGGCTTTATTATTTTTTTTAAAGAGCATGCTAAGCCGGGCATGGTGGCGCACGCTTGTAATCCCCGCACTTGGGAGGTGGAGATAGGAGGATCCCGCAGGTTCGAAGTCAGCCTTGCTGGCTTAAGAGACCCTGTTTCCAAATAAAAAATATTTAAAAAAATAGGTCTGGGAGTGTCGTCCGGAGGTAGAAGGGCTTTCAGGAACCCCAGTACCACCAAAAATAAATAAATAAATAAATAAATAAATAAATAAATAAATAAATAAATAACATGTTAAAAAAGATACATGGTAGCTAGGTGTGGTGGAGCATGCTTGTAATCCCAGTATTTGGGAGGCTGAGACTGGAGGATCAGATGATCGTGGTTTGTAGACAGCCTCAACTACTTAGTGAGGCCCTTTGCAACTCAGTGAGACCCTGTTTCAAAATAAAGAATAAAAAATAGGGCTGGGGGTATAGCTCAGAGGTAGAATGCCCCTGAGTTCCATTCCCAGTACTGCAAAAACAAACAAACAAACAAAAAAAAAAACAACCAACCAAACAAACAAACAAAAAGCCGATACATGGTATGATCTCATTGAAGTAAAACAATATGTATGCATGAGCAGGACGGAGGTGAGTTGTCTCTGGCAGGACCTTGCTGGGGGTTGAATCTGTGTTTCCCTCTTCCTTAGTTCACTGCGCAGACAGGCCAGGGCAAAGTCACCATGGAATGCCCAAGGTGGTACCTGGGAATGGCAGGGGAGGGGGATCACCCATCATCCTGGGCAAAGGATGCAGTGAAGCTTTTGTGTTGCTCGCCAGGGAAGAATGGCTGCGGAGGCGGAGGGAACAATGGCAGCACGGTCCTCACAGAATTTTGTGACATCCTGGCACAGACTCTTGGCAGGAAGTGGAACAGGCTTGCCCTGAAGGGCCCTGTGGCTGGAGGATCCCTTCCCTGCTCTGGGGGGTGGTGTTGGCTTCCATCCCCATGGCCACTTTTGGAGTTGTGAGCCTGATGCACAATCTGGGATGCTGCTTATCACAATCAGCTCACGGCGGGTCCTTCATGTCTTTGCCCAGTCAGTGCATTAATACAGGACCAGATGGGACCAGCCACGTGGAGACTGAAGACCCTGGAAGGCTGCTGGTGTGGTTCGGTCACTTTCCAAGGCCCAAGAACCTGGGCGGGGGGCTGTTGGAGAAAGCCTGGAGGCCAAAGGTCACTAGCAGCCTGATGTCTAAGGGTGGCTTGGACAACACAGCTCAGAAGCCATCAGCCAGGAAATAGTTACGTAGTGGACAGGGTTATAACCTTTTTAATGTAAGCCCTGGGTGGCTTGAATTAAAAACTAAGCTCCCTGTGTTCCCTTCAATGAGCACAAAACGTTCATTGATAGAGTTTGAGTCCAGGAGGTGAGCGGAATCCAGAAGGGCTGTGTCCTTCTCAGGCTGGGGAGGGAGGGTCTGGCCCTCCTCCTCATCACCACAGGGTTTGCAGGGATTGTTGATGCTCTTGCTCCAGGGTCCCTCCAAGCTTTGCCTTCACGTGCCCGTGCTGTTCACTCTGCTGTGATGGTTTCTGAATTTCCCTTTTACCAGGACCACTGTCCCCACACAAGACACCTGTAAGGACTAGGGGACACCCGTGAGTCAGAGGGGAGAACCTTGGAGAGGAGGGCTTCTGTAGGTCTCACTTCTGCTATTGCCAGCATGTGGGGCTTGAACATTTGAGGCCTCAGAGCCAACTGGCCCACACTATGCACACCCTGACTGGTGCAAAGGAACACCCAGTAACATACATGAAGAGGCACGTGGCTGCACACATGTGCCAAAATGCACTATTCAGAAGAACCTGTAAAAGGATGGCTGACAAGCTGGGTGTGGTGGCGCACGCTTGTAATCCCAGCACTCGAGAGGCTGAGACTGGAGGATCGTGGTTCGCAGCCAGCCTCAGCTACTTAGTGAGGACCTCTGCAATTCAGTGAGACCCTGTTTTAATTTATTATTTAAAATAAATAATAAAATTTATTTTATTTTATTTATTATATATTATTTATTTATTTTATTATATTTTTATTTTTATTATTATATTTTTATTTTAAATAAAAATTATTTAAAATAAATAATAAAAATAGGGGTGGGGTGTAGCTTAAAGGTAGAATGCCACTGGGTTCTATTCCCAGTACTACAAAAAAAAAAAAAAGGCTTACAAAATGAGAACAGATGGGGGGTGGGAATTTAGATGATTTGAGCGTACTTCATTATAGTCTTCTATATTTGATTCTTTGCCCAATTTCCATTGAGAATTCATTTTCTTTCACTATCAGGAAAAAAACCCCAGCAATTATCACTTTTTAAAAAACCATAAAATAAGTCCTTTGTAGCTTACACTTTGTAGCCAAGTGTAAAAAATAGAAAGTTTAGCCGGGCGCGGTGGTGCACGCTTGTAATCCCCGCGCTTGGGAGGCAGAGACAGGAGAATCGTGCAGGTTCGTAGTCAGCCTCGCTGACTTAAGAGACCCTGTTTCCAAATAAATAAAAAAAAGTGCAGCCCGGAGGTAGAAGGGCTTCCAGGAACCCCAGTACCACCAACCCCGCCCCCCCCAAAAAAAAAGAAAGTTTAAATATTCATTCTGCAATTCAGTGATACCAGTCAGGATCTGGCTGAAGGAAACACACCATTACTGTTCGTTTAAGCAGAATAGGAATTACTATAGGGAATTAGGTCGGTCACAATTGGGAAGGCTGGAGAAGTGGGCTCCAGACAGAACCCCTGGGAATGACCCAGATAACACAACAGAACCATCCCCAGGGCAGCTGCTACCTCTGCTGTATCAGAAAAAAATGTCGTGTGATGGTTAGTTTTGGGTGTCAACTTGACTAGGATAAGGGGTGCCCAGATAGGTGGGTGCCCAGATAAATGTAATCTGGGGTGTCCATGAGGGTGTATCTAGGAGAGACTGGCATTTTATCAGGAGACAGAGTAGAGAAAATGGCCCTCACCAGTGTGGGTGGGCAGCAGCTAATCCACTGGAGGCCCACATAGAACAAGGAGGTAAAGGAAGGTCGGATTCTCTGTTTTTGAGCCAGGTCATCCACCTCCTGCCCCGGACCTCGGGCTACTAGTGACCTTTGGCCTCCAGGTTTTCTCCAATAGCGCCCCCCTGGTCTCGGGCCTTGGAACATGGCTGAGCCGTATCAGCAGGCTTCCAGGATCTTGTCTCCACATGGCTACCTTGGGAGTTCCTGAGTGTGCGGGAGCCAGTCCCCATAATAAATCTCCTTTTGTGTATCTCTATATGTCCAATTGGTTCTCTTCCCTGGAGAATTTCAACACTGTCCACTCTAAGAGCATGCTGCTGTAGTTGAGTCCAGGGCCAGACCACCCCTCCATCTACCACAACCGAGCCGGCGATGGGTGCAGGGAGTCACCCGGGACTGTCACGATGAGTACCACCAACGGGATGTCTTCAGCAACAGATTCTGCTGCTCTGGAGGCAGGATGTCCGAGATCGCGGCGCTCGTGGGGTTGCGTCCTTCTCAGGCTTGGGGGGAGGTCTGGTCCTGCCTCCTCACTGCCAAGGGCTTTGCAGGAGCTGTTGATGCCCTTGCTCCAAGGGTCACTTCAAGCTTTACCTTCATGTTCTGGAGCTGTTCACCCTGCTGTGTTGGTCTCCAAATTTCCCTTTGACCAGGACGACATTCATACTGGACTAGGGCCCCCCTCTCCTTTAGTATGACTTCACCCTAACTAATCACATCTGCAAAAACCCTATTCCCAAATAAGGTCAGATTCTGAGTGTTGGAGATCAGAACTTCATTAGAATTTGGGGCGGTGGTGAACACAATTCAGCCCTGAACATGGTGATGAAATGTTGTTGTGGACAAACCCATGTGCTAGTGCTTGCAGCAGCTTTAGCAGAGGGAAACAATTTCCTTCTAGACCCCTGGGAGTCTGGGGATGGTATAATTTTTAATTTTTATTTATTTGTTGGTTTTTACAGTACTGGGAATTAAAGCCAGGGCATGCTAGGCAAGGGCTCTTCCACTAAGCTATACCTCTAACTCTTTTTTTTTTTTTTTTTTGGTGGTACTGGGGATGGAACCCAGGGGCCTTCTACTTCCAGGTTATACTCCCTGACCTATTTTATATTTTATTTGGAAACAGGGTCTCTTAAGCCAGCTGAGGCTGGCTTCGAACCTGCGCGATCCTCCTGTCTCAGCCTCCCAAGCGCGGAGATTACAAGTGTGCACCACTATGTCCGGCTCTCTAACTCTTTTTAAATATTATTTTGAGACAGAATCTTGCTAAATCCTCCTGACTCAGCCTCCTGAGTAGCTAGGATCACAGGCAGGTCCATTATGTCTGGGGTGGGGGGGAATGGTAGTTTTTATCCTAGGAGATTCTGCAGTAATAAAGGCATCTAGAAGCAGGTTGGAATGGATGAAGGAAGAAAGAGAGAGTGAGGGAAAAAGATGTCACCTGCAGATATGCCAGGAACAATTATACAGAAGACAGTGTAATGTGGTAGGAGAGGTCTTGGTGATGCACAAAAGGATTCCAGGAGTTGAGACAGGAGGATCATAGGTTCAAGGACAGCCTCAGCAAGTAGTGAGACTCTCATAAACCTAGCGAGACCCTATTTCAAAATAAAAGTAAAGTAGCCAGACATGGTGGCGCACGCTTATAATCCCAGCATTTGGGATGCTGAGACTGGAGTATCTCAGACAGACAGCCTCAGCTACTTAGTGAGGCCTTCTGCAACTTAGTGAGACCCTGTTTCAAAATAAAGAATAAAAAATAGGGCAGGTGGTGTAGCGCGGAGGTCAAATGCCCCTGTGTTCCATCCCCAGACCTGCAGAAAAATAAAATAAAATAAAATAAATAAAAGTAAAGTAGGGCTGGGCATGTAGCTTGGAGGTAGATTATTTCCAGGTTCAGTCCCCAGAACCACACACACACACACACACACACACACACACACACACACACACACACACAGAATACACAGAGCTGGGCTGCAGCGGGCTTGGAGGGCTTCGTGTATGAGTGCATGAGTTAACTCAAGAACAGAAGTACTATGAGATTTGGGAGACTTGGCACGTGGCAAAGGTTTGGGGGGGTGGTCCTTGAGTGGGAGAAACCTGGGCTGAGCTTGCAATGGTGCCCCCAATGATGAGGAGCCGTGCCTGTGAGGCAGATGGGCTGGGTCTTAAGCATATTGAGGGGGGACTCCTGTACCCCAGCTTGACTGTAAGAGGCGGGAAACTTTTATCCTCATATTGACCACACTCCCCTCCCAGCCTCCACTCCCCATTTCCTTGGATAAGGAAACTAATTATAGTGATAGACACAGATAGAGCCAGGCTCTTCACCCATTTTTCATCAGAGAGGGGGAGGAGGTCACTAATCACGACAGCTGTTTTAGTTGAATTCAATTTTCCATGGGCAGGAGTAACATGATAATTATTTCCTTTTTTCTTTTTTCTTTTTTTCTTTTGTGGGTCTGGGGATGGAACCCAGGGGCATTCTACCTCCGAGCTACACTCCCAGCCCTGTTTTTTATTCTTTATTTTGAAACAGAGTCTCACTGAGTTGCAAAGGGCCTCACTAAGTAGCCGAGGCTGTCCTCAAACCTTGATCCTTCTGTCTCAGCCTCCCAAATGCTGGGATTACAAGCGTGTGCCATCACGCCTGGCTATGATTATTTCGTCTGCTTGCCTTAGTACAAATTAGCATTTGCTACTCATGTCTGAAACGGTAGAGATGACTTCCAGCGGGGTTAACCTGGATAGTGGGCTTAGGGAAAATCCCTTTTCACCCTCTCCAGGCCTCTGCTGGTCCCCCTCTCCCTTGCTGCTAGGTGCCGGGCCCACACTGCCTCTCAGCCCCAGCCATGCCCGCCGCGGTCCCCTGCCTGACACTCTTCAGCCAGCCCACGGGGCTGCCTGTGGACTCCAGGTCCTTGTAAACCACCCAGGACTGTTAAACAAACCCTATAATTAGAAGCCAGGTTTCCAAAGTGAAAAATGTAACGTTACCCTCTGTTTGTTTGCTGGATGCTCAACTCCTGTCCCATGACCCAGAGGAGCGGTGACCTTGAGCTTCCAAGAAGCCTTAATAAGGTAATGTTTATAAGGCTCTTGACTTTACAAGTCCACTGGAGTACAGATCTGCGAGATGAGAGAAGCCACAATCCCACGGCGATCCCCTCCTGCTGCAACGGGATGGTGGACGCTGACCGCGTAGGAGGTGCTCGAGGCGCCCCAAGACTGGCAGTGAAGGAAGCAGGTTCTGGTTCCAGCTCCGACACTGAGTAGCTGTGTGACATTGCATCCTTCTATTTTCCTCCCTGGACTTCTGTTTGCTCATCTGTAAGATAAGAGGGGATGATGGGCATTTTTTTTTTTTTAATATACTTTCATCGGTGCACTGTAGTGTCCCACCATAATGTAGTTTAGAGAGACAGGGACATGCGTACAGCACTTGAGAAACCGCCCCCCCCCCTTGCAACTTCCATTTCCTCCCCGCTCCCTTCCCTTCCCTGTACATGATATTGAGATCAACATTGGTCATTTACATATGTGTGTAACTGCAGTGGAAGTGCTTCCTTCATTGGTTCTCCCTTTCCAGGCCCCTCCCATCACTCCACCGGGGGTTTCTTCTCCATATTTAAAGTTCCACTGGTATCTCTATTACTCCCCTGCTTCTGCCTGTGAGAGAAAGCCTATGACCCTTCACTCTCTGTGTCTGGCTAATCTCACTTAACATAATGCTCTCCAGGACCATCCACTTTCCTGCAAATGACATAATTGTGTTCTCCTTTCTTGCTGAGTAGAGCTCTATTGCGTGTGTATCCCAGTTTTATTTTTATTTATTCATTTATTATTATTATTTTTTTTTTGGTGGTACTGGGGGTAGAACCCAGAGGCTTTCTACCTCCGGGCTATACTTCCAGACCTTTTTTATATTTTATTTGGAAACAGGGTCTCGCTAAGTTGCTGAGAGCCTCACTAAGTAACTGAGGCCGGCTCCGAACCTGCGCAATTCTCCTGTCTCAGCCTCCCGAGTGCGGGATTACAAGCGTGCGCCATCATGCCCGGCTTATCTCAGTTTTATAATCCACTCAATCAGTCGATGGACACCTAGGTTGGTTTCATGATTGCGCTGCTATGAACATGAATATGCACATATAACTATAACATTCTCGTTGCAATCCCTTTGGAAAGATAATCAGGAGTAGTATAGCTACATCATATGGTGGGTCCATTCCCGTTCTACCTCTGAGCTATACCTCCAGCCAAATTTTATTTTTATTTTGGAACAGGGTCTTGCTAGGTTGATGAGAGTCTCACTACTTGCTGAGGTTGTCCTCAAACCTGAAATCCTCCTGTCTCAGCCTCGCAAGTACTGAGATTACAGGTGTGTGCCACCATACCTGGCTCCACCCTGATCTTCATAGCAGCCGCACAAATTTGCAATCCCACCCACAGTGCACAAGAGTCCCTGTTTATACAAATTGTCACCAGTGTTTGTTATTGTTGTTTGTATTTTTGATGATTGGACGGGCACGGTTCTGATAGACTCTTCCAACTCTTGACATTCTACAGTTGATTTCTGTGTCTTCTACCAGTGAATTTTATCTCAAACAAGGATTCTTTTCCAAATTCCATCTTTCTTTTTTAGTCTTCTCAAAAGGCTAAAATCTAGTTTGGGACTGGAAAGACACATAGTTGTACCCCAGCTTTTGCTCCCTAAGGGCCTCGCCAATGAGATAAAACACATCAAAATAATGTGAATAAGACTAGCAGAAAAATAGTGAGAACTCATTAAAGCCTGCGAAAGGTCAGCATAAGGAGACAGGGTTGCTCTGTCTGGAGATGGGAGCACCATTAAGTTAACATATACTATGCTAACATCATCATAGTTGACTTTGAATGAGTTCTTTGAATGAAGCAGACTGTTGTGGGCTTATATCCATCCTCTCAGCCTCATAGTAATTACCCTCACTTACAGGCCAGAAGCTGACATAGAAATTAAACACATTTGTGTTTCTAGTATTTGGCAAACTGAGCCATGAGGATCACGGGTTTGAGGCTAGCTTCAGCAACTGAGCATGACTCTCAGCAACTTAGCAAGACCCTGTTCCAAAATTAAAAAAAAGAAGAAGAGGAAAAGGCCAGAGGGCATAGAATAGAGGTAGAAACCCCTGGGCTCAATCCCCAATACCCAAAATAAGATAAATTAAAAAGATGAAAGAGCTGGGCGCAGGCGTGCCTGCCTGGGATCCCAGCTACTTCATAGGCCAAGGCAGGAGGATCTTGCAAGTTCTCAGCCAGCCTGGCCAAGTTAGCAATACCCTGTTTCAAAATAAAAATTTAAAAATAGGCTGGGGTTGTAGCTCAGTGGTAGAGCACTAGCCTAGTACACATGAGGCCCTGGGTTCAATCCCCAGCATCAAAATATAAGAGAGAGATGAAAGACTGCCCCAAAGAAGCATGTGGCCAGAGCCATTCTGTGTGTGTGTGTGTGTGTGTGTGTGTGTGTGTGTGTGTGTGTGTGTGTGTTGTGTGTGTGTTACTGGGGATGGAACCCAGGGGCATTTACCTCCGAGCTATACCCCTAGCCCTAGTTTTTATTATTATTATTTTTTGGTGGTACTGGGGTTTCTGGAAACCCTTCTACCTCCAGGCTACACTCCCAGACCTATTTTTATATTTTTATTTGGAAACAGGGTCTCCTAAGCCAGTGAGGCTGGCTTCGAACTGGCGCCAATCCTCCTGTCTCCGCCTCCCAAGCGCTTGAATTACAAGCGTGCACCATCACGCCTGGCTTATTCTTTTTTTTTTTTTTTTCCTTTTGAAACGGGGTCTCACTGAGTTGCAAAGGACCTAAGTAGCTGCGGCTGTCCGCGAATTGCGATCCTCCTGTCTCAGCCTCCCAAATGTGGTATTACAAAGCGTGCACCATCATGTCTGGCTCAGAGCCATTCTTGAGTGCATTCTAGAATCCGTTCCTGGTCTCTGTAATCTGCTGTCAACAAACCTCTGACCCCGTTGCAGTACTTGTGGAGGGAGGTAAGCCTTGTGATGAGTTTCTGTCTCTGTGTCGAATGATTCTGAGAACAGAGCAGGACCTGCCATCCCACACAAAACATAGGACATAGCTCTTAAGAATACCTGTACTGGGCTAAGCCAACTAGATTTGGGGGTTGCTCATTGCTGCAGCACAGCTTGGTCTATGCTGACTGATATTGCCTGCCATGGGCTGAGGAGGGCTTTGCTCTGTATATCCTGAGAGAGCCAATTTGCAGTGAGTAGAAGGAAGGAGCAGGGACATTTACAACAACCACTAAGAGACCAAGAAATATTTAACAGAAGCATCATTTAGAAGAGAGCAAAACTCCCCTGGTGGTCCTGTGGAACTTGAGAGTCTAAGCAAGTGGTCCACAAAAATGAAAAGATTTGTAAATGATTCTGAAGCCTCAGGGTCAGGGCTAGCTTTGGAGTTGAGATGATGGGATGGAATATACTGGGATGGGTAATCCCACTATGGAAGACAAGAGTTTTGAACATAGCTATGTGAGTGAGCCTGAGGGCTGGGGAGAAGGAGATCAGGGTCAGTCTAACCCCAGCATTCTCTCCAGCGCTGACTCAGAAAGCGTGTCCCTCTGGCACAAAGCCCTCTCACCAGACACATTTCCCTCCATGTGGATCTGCAGGGCTGGATAACTTGGCTGGCCTTTGGTCCTTCGTGGCCAGTGCTCAGTGAAGGGTGTCCACTTGTAACCACTGCCATTCCCAATGCTGTCAACTTTTCCTCGGCTGAGGGCAAAGGTCAGGGTAGCTGGTGGCCAGAAGTGTCCTTGGGGCCCAGCCCTTTAGCCCAAGCTCTGGTCCTTTTCCTTCACTATGTGACCATGGGCGGGTTATAGCCTTCCTTGGGCCTCTTTTCTCTCCTGTAAAATCTTTACATTTACATAGGCTCATATAGAAAGTAAGTAAAGTCAGCGAAAGCGCCTTCTAAACTGTAGAGTGCTCTGCATGTGTGAGGAATAGCACTCAGCACCAGACAATTGTCATTAGCCTCCTCCTGGGCCCTTGCTGAACCTCTGCTTCCAGAGCCAGTAACCTCGAAGCCGCCTTCTAACACTGGCGCGGGTACTGAGGCTTCTTCCCTGGGAACCAGCCTTTGGAAATGGTCAGATTTCACACCAGCCGTTTCTTCCTCTTTCCTTACAATATTTATGAGAACTGACCTTCCAATGGAAATTTGGCAAGATTTCACATTCTGGAGAATTGTACCTTCCTCCACATGCCCGGAGGGCTGAGGTCACGGGCTTCCCAGAAGATGCAGCAGTTCCCACGGATGCAGGAGGTACAGATGACGGAGAGGAGAGGGGCCCAGCAAGCGTCCCCGAGCTGCACCGCTGTCGTCGGCGCGTCCTCCAACACAACTACGCTCAGGACTGTTTATAGCTGAATTCCAAGTGCCCCTAATGGCATGGGCACAAGAAGGTGCTGGATACATATTTGTTAAGCGAAGTGAATGGACCCCTTCAAGAACGCTCATAGTGCCTCATTGCCCACAGGCCTCGGCCTCGAAGACCACAGAGCATTCTACCTCTGGGCCGCACCCCAGCCTTTTTACTTTTTTATATTTTTTATTCTTTTTGGGGGGGGGGCTGGGAGATGGAACCCAGGGGCGTTCGGCCTCCGAACTACACCCCCTGCCCTATTTTTTATTCTTTATTTTGACACAGGGTCTCACTAAGTTGCAGAGGGCCTCACTAAGTAGCTGTCTGTAATTTTTTTATTTTGATGTAAATTCTCACTAAATTGCTGAGGGTCTGCTGAGTTAGTTAAGGCTGCCCTCGAACCCGCAATCCTCCTGTTTCAGCTTCCCAGGTACTAGAATTATAGGCATGTGTCACCATGCCTGGCTGAGGAAGATATAACTACCTGGGCCTACTAGAGCTTCTGCAGGGAGGTTGGGGTTGGGATTCATGGAAGCCCTTAGAGCCCAGGAGTTTTCTTAGGGCAAGGAGGATGGAGACAGAGGCTTTGCTAAGGTCATCATGCTCCCTGCTTAAGGGTGGTGTCTCGGAGCTGTTCTCTGTCCCCCAGGTGGTGGGTTATGAGTAGCCCCCAGTGTCCTTCAGCAAGCACCTCCCTGGTCATGTTGCCCCAGGCTCCCAGATCAGTGCTGAAAGGCTTGTCTGAGAGTGAGACAGGTTTCTTTCTTTCTTTCTTTCTTTCTTTCTTTCTTTCTTCCTTCCTTCCTTCCTTCCTTCCTTCCTTCCTTCCTTTCTTTCTTTCTTTCTTTCTTTCTTTCTTTTTCAGTACTGGGGATTGAACCCAGGGGCATTCTATCTCCGAGCTACACCCTCAGCCCTATTTTTTAGTCTTTATTTTTTAAACAGGATCTCACTGAGTTGCAAAGAGCCTCACTAAGTAGCTGAGGCTGTCTGTGAACCACGATCCTCCAGGCTCAGCCTCCCGAATGCTGGGATTACAAGCGTGGGCCACCATGCCCGCCCGGCTGTGTGACAGGCTTTGCTGGCTGCAGGAAGCCCTCATTGAATGGCTCTTCCAAACAACAACAGAGCAGAGCCCACGCATCCGAGACGGCGTCCACAAATCCACACACAGACATACAACACAACCACCAATAAAAACAGACGTCTGAGCCAGTCACAAAAGGCCCTGTGTGCGGCTGACTTTGACAATCTCAGCCTGATGTTCAGGGTGCAAGCCAAAGAAGCCAGGCTTCCAGGATCCTGCTCCAGTCACAGCTGGGAGGCCCCGGTCCTGTTCCTCTCACACCCCCATTCCGGGCTAATTCCTCCACCGGGCTCTGTGCTCTGTGGTCTGAAGAGAACATTTCTTATGCTGTCTGTCCCCTTCCGTCTTTCTGCAGGAGTGTGCCCCCAACGCAGACACAGAGCCTCCCAGTAAGAGGAGGGGCTGACAGCTTTGGGGGAACTTAGAATTCTGGATCTTGTAAATCTAGACGTCCTGTAAACTCTGACCAGAGTATAAACATCCCCCGGGACTGAGAGGAGGATGTGCGGATGGGCAGGGGGCCCGGCGCCTCGGCTGCCCTGGAGACAAGCTGTTTATTCCCTGTCTCCCCCACATACACACATGGTTGGGCTCCTTCCTGCCCCAGGTGAGCAAGTGAAGGCAGCAAGACAGCACTGCAGGGGGGCCTGAAGATTCTGACCCCTTGCAGATGCAAGGGGACTTTTTTTTGTGTGTGGTACTAGGGATTGAACCTAGGGTCATTCTACCTCTGAGCTACATCCCCAGTCCTTCTTCTTCCTTTTTTTTTTTTTTTTTTTTTGGTCTGTGTGTGTGTGGTACTGGGGATGGAATCCAGGGGCTTTTCTACCTCCGGGCTATACTCCCAGAGATCTATTTTATATTTTATTTGGAAACAGGGTCTCACTAAGTTGCTGAGAGCCTCACTAAGTAACTGAGGCTGGCTTTGAACCTGTGCGATCCTCCTGCCTCAGCCTCCTAAGTGCTGGGGTTACAAGCGTGCGCCATCACGCCCAGCTTTTTTTTTTTTTTTTCTTTTGAAATAGAGAATCCCTAGGTTGATGCGAGTCTTGCTATGTTGCTAAGGCTGTCCTCAAATCTCCTGAGTCTTCCTGTCTCAGCCTCCTAAGAACTGGGATTACAGGTGTGTGCCACCACACCCAGCTAGAAGGGAACTTTTCAAGCTTGAGAAGCCCAACTCCTTTTCTCTTGCACACTTCTTATGGTGTTCCCAACTTGTCTTCCGGCCCCTGCTGAAATGCCTAGGCTGATGGGGAGCTCACTCCTTCCTGGGGCAATCCTTTCCACTTCTGGACAGCTCTGGCAGTTAGAAGGCTGTAGAATTGAACTGACTAGTACTGTTCTGGGCCACCCAATCAGGCAGATGTAAGAACAGCGTGCAGATAGTAGCAGGGCCATTGACTGAGCACCTGCCCTGTGCTCGGCCCTCTGAGTGCCTGATCTTGCTACACCCCATTGAGGCCTGGGCTCAGGGGGTTAGGTCAGCCCAAGGTGACCTGGCTGCTGTGTGTGTGGGGCTGAGGTCACTCTGGTTCAAAGTCTGTGATTTAAATATTAGTCTAAACTAGCTTTAAAAAAAATCAAAGAGCAAAAATAGCACATGGACCCACAAAACACAACAAACAAGGCCCATACCAATTCAAATTATAGTACAAACAGCCCTGCCTGGCCAAATATTAAGTGCTATTATGTAAAAATGGAATGTGTAGCCAGGTGTAGTGGTAGTGCACAGTACTTGGGAGGCTAAAACAGGAGGATCACGGGTTTTTTTTTTTGGGGGGGGGTCTGGGGCTGGAACCCAGAGGCATTTGACCTCTGAGCTACAACCCCTGCCCTTTTTTTTTTTTTTTTAAAAAAAAAAACAGGGTCTCACTGAGTTGCGAAGGGCCTCACTAAGTAGCTGAGGCTGTCCGCGAACCGTGATCCTCCTGTCTCAGCCTCCCGATTGCTGGGATTACAAGCATGTGCCACCACGCCCAGCTAGGATCACGGCTTTGAGGCCAGCCTCAGCAACTGAGGGAAGCCCTCAGCAACTTAGTAAGACCCAGTTTCAAAAGAAAAGAGAAAAAAAACACCGGGGGTTTAGCTCAGAGGTAGACTGCTTCTGAGTTCAATTTCCAACCCTGGCCCCTTTACTCCAAGTGGAATGTGTCTCCTAGCAGCAAGGCCTTCAGAGGAGCTTGTGTATCTGTAGGGGCTGCATGAGGTACCTACCCCCTGCCTCTGATCCCCTAAAGGGGGTGAGCTCTAATGAGACCCAGGGAGCTGTGTGGAATCAACCTGGATACTGGCAAGAGTATGGACCTGGCATCCCATCACCGGAGAGGCCACCCCAGCTACCCTGCTCTTGACTGCGCCTGCGCCCGGCCTGGGCAGAGGGTCACGCTGACACAGCAGCCCCTCTGTACGCCTCAGGCCGCCCATTCACTGGGCCTTTCCCTTTTTTGAGAACTAAGAGCTTGATGGCTGGGGCTGTTCCCACCGACAATGTTCCCGTCCAGGGAGCTTAAAATAGCCCCACTTGGCTGGGGCTCTGGAGTGAGCAGTGAGGCAGGCATTTGTGCAAATATGGGCCTGGGAGAAGGACTCCTACCCGGGAGGCGGTGGCAGCATGGCAGAGGAGCCAGGACCTCCTGGGGGTGCGTCTTGGGGCCACAGCCAGGAGAGCGCCTGCTGGCCTCCTCCAGGCTCCCCCGCTCGCGGGGTGCACTTGGGCGAGGTTTTAGACCAGTCTCCCCGGCCCTCCTGGCCCCGCGGAGGCCTTGGGGTGGGCCCGCTGGGTGCGGCCTCTGCCTCTCCACTGGCTCTTGCCTCATCTCACTGCACAAGGCCTTCCTAGCCGGGAGCACCCCAGAAGCATCCTCCAAGACCCTACGCACATTTGCTTTGATAATAGCACTGACAATTGCGCCCGTCATCAAGCCCTCGCTTTTACAAAGGCGCCGTGTTAAGCATTTTATTTTTTGTGTCACTGGGGATAGAACCCAGGGGCATTCTACCTCTGAGCTACAACCTTAGCCCTTTTATTTTTATTTTGAAACAGGTTCTGGCTAGGTCTTGAACCTGTGATCCTCCTGTCTCAACCCCCCAAGTACTGGGATTACAGGCGCGCGCCACCGAGCCCGGCTGTGTTAAGCATTTAGCCGGCATTATCTCATGTGAGCCTTCTGATAATTCATTGAGAGCCAGGCTGCTTTTTTAAAATTGATTTTGGAGTTACTGGGGATGGAACCAGAGAGTTGCCCGTCTTAGGCAGGTGCTCTGCCACGGAGCTTCAGCCCCAGCCCCAAGAGCTACCTTGTTATATCTCCACTGTCCAGAAGAAACTAAGGCTCAGAGAAATCAAGTATCTCTCCCAAGTTCACAGAGCTGTGAAGGGGCAGAGATAGGGCTGGGACTCGTCTATCAACCTGTGGAGCCTGAACTTCCCTTAGGGTTGTATCTCCTTCTCTGGGTTCCCACTGCCCTGCCCCCACTTCCAACTTTACCGTCCTATGTTAGTTTCTTTGATTCACTGGGATGGCTGGGGGGTCTCACAGCCTGGGAGCCCTCAGAACCCCCTGAGGACGACAGTTTGTCCTTGGGCTTAGTGGGCTCCTGCACCTGCAGGATCGAGGCTGTTTGAGGATATGGGGATGAGGATGAGGCGTCATAGACCCCCCTCAAAGGAGCAGCCCACCAGGCGGACGTCCTCCCTCTTCTCCTTGGCTCCAGCGCCCCTCTCCTTAACCCTCACCCCAGGGAACAGCAGCACGGACAGGGGGCAAACTGACTTGCTCCACATCGTCTGTGATCTTGGGCAAGTGATTAAGTAAGCTTTCTGAGCCTTGGCTTCACAACTCACAATTTTAGGATGAAACTAGGACCCCGGTACAGGGCTACTGGGAGTGTGTGTATATGTGTTGGGATGCACTGGGGATAAAACCCAGAGACCTTCTACCACCAATTCTACCACCAAGAGCTATATCCTCAGCCCTTTTATTTTGAGACAGGGTCTTGGTAAGTTGCCCAGGCTAGCCTTGAACTTTTTTTTTTTTTTTTTTTTTTTGTGGAAGTGAGGGTTGAACCCAGGGCATTCTACCTCCGAATGATACCCCTACCCCTGTTTTTTTCTTTATTTTAAAATAGGGTCAGCCGGGCGTGGTGGTGCACGCTTATAATCCCAGCATTCAGGAGGCTGAGACAGGAGGATTGCGGTTCGCAGACAGCCTTTGCTACTTAGTGAGGCTCTCTGCAACTCAGTGAGACCCTGTTTCAAAAAATAAAAAATAGCCGGGCGAGGTGGTGCACGCTTGTAATCCCCATGCTTGGGAGGTGGAGACAGGAGGATCACGCAGGTTCGTAGTCAGCCTTGCTGACTTAAGAGATCCTGTTTCCAAATAAATAAAAAATATAAAATAGGTCTGGGAGTGTAGCCCGGAGGTAGAAGGGCTTCCAGGAACCCCAGTACCACCCCCCCAAAAAGAAGAATAAAAAATAGGGCTGGGGGTGTAGCTCAGAGGTAGATGCCCCTGGGTTCCATCTCCAGTACTGCAAAATAAATAAATAAATAAATACATCAATAAATACATCAATAAATACATCAATAAATACATCAATAAATTTAAAAAATATGGTCTCACTAAGTTACCGATGGCCTCACTAAATTGCTAACACTGGCCTTGAACCAGTGATCCTCCTGTCTCAGCCTCCCAAATACTGGGATTACAGGCACATACCACTAAGCAGGGCTGTCTGTGAACTTCTGATCCTCTTGCCTCAGCCTCCCCTAGGCTTCACTGGGGTTACTGGCAAGCACTAGCACACCCCCTCTGTTGGGAGTGTTTAATGACATACACAGGAAGGCGTTAGTGCCTCCCAGCAGTACCATCCTATATTATGGCTGCTTTGCTTTAATGGTGTGCTTGTGGGCCTCACAGCTCGGGAGCCCGCAGAGCACCCGGAGGACTAGTTTGTCCTTGGGCTTAGTGAGCTCCTACACCTGCAGGATCGTGCCTGGCAGTCAGTAGGTAGATATTAAGCGGCAGCTGTTATTAGTAGTTGCTATTTTCTGGGAATTACAGTATGCAAGTGTGAAATGCCTAGGGTCTAGCACATAAAAGGGGCTCAAAGTACAGGGGAACCCTCACTCCACAGATGGAGCCCTTCGCCCACCATGGCGGGCTGTCCGTTCCTGCTCTGAAGTGGAAGGTGTCCTGGGCGCTGGTCCTCAACCACATGGGGTTCCTCGAGATGCCAGGGGTGGGCCCAGGGTCCCTGTCTCCTCTCTCCTTCCCTCATTGCCAGCTCCAGGCTGGCTTTGGGCTGGAGGAGTTGGTAGAAGATACTTAGGCTTTGCTGCGCTCCAAGCTCTCAGGCTTTCTGGTGGCGCCATCTGGTGGCGAGTGCAGCTTGGCTCCTGGTGAATCAGCTCCCAGCATCACCACCACTCAGGGACTCGCACTGCCCACCCATTTACTCCCTCTTCCTTTCCTTGAAGCATCCTGACCACCTCCTGTGCCTAAAGATCTAAGGACTCAGCCTCATGTGTGGGCAGGAGTCCCGGCAGCCCGGTTCCTGGCCTTCCTCTCAGGCCTGGCACCTCCTGCTGCTGGGTCCCACTGCTGGCCTGGCTTCGCACTCAGGCTAGCTCTAAGAGAAGATGACCTTTCAGAGTCTTCTTGACATCAAGGCTGCAAGAAGGGACTCCTTTCTGGCCTGAGATGGCCCAGGGCGGGAACAACCAATGATAGTCATCGGGCACCTGCCTGGGAAGCCATTGTATGTAGGGGGTCTATGGCCCCAGAGAGCAGCCTGGCTCCTCAGCCCTTCAAGACCAGTGAGGAGGCCCAGCCTACACCAGAGCTCCTGGTGTGAACTTTGAGGAAGGATTGGTGAATAAAATTAAAAGACTAGTCCTCTTCCCACTCTGAACACACAGTGTGGAGCTGGGTGAGACCCTCTCCTCTCTGAGGTTAGTCTCTCCTAGTAAAAGGGCCAGGGCAGGGGCTAGAAGAGGGGTTGACATAATTCCCAGACTATGTTTGTGTTAATGCAGATTTCCTGGTTTCCTTCATCAGAATCTCTGGGGCTGGGACCTTGGAATCTCTGTTTACGAGCCCTGCAGCCAGGCACCGGGAGGCTGCTGAGTCCTGACTTTGGAAGGCAGGCATAAGGGGACTATAACCAGCAGGTAGGGGGACTGGTGGATTCAGGGGTCCCGAGAAGCAGAGGAACCCCAACAGCCCAGTACTCATCTCTCAATTTCTCTAGCCTTCTGTGGATATGGGGAGGGGTCACCTAGCAGGAATGGTCCCTGGGACCCCGCTGCTGAGGGACAGCAGAGAATGCAGAGTGGCTGCCCGTACTCGCCCCCTCAGGCTGGCCCTTCCTTTTGTTTAAAGGACGGTGGCAGAGGGGCTGGGACAGCCGGGGCTGGGGTGGGGGCCCTTGCTGCCCAAGGAGGTATTTTCGGAGTCCCCCTCCCTATGGAGTTTCCAACGACAGAACAGAACCCTGTCTAGTATTTGACCAAATATGGTGGTATCTCTTGAAGAGCTCCAGCCCCAGCCAGCACTCAGTTATGCTGTGGAAACCTGCCCTGGACAGATTAATCTTGTGACATTCAGGAGCACCTCCCGCCCTGCCTTCTCCCCTCGCCAATTCCTGTAAATGGCCAAGACTGGCCCTCCGCGAGATGGGGCCGGGCTGGCTGTCTGCTCCCAAGGCCCTCGGGGTCCTCTTCATACACACACACACACACACACACACACACACACACACACACACACCGCCTCCTTGGTGGATTTGCTCACTCACATGCAGCTCCAGGTGAGAGACCATGGCCAGAGGAGCCGGTCAGCTCAGCGTGTGAGTTCTGGGTCCCTGGACCCTCGGGTCATCTGAGTTCATGAAGTTTGGCCTGAGTGTGAGGAGATTCAGTTAGCTCTCAGCCAGGTGGGTGGGCCTGAGGGGTAGAAGGCTGAGTAATGAGAATCATGCTAGCTCTAATGCTAATTACAACCACTAATGCTTATAATCCTAGTTAGATGATCACTTTATAATAATATCTTTTATAGTAAATAGCGAAGTGTTTATTGAGCGCTTACTGCGCGCAGGCACTGTGCCAGCTATTGGACATGAATTATTTCCTTTATCCTTCTAGCTGCCTCAAAAGGTGAATGCTCTTGTCATTCTCATTTTGGAAAGTGAAATCAGAAAGATTTCGGGGAGGACTCCCAGGCCGCCATCTCCTCCTGGGCACAACTCTCATTTTGCAGAGAAGGGAGTTCAGGCTGAGAGAGGAGGAAGGTGACGAGGCACGGGGCAGTCCGGGGAGCGGAGACCTTCCACACCCAAGGGGAGCACCGTGTCAGGAAGGACAACACGATAGGTCACAAAGTCCTCCTGGCTCTTCCATTTGGCCCTTGTAATGCACAGGGATTCAGAAATGTGTTCATGGCCGCCTGGGATGGTGCAGAAAATATCCCAAGACAAACAGCACGGGATGGCGGGTAGCACTGTGGACAGGAACCAGGCACAAACCCCAGCTCTGTCGCCTCTAGCTCATGCAAACCCCTCCTTGAGCAGGCCTGTGTCCCCGCCTGCGCACCAGAGGGTGGGCTGCTGAGCTCACCTGAGGCCGAGGTGGGAGTGCCTGGGAGGTCTCCCTGGGAGATAGGGCCTGTGTCCTGCTCTTGGCCAACACGCTCGGAGAACATTTGCTCTCTTGACCAACTGACAGCCCATCCTCCACCCTCACCCCCTTGCCATCCCCAAAGCAAACGAAGCTGATTGTCTTAGCTGGCCCTGTGGGTGCTGGCCGGGAGGCCGGCCGCAGGCCACAGGCGGAGGTGCCACCAGCCAGAGCCCCGCCAGACACACAGGGCATTGTCCCACGGTCAACAGCCCCTGGGCACCTCGGCCCAGCTCCTGGCCTGCCCGCATACCCCTCAGCGCCTGCCACTGCGCTAGGCCCAGCCAGCTGGGGGCCCAAGGCTCCCAGCTGATGACGAGCCCACCCACCCGCTCCCCCGGCAGCCCCCGTCGAGCTATAATTGCTCCTCTCCATCCTGTCGCTGCCATTCTCAACACGGCGGCATCTGGGGTTCCAGGCGGGCGGCAGCTGCAGGCGACCGAGGAGCGCCGGCCCGGTGGGATGGACTGGCCGCACAACCTGGTACGTGGCCCCGCCCCGCCCCCACCCCTTTTAGGGCCCGAGTGCTTTAGCATTTCTTTCCTATTGATTAATGGCTGTGTCTGTTTGGCTTGGAATCTTCAGAGGCGAGTTCTCCCTGTGTCCTCCCCTCCAGGACTCCAGACACAGAGGCCGGTCTCAGGGGCTGCAGCCATGGTCCATGGCTCCGGCTCCAGATCAGGGCTCAGCCCGTCCACACTGAGGCTCTTTCAGGCTGAGGCATCTGGGGAGATCCTGGCAAACTCAGCCAGCGGGGGTTTTTCCAGGCCTGGTTCCTGGGATTAGGGAGGCTGTGTGACCTTGGGCAAGTCTTTCTGTTTCTGTTTCCCACTTGGAAGTAAGCGAGGGGGGCTCTGGGTCACCTCTGCATTCTTTAGGGAGAGCTAGAGTTGAGGAAAGCCACGTGAGAAGTCGAGATGAGAGAGCCTATTGTCAGGGAGACGGTTTTCTGCACCAGAGTTCAGGACCCAGAAGGAAGAATTCAGCCTCTTGAATCTCTGTGCCAAGCGGGGCTATGCTGAGACTTGTTTCTGAGGATCAAGATTTGCTGGGCTGCCTGGGTAAGCCAGGCTCAGGCCCTGTGGGCTGGGAGCACAGCGAAGGCACGGGGCCTGGCTAGACTCATGAGGAGAGGAGACCGCCCTAGAAGCTGCTCTGCTCGGGTAGCTCTGCCCCCAGCCAGTTCTGGTGGCCTGCCTCTCCCAGCTCCCCTGACTTCGGAGGGCTCTGGTGAGCCAGAAGCTTTTAGTGGTACTGGGGGTAGAACCCAGAGGCTTTCTACCTCCGGGCTATACTCCCAGACCCTTTTTTTTTTTTTGAAACAGGGTCTCACTAAGTTGCTGAGAGCCTCACTAAGTAGCTGAGGCTGGCTTCGAACCCGTGTGATCCTCCTGTCTCAGCCTCCCAAGCAAGCGTGTGCCACCACGCCCGGCTGAGCCAGAAGCTTTTCCAAGATGTCCTGAACCTGGGGAGGGAGAAAGTAGATGGCAGCGGGCAAGTGTGGCCGTGAGCGGGCTTCCAGGGCAGGTATCCTAGCGACAGACAGAGTCCTGCAGGGAGTCCTCAGCTAGGCCTGCTCACCTCCCCAAGTTCAGCGCAGCCCTCCCTCCCTCCCACTGCTTCCTGTCCGCAAAGCTTTTACCAGTTCAAACTTCTGGCCTCTTCTCTTGCTCTTTTCCTTCCTGGAAGACTTTTAGACTCCTCCACCCACCCTTCCTTCCTTTCCTTCTTTCTTTCTCTTTCTCTTCCCTTCACCCCTCCTTTCTCTCTGTACAAGGGATGGAACCCAGGACCATTCTATTTTCAAGCTGTACCCCCAGCCCTTCTTATTTGGAAACAGGTTACTGAGACTCTCCCTAAGTTACTACGGCTGGCTTCAAACCTGCAATCCTCCTGTCTCAGCCTCTCATGTACGGGATTACAGGCATGTGACACTATGCTTGTCCTCTCTATCCTACAAGCCTCCCCTGACACTCCCCTTCCCCAGGCAAGCCTGGCCCTGCTGCTCCCGGCATTGGCACAGGCCAAGCTGGAGCCCCGCTGTTCTCCACACCTCACTTGCCACTGGCTACCCAAGGGCAGGGATGGTGGTGTCACTCACTCGGCACACGCTCCCAGAATTCCGAAGTGTCTGGCACAACACAGATATGGGGGCAGAGAGTGACAAGATGCTTTGGGGGAATCTATGCCTGGGGGGGGGGGCAAGCACATAAAAGCCTCGCACACAGAAGTATAAGTGCTACGGCAAGTGTGCTGTGGGTTTTGAGAGCCGAGGAAGCCCAGCGGCAAGCCCGCGGTGGTGATAGTAGAGCCCACGGGTGAAGGCATCTCGAGGTGAAGAGAAGAGGCTGTTCTGAAGGCAGCGGCCTGTGCAGAGTCCCTGTGGCAGGAAGGAGTATGGGGAGAGACTGACTGAAGGCCAGTGCTACAACACAAGTATGAGAGGCTGTAGAGAGGGGCCTGGGGGACCCCTAAAGACAGTGGGAAGGAGGTCAGGTCAGAATGTAACACGATCGAATTTGCATTTCCAGTCCGGTCGGTGGTTCACGCCTTAATCTCAGTACATGGGAGGCTGAGACAGCAGGATTGCAGGTTGGAGGCTAGCACTCAGCAATTAGTGAGACCCTGAGTACCTCTGTTTTAAAATAAAAAATAAAATAGGGCTGGGAGTATAGCTCAGAGGTAGAATACTCCTGGGTGCAAGCCCCAGTACCGCCAACAAAAATTAAAAAAAAAACAATTTGCCTTTCAAACAGCCTTGGTGTGGAGGACTGGCTGGGAGAGCTGGAGGGAGTTTGTGAAGACAGTTAAGATGCCAAGGAATAAAACAAGTGGCTGGCAGGGAGATTTTTAGAAGGTGTCCTATTTTTAGGACTTCAAGATGAATTGGGTGTGTGGGGAGGGGACGGAAGGTGCCACTGGTGCCCTTCACAGAGCGCGGTGCTCGGCCAGTGTCCTTGTACACGGGACCAGATCGGGGCCTGCAGGTGAGGGGCCAGGCCAAGGCCATTCCTCTTTCATCTCTCCTCCCCTGGCCGAGTGCTGGCCCTGGGAGAGACTCTTCCAACTTTGACCAGTGCCTTCCTCCCCAGCTACTGCTTCTTACCATCGCCATCTTCCTGGGGCCGGGTCAGCCCAGGAACCCCAAAGGCAAGAGGAAGGGGCAGGGGCGGCTTGGGCCCCTCGCTTCTGATCCTCACCAGATCCCACTGGACCTGGTGTCTCGAGTGAAGCCGTACGCACGCATGGAAGAGTACGAGAGGAACCTCGGAGAGATGGTGGCCCAGCTGAGAAATGGCTCCGAGCCGGCCAAGAGGAAGTGTGAGGTCAACCTGCAGCTGTGGCTGTCCAACAAGAGGAGCCTGTCTCCCTGGGGCTACAGGTGAGGGGGCTGGGCGGCGGGGGCTGCTGCCCTGTGCGGGCGGGCCTTTCCCATCATCCCGGATCACTGCGGGGTCAAGACCTTGGAGTCAGGAGTCTGAGTGCCTGGGCTGGAATCCTGGCTCTGCATCTTAGTAGCTGAGTGGCTTTGGGCCAGTCGATTACCCTTTCTGAGCTTCAAATGGAGGTGACAGCAGCAGCAACTTCATAGGTTTGTTGTTCAAGTCCCAGGTGAAGTGCAAGATCTTCTCTGAATGTTGCTTTCTTCTCCTTTTCCTCCTCCTTCTCTTCCTCCTCCTTCTCCTTCTCCTCCTCCTCTTCCTCCTCCTCTTCCTCCTCTTTCTCCTCCTCCTCCTCCTTCTCCTCCTCTTCCTCCTCCTTCTCCTTCTCCTCCTCCTCCTTCTCCTTCTCTTCCTCCTTCTCCTCTTCCTCCCTCTCCTCCTCCTCCTCCTCCTCTTCCTTGTCCTTCTGTACTGGGGATTGATCCCATTAAGTTTTACCTCTAAGCTACACCCCCAGCCCTATTTTTTTTTTCAACACTAGGGATGGAGCCCAGAGGCATTCTACCTCTGGGCTACACCCCTAGCCCTAATTTTTATTCTTTATTTTGAAACAGGGTCTCACTGAGTTGCAAAGACCTCACTAAGTAGCTGAGGCTGTCCTTGAACCATGATCCTTTGGTCTCAGCCTCCCAAATGCTGAGATTATAAGCATGTGTCACCACGCCCGACTCACCTCCAGTCCTATATTAATTTTTATCTTGAAACAGGGTCTCACTGAGTAGCTGAGCCTGATCGTGAACCTGCAGTCCTCCTGTCTCAGCCTCCCTATACCGGGATTGCAGGCCGCGCCTGGCCTGGATGTCATTTTGTCCAGCAATGTGGTGCCTGTGCACACTTCTCAGTCCCAGAACTTCCATGGCGCCTGGCTGGCTGTGCTCCTGTCTGTCTCTCCTGCCACACAGGGACTTTCCTAATGCAGACTTTTCCTAATCACAGAGGGTCCCCATGCCCCACCCAGCCAGGATCCCATGGCTGGGGCCCTGAATGTGGCATTGTGTATACCTGCTCAGCACTAGGGTGCACGGCTGGGTTGTGACTTTGGAATCAGCCCTGCTGCCCTGGATGACCACAGCAGTGTCTCCCTTGGCTGTAGTGTCACTTCTGAGCTCAGTGCCAGGCACACGAAAGCAACCAATGTGTATGTGTTGAGCGATACACAGATGGGCTGACTTTCAAGAGTCCTCCCTCACAAGCACAGGACAAAGATTTTCCAGTCACACAGCTCAGATCCTGATTAGAAATTTCAGTGATGGTAAAAAGGTCAATAAAATAGCCACTGATCTCAGGTGGCTCCTGAGCTGCTGAAATGTGGCTGATGACATTGAAGAACGAATTTTTTTTAGGGGGGTACTGGGGGTGGACACAGGCTTTCTACCTCCGGGCTATACTCCCAGAACTATTTTATATTTTATTTGGAAACAGGGTCTCACTAAGTTGCCGAGAGCCTCGCTAGGTAGCTGAGGCTGGCTTCGAACCTGTGCGATCCTCCTGTCTCAGCCTTCCAAGCCTGGGGATTACAAGCGTGCGCCACCATGCCTGGAGAAGGACTAATTTTGATTAATTTAAAGTTAAGTCGGTGCGTGTGGCTGGTGGCTACGGCACTTGATGGCACAGGCCTGAAATATGCCAGTTGGGAGGGTCGGTAAGGCCCCTCCAGAGCCTGGCTTCTCGCGCTCTCTGAGCCCATGATTACTTGGGGCTCTGGTAGAAGTGTGGCCTCTGACTCCGGGGGGTTCCACGCTCATGTCTAACAAGTGTCCAAGAATTGTAAGGTGATATGGATACTGCATGACTATAGGTCTAGTTCCTATAGTCTCCCACCCCCACTTATCAGAAAGGGGAACTGAGGCACAGAGGAAGACAGGGCGTAGCAAAGCCCTGTGCACTGGGGTCCGTGAGAGCACGTCCGCCACACTTCGAGTCCAGGATAGGTGAGCCTGTGAAACCCGGTAGAAGGAGTGGAGACTTAGCCACACCCGGCCCAGGCCTCCAGACCCCTCTTCTGGTGGAAATGAGGCATGAATGTGTTCTTGTTTTATTTCTGTAGATTAGATCCCCTCCCCCAATATAAAAATAGGGCACGGGAGGCTTCTCTGTGGTCGTCAAAGCCCCAGCTAGTACCAGGATGGGCATGTTGCTTAAAAAAAAAAAAAAAAAAAAAAAAAAAGGAAGCTGCCTGGTGACCTTGAACCGGGACAGCCGCGGGCAGGGGGCGCTCTGAACCGAGACCGCTTTCCTCCTGCACAGCCCGGCTGGCTGTTGCAGTGGGAACTCTGGTAGGGAAGGCAGGGGTGCGGGAGGAGCGCCCCGCAGTCTCCCCGCCTTCACCCTGCGCTCGCTCTCGCCCTCGCAGCATCAACCACGACCCCAGCCGTGTCCCCGCGGACCTGCCCGAGGCGCGGTGCCTGTGTCTGGGCTGTGTGAACCCCTTCACCATGCAGGAGGACCGCAGCATGGTGAGCGTCCCGGTGTTCAGCCAGGTGCCGGTGCGCCGCCGCCTCTGCCCGCCGCCGCCCCGCACCGGGCCCTGCCGCCAGCGCGCCGTCATGGAGACCATCGCGGTGGGCTGCACCTGCATCTTCTGAACTCCCTGGACCCAGAAGCCAGGAATGCAGCCCCAGATCGCCCTCCCTGCACCCCCGCGCCAAGCCAGGCTGATGAAAAGTAAATGCTGGCCTTTGTAAAGCAGGACTTTGGGTTTGCTCCTTGTGGCCCTGAAGCCAAAATGGGGTTGGGGCTTGGGATCCCTGCAGGGATGATTTCAGATCAGCATAGAGGGGGATTCTCCATCACTGAGCCCTTCAACACTGAGATAAGCTGGGAAAAAATATGGCATTCACCAGTTGTGGTGGCCTATGCCTGTAGGCCCCATACTTGGGAGGTGAGACCCTGTTTCAAAATAAAAAATAAAGTAGGGCTGAGGGTGTGGCTCAGAGGCAGAATGCCCCTGGGTTCAGAAATTAACAAGCACTAACTAGCTAAGCAGCTTAAGGATCCTAGGAGGTGAGCTTCTTTGAAGTGAAGAGCTCTGCACGCTCAGTCAAGCCAAGGCTGAGCCTCTCAGGGATGCCATGGAACCCAGCCTTGCTCTGGGGGTAGTAGATGGTGCACGAGGCCTTCATCTCTGACATCCTCTGCAGATCAGGCTTTCGCCCAAAGAAGGGCCTCCAGGTTACTAAAGACCAGGCTTGTGATCTCCTAAACTTATTATGTGACTACATATGTGTGTGTGTGTGTGTGTGTATGTATGTATATATATATATATACACACGTACATATATGTAGACACACACATATACATATATACATATATACATATATATATATATATATATATATATATATATATATATATATTTTTTTTTTTTTTTTTTTTTTTTTTTCCTGGGCTGGGGAACCCCTGGATTTGAAGAGACACAGTTGACAGGAGTCCTTCCTGTTGATCACTCTTTCATTCAGCGCTGTCCACAGGACATCTGTTTGGATGGTTTGCTGGTATATTAAGACACTTTGTGGATCATAAAAGGCAGGGTGTGCGGGCTTATCCTAGAGCCCATGCTGGCTCTTGCCCTTTGATGCTAAATCCACACTTCTCCCTTTAGCCCCTGGCAATTCGATCCTCCCCCCTGGCCTTCTAACCCCTGCAGCAAATCCCAACTCAGCTGTCCTAGCATCTAAAAATACCCTTCCTCCTACAAGACAGCTGAGGGGCTCTGGCTATTTTCTGGGGTAAGAATAGCTAGCATTTGAGAGTTAACTTCAGTGAAGGGCCACAGCCCAAGGGGGATACTTTCTTTGGCTGCTGTAGCTTCAGTGCTTAAAGCAGTTTCAGTGCGAGATGTTTTTAAAGGTCTAATTCATGAAAAAACCGCGGTTAGGTATGTGCTTGTCCGGGGTGGCAAGTAACTTACCTTTTTTGGTATTGTTCTAGAGTGGATACTGGTTAAAATTACCCCACGAAGCTTCGGCCTGGTTCCAGACACATGGAAAATAGACTTTGTGTGCCAGCAGTGCCCATCCCTTCTGCGTCTCCTTCCTTGGGGTTGCTCTCAGGCCACCAACCACCTCTCCTTTCTCTGTATAAACATCTATCTCTCTCTATATATGTACTGTGCTGGGAATGGAAACCAGGGCCTTACACATGCTAAGCACATGCTCCACCACTGTGTACCACCAGCCCTATACACCCCAGGTCTTAAGACTAAAGGACACAAACTTTCAAGGCCTTTTGGAGTGGGAAGGGTTGAGCTATAGGAGGGTTCCTTCTAGTCTGGGAGGCCACAGGTATCCAGGGGTGTTGGGATCTGGGGTGTGTGTCTCTTCTTCATGGTGAGAAGAGACTATCCTCTACCAGAGCACCAGAAAGCCCAATAAATGCCAGTTACCATGGTGATGCCTCTTCTTCACCCATGAAATGAGCAGCTGGGATTTTATTTTGGAAGTGAGAATGGAACCCAGGGACATTCTACCTCTGAGCTACACCCCCAGGCCTATTTTATTTTTTTTGAAACAGAGTCTCACTAAGTTGTGGAGGGCTTCACTAAGTTGCTGAGGCTGGCCAAGAACCTGCAATCCTTCTCTCTCAGCCTCCTAAGTACTAGGATTACATGCACCACTACACCAGGCCAGGGATCTCCAGTCTTAACAACATTCTGCCACTTAGAAGCCTGGCTCATTAGCCTGGCAACAGGCCTTTTCCAATTCCAGGCTTAAAGGCAGCTGCAGAGCTCAGAAAACTGGGTCTACACAGCACTCCAGAACCTCCTTTGTCTAAATGTATTTAAACCTCCTGAGTCTAAATGCATTTCCTATTTTCCACTTGCTAGGGAACATCCTCCACTCCATGCAGCAGTAACTCAGTTGCCCTGTTCAGTGTTGCAAACCCAGCACCAGCACAGTGCTAGTACTTAGTGAATGAATGCAGAGGCCTTTAGGGGGAGCCCATAATCTGCCCCAGTTTCCTCTAGGGAGGGAGAGAGGCATCCCTTACCTCCCCTAACCCCCCCCCCCCAGTTGAAATGTTGCTAGGGTCACCTGTATTTGGAGGTGGAGTTCCTATGCAGAGATTTATTTATTTATTTATTTATTTATTTATTTATTTATTTACTGCAGTACTGGGGATGGAACCCAGGGGCATTCTACCTCTGAGCGACACCCCCAGCCCTATATTTTATTCTTTATTTTGAAACAAGGTCTCATTGAGTTGCAAAGAGCCTCACTATGTAGCTGAGGCTGTCTGCAAACTGCGATCCTCCTGTTTCACCCTCCCAAATGCTGGGATTACAAGCATGCACTACCACGCCCGGGCATATGCAGTTTTAAATGCATAACTACTCTGCACTGGAGACTACAGAAGATGAGTGAGGCTCCTTTTCTGTCCTGCTTGGCAGATTTCAGGGCTCACTGCAAATGCTCTCTCCTCTCCCAGGGGTCGGTGAGCCCACAGAGGCTTCTGTTCTGGCCTGAGGCCAGGGTGGGCCTTGGACACAACCTTTCTGCTGGCTCTCATTCTCCTTCCTGGAATCTCTGTCTTTTCCTCCTTGCCTGCAAGGAAGGGAGGTAGGAGTTCCAACTTTCAGGTTTGGACTTGGGGAAGAGGGCAGTTTGGGCATTCTGGCTGGCTTTGGTTCTGAGCTGTGTGGGCCTGCCCAGATAAATGTTTCTGAAGGACACGGCCAACTCCCCTGCAGTGAAGCTTGGACATGGAGCCAGAGCCCCAGCCAGCACCGAGGACACGTGTAATTGTCCGGGTTTGTATCATCAGTGCACGTCAACTCCCTTAAAACCCAGGAGAAGGCTGGTGAGGGGGGCTATGTTTTATCCTGTCCTTGGCCTGATACCCATTATCGATTGCACCATGATAGCCCATGCCATCTTCATTGCAAAGGCCATCAAAAGATGCCACCACACACTTTGATTTCACTGGACTTGCACGGGAGGGCATAGACCCCTCTGCACCTGGCTGACATGTAGCTCTCTCCAGGACTCTGTCTGTCCTCTGACCTTGAAGTTCAAACTGCTTAGTGAGGCCCCTCTGCAACTTAGTTGAGAGCCTGTTTCAAAATAAAGAATAAAAAATAGGGCTGGGGGCATAGCTCAGTGGTAGAATGCCCTGGGTTCAACCCCCACTTCCACACACACACACAAAAAAATAGGACTGGAGGTATAGCTCGGAGGTAGAACGCCCCTGGGTTTAATCCCTAGTACTGCAAAAAACAAGAACAAACAAACAGAAAAACAGGGTCTTACTTAGTTGTCGAGACTGATCTTGAACCTGTGATCCTCCCATCTCAGCCTCTGAAGTATTGGGATTACAGACGTGCACCACTGTGCTGGGCTTGAAAGACTTTTTACTGGTGTTAGTTTCTTAATTTCTGTAATAACCAATGAGTGAATGCATGGTCCTTCTAAAGACTCCATCTCAGCTGGGGTGGTAGTTCATGCCTTATAACTTGGAGGCAGAATGCCCCTGGGTTTGATTCTTTGTATCACAAAATAAATACATACAAAATACTCTTTTTCTGCAACACTGAAGGTTGAACCCCCGGCCCTTCCACTTTGCTAGGCAAGCTCTCTACTACTGAGCTATATCCCCCGCCCTAAGGCTCCTTCTCTTTCACTGGTATTACCATCTCCCTGGCTAGTGAAAACAACCTTAGAGCCAGTTTGGAGCCCCCTGACTGGAAGGCTATTTTCTGCTGCATGCTGAACTCAATTAATTTTTTTTTTTTTTTTTTTTTGGTGGTACTGGGGTTCCTGGAAAGCCTTCTACCTCCGGGCTACACTCCCAGACCTATTATATGTATGTGTGTGTGTATGTATGTATGTATGTATGTATGTGTGTGTGTGTATGTATATGTATATATATATATTTGGAAACAGGGTCTCTTAAGCCAGCAAGGCTGCCGGGCGTGGTGGCGCATGCTTGTTATCCCCGCATTTGGGAGGCAGAGACAGGAGGATCCCGCAGGTTCGAAGCCAGCCGCTTGCTCTGGCTTAAGAGACCCTGTTTCTAAATAAAAAAGTATAAAATAGGTCTGGGAGTGTAGCCCGGAGGTAGAAGGGCTTCCAGGAACCCCTGTACCACCACCAAAAAAAAAAAAAAAAAAAAAAAAAAGCCAGCAAAGCTAAGGCCGGCTTCGATCCTCCTGTCTCTGCCTCCCAAGCATGGGGATTACAAGCGTGCGCCACCACGCCTGGCATGAACTCAATTAATTTTGAAGAGAAGTTCCAGACTTGAGTTGTTCTACGAACTCAGCAGGAGAACTCAGAGTTATGTCCTCACTTTGGGCTCTAATCTCCATCTCTGCAAAGAGAGGGAATTCAAATGGATAGCCTCTAGGGACTGTTTCTGTTAGGGAGGCCATAGTATTTGTGTCATTTGGCAGCTGTTTCCTCTGGGTACCCAGGCCGCTCCCCTAAAGCCCAATATGGCAGGTTTGGGTGGCATGTGGGCACCTATACTTTATCAAGCCCCCTTTCCTTCTCCAAGAGAATCAGATGTGGTGGTTGGTTCACAGACCATATTTATTAGGTGCCTAGGTTCCTCCATTTCCTCCTTTACAGAAAGGCAAAGGTCCAAAAGGAAGAGGATTAAAAACAAAACAAAATAAAACAAAACACTATTGCCGGGCATGATGGCGCATGCTTGTAATCCCAGCATTTGGGAGGCTGAGACAGGAGGATCGCGGTTCGAGGACAGCCTCAGCTACTTAATGAGGCCCTTTGCAACTCAGTGAGACCCTGTTTCAAAATAAAGAATAAAAAACAAGGCTGGGAGTGTAGCTCAGAGGTAGAATATCCTGGGTTCCATCCCCAGTACTGCAAAAAAGAAAAAAATAACTATTAAAACATTCTCTATGTTTAATTTCAATTTTATAATAGATTATAGGGAGATGCTTATGAAACAAATAAGGATTTTACTTTCTTTTAAAAAAATGATTGATATTTCAGAGTTGTAGAAAAAACAAGGCACAATTCTCCTCTCCTTTTAAATTAGCGTTCAGAGAAGAAAGTACTGGATTAGCCTCTAAAGAACTTCATCCCAACTCCTTCTTTTCTTCCCTTCGCCTTGGGATGAAGGTTTGGGGGTGAGGCATGACTGCTCCCCGCTACCTGAAAACTTGTCTTTGCACAACAGAGTTTCACTTCTCAATGCTTGCATAAAGAACAGAATGGCCCTGGGTGTGGTGGCACACGCCTGTAATCCTGGTACATGGAAGGCTAAGGAGGATAGTAGGTTTGAGGCCGGCCTCAGCAACTTAGTGACTCTCAGCACTCCAGTGAGGTCCTGCTTCAAAACTAAACAAAACACCAGCATGGTGGGCTGGGCATGTAGGTCAGTGATAAGAGTGCCGGCCTAGCATGCATCTGGCCCTGAGTTCAAGTCCCAATACTGCAAAGAAAAACAGAAAAACAAAACAACAAAAATGAAAACCAGAATAGTCAGTTCCTACTGATGCCAAGGAAAAGTTTCTCTTTTCCCATCGATTGCCAGAAAACTCAGAGATATATTGATGGCAATATCAGAGTATTTCTCCTGGTCCTACCAGCCATCTCCCCAATAAAAAAATGTTAGCAAAAGGCTTGGAGGTGGTATCTAAGAAAGTTTTGAACTAGGTACCTCACATCAAGCAAGCCCACAGAAAACAAGAGCGATTACCGTTTCTTAGGTTTTCTGATCTTCCCTTTTACTCATATGTAACTACCTAGTTGTAAATGTTTTATTGTAGGCTGCCACAACCAGTTGTATATTTTAGGGCTAGGTAGTAGAAGAAAATAAAGAAATTGAGGCTCAGAGTTCTGTGTTTCATGGTCCCTCCCACAGTCATCCTGACTCCTAGTTAGAAAACCAAGTCAGAACAAGTTGAGAAGATGGATTTTTATTTCTTCTTAAAAAAAAAAAAACACACACCAAAAAACCAAAAGAAACCCCAAATACACTGGCTTGATTTTCTTTCCCCTTTCTCATTGTCTCCCTCAAATACTAAGCAACCATTGAGAGGATCCTTAAGATAGACAGGTGGATCGCCTGGACCCATGCTGGAGGAAAAGGATGCTTGGTACCCAAGAGGTCAGAAGAAGCGGCTCGGTAGGCAAACGTGGCCTAATCACTCCTGGCTGCTGTGGGTAGGATCCATCTTTAGTTTGGGAATAAAGCTCCCGGGCTCTCCCTGGGGCCCTCACAGTTCGGTCTTGACCTTGTGCATTAAATCCTTTTGGTCAATCTTGTCCAGGTCCTGGTACCAGCGGTTGTAAGCCAACAGGGCTACGTTCTTGGCAGCCACAGCCATCACCTCCACTGAGCTGGCCGCCCACTCCAGGGCATTGAGGTAGAAGAGCTGGTCGTGGAGTGCGAACCGTGGGAGGGTGGTGCGGGAGCCATAAAGGGGGTGGGCCTGCCACTCGGCGGTCTGCACTGAGTAGTAGGAACGGAACAGGGTCTTTAGCTGGGTCCTCAAGAGGGGCTTGGGGGACTGGACTCGCCAGACGGCAGCCTCCTGGGGCTGCTTCCGCCGGAAGCTGGCCGAGATGTTGACAGGGCAGATGTTATCTAGGGTGCAGAAGAAGCTGGGGAAGTCCGTGGTAAGGATGTTGGTGAAGGGAAAAAGCTTAGGGTCAAGGAAACCGAAGTAGGAAGAGTTGAGGTAGCCATGGACCAAGGAGACGATGGTGGGCTGGAAGGAGCCCTGGATGTCGTCGATGGGTGGGGTGAAACCTTCGAATGTGAAGTTGCTGCTGCTGTTGTCCAGGTGCAGGGGAGTGGCAATGACCACGATGTCATAGAAGTCGGAGCCGCTGCCCGCCTCACTCTCGTACCCCACCTGGTACAGGGCTTTCCCTTCTAGAAGGAGAGAGTGCCAAAGTCAATGTATTCCTTGGCTGCTACCCACTGATCTCCATCCGGGTCCAGTGTTGGGGCTACAATGAGACCCTAGTGCTGGGGCGGGGGGTTGGCCTGTCCTAATGGCAGTCCCTGTCTCTCCAAGCTGGTGAGCTGCAGGGCGAGCACTGGATTGGGAGTCAGGAGGCCCAGACTGTTTCTGTTCTGCCGATGGCTGGCTGGGTCAGCTGGGGAGGGCTGCCACTCAAAGTCCTCATGGGTCAAATGAACAAGGCTGGCTGGCTGGGTCAGCCTTCAGGCGCTACACCTGCCTTGGGGCAACAGTGCCCTCTAGTGTTGATGGAACTTCCCGCTGCTTTTTTTCTTTTTTTGGGTTTTCATACTGGAGGTTGAAACCACAGGCATTTCCCCCAGCCTTATTTTTTAAATTTGAAACAAGGTCTTGCTAAGTTGCTAAGAGCCTTGATAAATTGCTGAGGCTGGCCTGGAACTTGTGGATTCTCTGGTCTCAGCTTCCCAAGTACTGAGATTACAGGCATATACCACCATGCCGGGTTCCCATTGCTTTGGAAAATATTATTCTCCAGACTTGAGGTGCAGAAGAGGCAGGAGCAGCGGCTGGCTAGGAAAGGCGCGGCCACACCTCCTGCTGTCACTCACCTGTACTGTGCAGGGTCACAGAGGTCACAGTGGCGTGGATCACGTTGGCCTTGGTGAGCTTCAGTAAACCGGAACACACCAATTTGTTGCCCCCTTCCACTGACCACAGGCTGCCTTGGGCCCCGGCTAGTGACATGGCTCCTGGGCAAAGCGAGAAGGGTGGCCGACAGGTTCTCAGAGCCACCATTCAGTGGGGCCAGACAGTCCGGCACTATCCTCCCTGGGTTTCCCCACCAGGGCAAGTCCCCTCCTAACCCTGGGCACCAGGAAACAAAAGCACACAGAGCTGAACGCTGTAAGTGGTTGGTTGTATGGTGTGTGAATTATATCTCAATATAAACATGCTATACAGGATATGTACAAGATACCAGGAGAGCGAGTGGGGAGCACTGGGGAGGTCAGCGCCTGAATGCTGGAAAGGTGCAGGAGCATTACATGTTTAAAATACATGCACCAATTTAAAAAATAAATTAATTAATTAAAAAAAATAAATAATAAAACAAAATCACAAAAAATAAAATAAAATATAAAACACAAAATAATATATTTAAGCCAAAAATAAAATGTTAATATTAAAAAAATATATATTCATCAACAGTGTGCGGAGGGCCTTGCATGGTCCAGGCACTGTTCTGCATGTCTGGGATGTATCAGCGGACAAAAGAGAACATGATTCCCACCCTTGGGAAGTCTCTTTCTCCACTCTGGGGCCCGAGCTAGAGGACAGCTGGCTACACACGCCCACCGACTCCAGAAATGAGCTGGGAAGGGCGGCAGATGAAGAGTCAGGGCCTCAGCGGCTCACTTCTTGAAACCAAGCTGGGAAGAGCAAAGTGTCACCTCAGCTCTAGCACTTACACAGGGGTGAGGGGTCAGCAGGAAGTGGGGTGGGGGCGTGCAGTGGGTCTGCCAGCTGAGCCTGGCTTCTTTTACTTTCTGCAAAATGGGGTGAATTCCCTCCTGCCACCTTGAAGGAATAACGCTCATCTAACAATAATGGGGCAATAAGTACTAAGGCAATGGCACTGAGCCAGAAAACTGTGAAGTCCTCATGGGACCGAGCTCAAGCTGGGCGTCGGGGGCCGGGGAAGGGCCGGTGGGCAGGCTGGGAGCAGGTGCTTACCGGCAAAGGCGGGCATTGCTGCCGACTGGCCGTAGCTGGCCCGCAGGACGGCGGAGACGACATCGTCGATAAAGCGCTGTGTGACACCCACCTGAAGCAGGGACTCAGCCACAGAGCGCTGGGTCATGTTGATGAAAGCAGACTCCCCCAGCGAGTAGAGCAGCTCCTCCACGCCTGAGAAGGCGTAACCATGGGCCTGGTACTTGTAGATCCTAGGGGAGAGCGGAGCTGCAGCCCCTGAGCAGAAGGACTTTGGGGCTGACCACACACCTTGGGTCCCTGTGGACCTGGGAGACCCTCCAGGGACCTGCTACCTCCTCTGCATACGGAGGGATGGGGACAGCATAGAGATAAAGGCACATGCTCCGACTCCCACTAGATGTGGCTTCCTGTCATGGCTCTGCTGAATGATCCTTCCCCTCTCTGAGCCACCCCCTGGCCGAGGTCACAGTCTATGGCCCTTTTCCACCTAGATGAGACTGCAGGTGATGGTCCACAGCCCACCCAGCGGACACATGCCTGGGCATGGGGGCTTCTCTACCAGTTTCCACTGTGCCCTGGCTCCTAGGACCACGTTGGACCCGATGGTAGCAGCCTCACACAGACACTGTCCTTTCCCCCGTCTTGATCCTGCTCACTCCCGAGCTCACATCTCTCCCCTCTACTGCTCACCCAGGCCCAGGACTAGAATGGAACCGTGTGCTGATGGATATCTGGACTAGCTGGCCTTCGAAATGTTGCCCATTCTGGGGATGCTTGTTAAACAAGCTACATTTGGCTATCATCGGGGCACTAGATAAACGTGTCTAGAGAGCAGACAGAAATGTGGATCTGGAGCCGGGCATGGTGGCGCACACTTGTAATCCCAGCATTTGGGTGGCTGAGACAGGAGGATCACAGGTTCAAGGATAGCCTCAGCTACTTAGTAAGGCCCTTTGCGAATTAGTGAGACCTTGTTTCAAAATAAAGAATGAAGCCGGGTGTGGTGGCACACGCCTGTAATCCCAGCATTTGGGAGGCTGAGACTTGAGGATCATGGTTCGAGGACAGCCTCAGCTACTTAGTGAGACCCTCTGCAACTCAGAGAGACCTGGTTTCAAAATAAAGAATAAAAAATAGGGCAGGGGGTATAGCTTGGAGGTTGAATGCCCCTGGATTCCATCCCCAGACCTGCAAAAAAAAAAAAAAAAAAAAGTGGGTCTGGAATTGCAGAGGAACTGGAGCTGTTAGGTAGACGTTATCTCTCACAACAGGGAGAAGTCAACATTGCAGGTCTCAATAAAACTGACAAGGGAGAACAGTATAAGAAAGAAAATAAGAGGCTCAGGGACACAAGCTTTGGGGGACAAAGCCGTACAAAGCCCAGTTACAGAGTGGGAAGGGTGTGAAGTGTCAGAAGCCAGGGAGGGCCACACTTGAGCATCTGGCCCCGAGGAGAGGGAGATGGTGATGGGGGTGGGAGGTGGGAAGGGGGCCACTCTGGGTGCATGAGTACACACAGCAGGTACAGACCGCTCGTCGTCCAGCCACAGGGAATAGGGAGGAGGAGAGAGGTGGTCAAGAGAGGTTCTAGATGGAAAAACCGGAGACAGTAAAGTTTGCATGTGGCATTTGGCTCACACAATGAATCGGTTGCAGACATGGAAGAGCTGGGAGATTGAGCCGCGGGAGGCGGTGTGCTCATGTGGCTGGCTGTAATGTTTACAGCGGCATGTGGCTGCCTCTCTCCCATGACCCTGTCCCTCGGGCCACCCCACTTCCTACAGCCTCCCGGTTTCTTTCACCCGGGTGCTTCACTCATGCCCACCCCACCTAGGTACTCTCAGGTGCCCGAGTTTCAACCCTTGCTTTCATCAGTGTAGCAGAGCATTAGGAATGAAGGCGAGCGTGGCGATGCCAGAGGCCCATGCGAGGCCACGCAGGCTGGGGGCCGCGCTGAGCCTGCACTGAATCGCGCTGGGCCTCGAAGTTCGCCCATCTCCACACCTGCACTGGAGCTGGTGCCTTGCGGACTGCCCTCCCCGCAGTAGCTGGGCCCCGCCTACCTCATGAACTTCTCCATGACTTCCTCCACCCACATCTGCAGTCGCAGGAAGCTGATGCCATAGTGCCACCAGAGACGGAAGAGGTTCAGCAGGTACCAGTCGGTCTCCTCCAGCACGAAATGCTCCCCGCCGAAGATGGCACTCCTGCCCACCACCTCGCGCCGGTGCCGCAGCCCTGTGGAGACCGGGAGCCCCTCAGGTCCCCTTCCAAGGGCCCTCCTGGAGGCCCGGTGGCGCCTCAGCTTAAATTGAGGGCCTGTCTAATGCAAATGGCTGACACCACTGAAGGAAACGAGTGTCATGGTGTGTTCGTTTGGACTGCATGTCTGTAAACAGCACAAGAACGCAGGGGGAGAATATTGCCCTTCCTAGTTACTAAAATGAAAATGAAAATGACAATAACATATGACTTGATTTTTTTTTCAATAGGGATCCACTCAGCCTCGAGTAAGGGAAATTGGAATGTCATCCCAGAATGTCCAGGGGCTGACAGCACAGCGCTCGCTCTGAGATGGGGCCCAGGGCACCAGGGGCACATGAAGATAACCATGGCTATTCCCAGCCGTCCATCTGACAGAGCCCATAAATAGGAATCTACCTCTGATTTAGTCCTTCTCACCCCCACGTACTACACACACTGTTCCACCCCTTCACAAAAAACTGTAACTTAGAGATGACTCTATATCTAGGTATAAAGGGCCTCCCCATTCTGGCTGCTGAACAGTCTATGTACTCACACAGCACCCTATTTGACCCCAGGTCCCAGTGGGTGAGCAGATAGGATGTTTTCAACCTTTTGCTAGAACAAACAACGCTGCAGTGAATAAGCTCGTACGCAGGCCACTTTGCACACCTGCACCACCACCTGTAGGTTCGCTTCTGGTAAGCGGAATTTCTGCGTCAAACAGAATGCATATATGTGGTTTTGACAAATGCTGCTGGGTTCGAATCCCAGCTCTCTGACTTATTAGCCATGTGGTTGTAGCTGAGGTATATACATTTTCTGATCCTCCGTTTCCTTAGGTTGCTATCTAATATCCATCCATCTCCCAGGCCGGGAGGGAGGATATGAGGTAATGTCCACGTACTAAGAAGGGTGCCAGGTACCTGGCAGGGGCCAGCACGTGGGTGCTGATATAATCACAGTAATTAAAATGCAGCGAATGGGAAGGGTGAGAAACTGGCCTGGGAGTCAAACCTGAGTTCTAATCCCAGCTCTGCAACTAACTCACTGTGTATCCTCAGGCAAGTTCCTTCCCCTCTCTGGCCTCAGCTGCTCCATCTGTGACATGAGATTGGGCTACATGACCATCTGGCCTCAAGGGTCTGGGCAGTCTGGGAAGGGCCTGATGGCTGCTACCAGCCAGGGGTACTGGGCGCTGGAGCCCAGGATGGCACTCACCCAGCAGCTTGACGAAGTCCTGCATGTGCAGGCTCAGGGAGTGGAAGGAGGCCGCCCCGCTTTCATAGTGCTGCTTGTTGACTGAGATGGTGGCCAGGCGGCCGCCCACAGTCCCCTTCTCATACACGTCGATCTGCGCCCGGGGTCCAAAGTGCTGCTGGAGGAAATGGGCCACAGCAGAGCCCCCGATCCCGGCCCCAACCACCGCTGTCGGAAGCCCAGGAGGCAGGGGAGGAGAGACAGAGCACAGACGTGAGGGGCTCGGTTACCCCTCTGCATCCTCCTGCGCTGGCGATTCCCCGGCACCTGCACTTCATAGGCTTATAACACTTCAAAAAAGAAGTTCACGGGCTGAGTTTTCAGTAGAGCTGTGGACAATGAGCAAAGGGCAACCTGAAAACCGCCACCTACTATGACCCTCACTCTATAAAGGAAAAAACACTTTAGCAGCCAAAGAGCAAGTCTCTCAGAATTAAGCATGGTCATTTAAGGAGCATAAATTTAGTTTTGCACAGAGCTCATGATATTGTCCCTGTTTTTCTTAATTCACTGTGAATCGGTGGAAACAGTTGGTGACCTGTTCTGTTTGGTCGCTCAGTTTTGGAAACCGCTCCTTAGTCTGGCGGGGAGGGGGGGGCGTCAGCAAACTACAGCCTGCAGGCCAAATCCAAACAGGTGCGTGCTTTTACAAAGCTTTTACTGGCACAGTTTTTGTTGTTGCTAGTACTAGGGATTGAACCTGGGGTGCTTTATCACTGAGCTACATCCTCATCCATTTTTGTTTTTTGAGGCAAGGTCTTGATAAGTTGCCCAGGCTGGTCTCAGACTTGGGATCCTCCTGTCCCAGGAGGATCTAAATACTGGGATTATAACTGCATCACTGTGCCCAACTTTTTCTCTCTCTCTCTCTCTCTCTCTCTGTGTGTGTGTGTGTGTGTGTGTGTGTGTGGTACTGAAAGTGGAATGCAGGGGCTTTTCTACCTCCAGGCTATACTCCCAGACCTATTTAATTTTATTTGGAAACAGGGTCTAAGTTGCTGAGAGCCTCACTTAGCAGCTAAGGCTGGCTTCGAACCTGTGTGATCCTCCTGTCTCAGCCTCCCAAGCGCTGGGATTACAAGCGTGTGCCACCATGCCTGGCTTTTTCGTTTTTCTTTTTTTTTTTAAATAGGATCTTGCTATGTCTTTAAGCTTGAACTCCTGGGCTAAAGTGATTGTCCCCCTTCAGCCTTATGGTTACTTTGAGGCTAGGCAGAATTGAATAATTGCAACAAAGACTGTAATGGCCTACAAAGTCTAAACTATTTACTCTCTGGCCCTTTATGGGCAAAAGTTGCCAATCCCTAGTCTAAATTCAACCTACCACTTGACACTTAGATGGTTTTTGTATTTGCAAAGACTGGAGTGCAACCTAGGGTGACTTATAGAGCACTACTACAGCTTGAATTCGTGTTACAGTTTCCATTTGCATCTTATTACCCCCTGCCCCCCTGCTGGCAGTGATGGGATGGAACCCAGGGCCTCGCGCATGCTGAGTAAGCACTGGACCACTGAACTACATCCCACCTGCTGTCCCCATGGTATCTGCAAACTTGGTCCATATGCCATCAGTATCCTCATCCAAGGCACTGATAAAAACATTTCCTTGGAGAGAGCTCAGAGATGCTGAGGCGCCACTGTCTGGAAAATGCTAATCATTAAGTAGCCCCGAGACAGGAGCAAACCGGCCACGAAGGGACTGAACCCAGCCATCCACTAACCCACAATTTTGCTCACCATGTATCACCATGTTTGCCTCTCCTCTGACAGTCCAGTAACCCTAGCCCAAAGGATGTTATCCTTCATCCTTGCTGGACCCTAGGACCACCGGCTCCAATGAGGAAGCCGCAGGCAGTCTTCAGAGAACACAAGCTTCCTCATAACTAGCTCCTCTTACCTATTCTACTCCTTGCCCCCTCTTCTGATTCTTTGACTTTGCCTGTGCTACTGCGCTTGTCAGGAATGCTCTGCAGCTCTGTGCTCCCGACTTCTCCAGCCCTCATCAGCCCCTTCAGCTCACCCTACCCTCCTAAGGCGAGGCAGGTTTCCCTCTGTATTTGTGCAGCACACTGGCTCTGTATCTGGCTTAGCCCTTGCCACATTGTATTAAAATGGCCTGTTTAAGGACTGAGCAGGGTTGCCGTGGCCTCAGATCCAGGCAGGCTGTGGAGTTCATGAAGTATTTGTTGCATGTTGAAATAACCACCTCCTCTTTCTTAGTACTTAAAAAGCCACTTCCAAGCATATCCTTAACCATTTTTTTTGTTGTTGTTGTTAAACCACTCTATTCCTCTCCTGTCCATTTGTAAATAGTCCCAAACTACCCATTTTCCCTAGAGAAACTGATATTTCAAGGCCTCGAAGCCACTCAAGTGCTGCAGGAAGTGGAGAAGGGCAGTGTGTGGAACTGTATGTGTGGCCTTCAGGGTCCTGGTGCCACTCTGAGGAGCTCACACTAGATCCTGCTGGCATCCAGCGATTAAGCCACTCTGGTAGGAAGCTCCTTATTCTCTTTATGGGCAGAGTCCAAACCACTGAGGGTGGACAGAGGCTCCTGTCAGAGGGCGGAGGAAAAGGGCAGCTGGCATTGCATACATCCTGCTCTGCATGACTGGGTCGAGGCAGGTGGAGCCAGCTGGAATGAGGCAGACTGCCAGCTCTGCCTGGCCAGGACAATTCTTCTGGGAGGAGGCCCTGCCTTCCCCAAAGGTCAGTGGGAAATGTCCAGTCCCTGCAGCCTATCGAAGAGAAAGGAGAGTGCTCTACATCCCTAAACTCTGTGGGCCTAACTCTTCCCCACCCTTCTAAGCCTGGCTCAAAAATTCACCTTTTCAGCCAGGCATGGTGGCACACACCTGTAATCCCAGCACTTGGGAGGCTTAGACAGGAGGATTGCAGATTGCAGGTGAGCCCCAGCAACTTAGTGAGATCTTATTTCAAAATAAAAAAGGGCTGAGGGTGTAGCTTGGAGGTAAAATGCTCCTGGGTTCAATCTTCATTACAAAATCAAACAGACCCACCAAACAACAATGATAAAAAACCACCTTCTCCACGAGGCTGTATCCATTCTAGCCCTCAGGATTCTCTCTCCCATGAACTCTGTCCTAAAATGCTTTCTGGCTGCTTCGGTCTTAGCTGCACGTGTCTGGCCATGGTTTTCTAACATGATAAGCTTTAGCACTGCACTGGTCCTGTTGAGCTGGTGGGCTTGCATGAAATGGCCCAAAGCGCTCCTGCCAACTGGACTGTGTGGAGGGCAGCCTAGTGCAGCCGGAACACTGTCTGTCCCTCCACACCGGAGGCCCAGCATCTCCATTTGTGAGAATTTGATATGCCAGGGATTTGAAAATCTTTGGGTCATGTGGATTTAAAAATGATAACTATTAAGGTAGAGGGAAGGAACCTGTGAATAAATATGGAACTCTAGGCAAGGTCAGGCATAATGAAATATTCTAGCAACTTGTCCTGATGTCCAACATTTGTTTTGAAATGCATCAAAATATAAGGTGAGCTGGGCGTCGTGGCCCATGCTTCTAAACCAAGCGCTTGGGAGGTTGAGACAAGAGGATTGCACAGGTTTGAAGCCAGCCTCAGCTACTTAGTGAGGCTCTCAGCAACTTAATGAGACCCTGTTTCCAATGTGATAAAGCAAGTAGAAAAACAGAGAATGGCACAATTTAGGCGGTGGGTCTACAGATGATCACTGTAAAATTCTTTCAACTATGTGTATGAAAATTTTCAAATAAAATATTAGAAAAACCACACAAATAATAAAGAAAAAGTGAGTGCTACAGAGCCGTGGATATAGTTCAGTGTTACAGCAATTGCCTAGCGTGCTAGGGGCCCTGGGTTAGACCCTCAGCAAAGCCAAGATGAGGCGTTCAAGGGGGTGTGTGGCTCCCCACTCTGTCATCCTGCTGTCCTACTGTCCTGTCTTGGTGGAACTGTCTCCTATAGATGGAAAGTTCTGGCTTAGAGCTTACTCCTGGGAAGCACTGCAGATCTCCCGAAGCCTGGGGTGAAGTGCCTTCCTCTGTCTGCCAGGTACTTCCTCAGCCTTGAGATAGGCTTCCCAGTATTGTGAGATCTCTCCTCCAACACTACACCTGCTACACTGGCAGCCTTCAGTAGACCTTTGTGAATGCCATCGCCCAGCTCCTGTTCTCTATCATCCGGGCGCCTAGAAAAGAGCCACGTGCCTGGCAGATGCTCAGTGACCTGTCTGTACCCTCTGGTGAGATCAGAGGCCAGTCCAGCTCAGGCCTCTTTCCCTGTTTCTACATGGCCACGCCACCCTCCCCACCAGCACCCTCCTTACTGCGGCTCCCTTCCCTGCCCAGTCCTAGTCATTTGCCTCTTCTCCGCCCAGCTGCTCTCCGGAGGACTCCTCCCTCACCCGGCTGCCCTCGCTTTCCCCCAGCCAGCTGCTGCCGGCTGCAAACCCCTTTCCCGCCCCGTCCTCCCCAGCTTAGCCCCCCACCGCGTCCTTCCCGCACCGATTTTGCCGGGCGGGGCATCTCCGCCTCCAGCAGCGGCGGCGAAGAACGTGGCCAGCGCAGCGAGCAGCGGGGCAGCGAGGGCCATGGCGGGCGGCGACCAGGGCAGCACGCTGGAGCTCCTGCGCTCGCTTCCCTGCCCCGCCCTGGCGTCCCAGTGGCCGTTCCGCCTTCCAGCCTGGCGGGTCGGAGCCTCTCATTGGCCGAACGGCCGTCCCTCTGCAGTCCGAGGCCCTCATTAGCTACATCTCTCTCCAGGAGAGCTCTATCATTGGCAGTCTCGGGGTCCCGCCTCCTGGATGCGGCTTCCTCATTGGCTGGTTCATTTGGCTCCGGTGCAGCACGGCTGTACCCTCAGCATCAGGACCAGGGCCCAGCTGCAGCGATGTGGGTGTTTTGAAAAGTGGAATCGAGCCTCGGAGTTAATAGCTCGGAAATGTGCATTCAGTGTATTTCCCTGTTTTTACCTTCATAAAACGACAAGAACAATAGCTGCTCTACCTCTGTGGGTGGTTATAGCGATCACGTGAGATAAGGGATGTGAAACCCTTTGGGGTGTGACAGTGTCTGCAAACGCTGGAAACTGCTGAGCAAGCAGGCGACCACGGTGACCAGACGATACCCTATAGGGATGCGGAGTCAAATTCACGAGAACTTTTGATACTGCAGTCTTTTGCGTGTGCTTGGAGCTTCTACACACAAATTTCTATTTCTGCATTCCACTTCGAAAACAAAGGGGGAAGGGCTTTCATTCTTTTCAGACAGGAGAAAGGATAAAAAGAAAGGGATAAAAAGCCATTCCTCCTCCAAGAAAACAAGGGCAGCCCAGTGTGGCTAGTTTACCTCCCTTTGACAACGGGCAGATTTCCAGTGGGAGAGGAATAAAGTTGAGTCTCAGGATAAATGTGAAAAATATGTATTTAGTTAGATTATGGGCAAGAGAAGAAATTAAAAGAGATTCATAGAATGGTGAAAGAACTTACACCTGGGGCTTTAAGTCAGTTTTCTGAAAAAAGATCCCCCCAACCCCCCCTGGTACTAGAGATTGAACCCTGGGGACATTCTGACTTACACCCCTAGCCCTTTTTGCTTTTTGAAACAAGGTCTTGTAAAGTTGCTGAGGCTGGTCTGAACCTGCAATTACAGGAATGTGCCACCATGCCTCTTTCTGAATCTTTTTTTTTTTTTTTGGTGGTACTGGGAATGCACCCTGGGGCCTTCTACCTCTGGGTTACACACTCCCAGACCTATTTTATATTTTATTTGGAAACAGAGTCTCTTAAACCAGCTGAGGCTGGCTTCGAACCTGTGTGATCCTCCTGTCTCAGCCTCCCAAGCGCAGGGATTACAAGCGTGCACCACCACGCTGGGCTCGGCTTTCTGAATCTTAATAGGACTAAACTGGATTGATTACTAATAGAAGAGTAGAAATAATTTTTTTTTTTTAACTGCTGGGGATCAGACCCAGGGCTTTACACATGTTAAGTGCTGTGCCACTGAGCTATATCCCCAGCCCTTTTTAAATTTAATTTTGAGATAAGTCTCACCAAATTGCCCAGGCTGGCCTCAAAGTTGCCATCCTCCAGCCTCAGCCTCTCTAGTAGCTGGAATTACAGGCATGCATCACTGAGTCAAGGCTCTAAAAAATCCAAACCAAACCAAACCCATCAACCAACCAACCAACCAACCAACCAACCAACCAACCACCACTATGTCTAGGTGTGGTGGCACCCACCTTTATTTGGGAGGCTGAGACAGGAGTATCCTAGTTTCAAGGGCAACGCCAGCAATGTAGCAAGACTCTCAGCAACCTAGAACCCATTTCTAAAACAACAACAAAGCAAAACAAAGCAAAACAAAACAAATAGGGCTGGAGGTGTAGCTTGAAGGTAGAATGCCTCTGGGTTCAATACCCAGTACCCCCCACCCCAAAAGTATGTTAGAATGTAATAATTTTTAGTTGGCTGGGAGTGGTGGCGCACACTTGTAACCCGAGCATTTGGGAGGCTGACAGGAGGATCATGGTTGGAGGACAGCCTCAGCTACTTAGTGAGGCTCTTTGTAACTCAATGAGACCTTGTTTCAAAAAAAAATAAATAAAAAAATAGGGCTGGGAGTGTAGGTCAAAGGTGGAATGCCCCTGGGTTCCATCCCCAGTACCACAAAACATACACATACACACACACACCCCAATTTAAGTTGATTTCCAAAGATTCAAGATATTCCTTTAAACACCTTTCTCCTCCTTTAAAAATAAACATTCATAGCCGGGCGTGGTAGTGCACACTTGTAATCCCAGCATTTGGGAGTCTGAGACCAGAGGATCGCGGTTCGTGGACAGCCTTAGCTACGTAGTAAGGTTCTCTGCAACTCAGTGATACCCGGTTTTAAAATAAAGAATAAAAAATAGGGCAGGGGCTGTAGCTCGGAGGTCGAATGCCCCTGGGTTCCATCCCCAGACCCGCAAAAAAAAAAAAAAAAAAAAAAAAAAAAGCATTCATTGATTATTTTGTGCTGGCTTTATTTTTGCAGAATAGTTCATATTAACTTTAAAAATTATCTTAAGCCGGGCATGGTGGTATACACTTGTAATCCCAGTACTTTGGAGGCTGAGACAGAATCATGAATTCAAAGCCTGCCTTGGCAATGTAGCAAGACTCTTAAAAATCTTGTGAGGCCCTTCCAAATAAATAAAATTAGGCTGGAGGCATAGCTTGGAGGTAGACTGAACCTAGAGGTTCAATCCCTAGTGCCAAAACCCCCAACAATTTGGCTCTACTTTGATTTTAACTTTAGGATCCTTTTTAACTCTTGAATCTCCTGTGGTGTTTTCTACTGTTACATTCTTCCAAGCGCACCAGCCCAGTAAGATGAGCTTAACAATGTGTAGCTCACTAGTCATGAGACAAATTGGAGCGCTGGTAAAAGGAAAAGCAAGGAGACACAGTCACAATTCTAATGGCACAGAGGCACAAAATAAACCAGCCGAGACTGGGAATGAGGTTGGATGCTGTTGCTGTGTAGCAAACCACTCCAAAATATAGTGGCTTAAAGTAATATTCATTTCGCCCAGCAGTCTGCTATGGGTCAGGGCTCATGAGCTTGTCCCACGTGCTGGCCTGTGGCTGCTCTACTAGGGCAGGAGGACACACTTTCATGATGTCTCCCTGGCTGGCAAGATGGTGATGACTCACTGAAAGCTCAGCCAGAACCTTCCTACCACTCCACAGGCCACGGCAGCTTGTTCTTGGCATGATGGTGAAGGCAATGAAGGCAAGCTTCTAGATATGGGGATGAGGGCACCAGCTTTTTAAGATCTGGGTCCAGAAACGGGCAGCATCACTTGTACTAGGTCCTATTAGTCACTCACAAAACTCCAAGGAGATTCATGAGTGGACATAGGCCCTACCCCTCCATGTAAGTGTCAAGGAATCCTGCAGCCATGTGAGACCACCACAGTGAACTTGAGTGTGGGCAAAGGCCAGATAAGAATAAGATACACTTACTAACTCTTGTAAACAGGAGACAACGGGTTATGGAAACAGAGTATCCAGATAGGATTGGAAGAGTAAGAAAATGCAAGGCCAGAAGGCCAGATCATAGGAAAGGTTATTAGCTAGAAAGAGGGCCTTTTAGCCAGGAGCTGGATATATGGAAGCCAACTGAGAAAGGGTAAAGGCAAGGCAGTCAGGGAAGTTGGAAGAACACAGAAGCTGAAGGTCAGATAAAGGCCAAATGCTAGTAATTTGGTTAGAACAGTCAGGAGTCTATCAAGCAGACAGGCTAACCTAGAACCAAGAAGCCAACAAGAAAACAAGGAAATGTGGAGAGGAAGGCAGAAACAGAATTCCAGATGCAAGAAATCCAGAGCAATTCAGAAAGAGGCAAATTAAGGAGGCAGAAAAATGGGCAAGACTTCAACACTGAGGCAGGGTATGCTATGGAAAGCCCATACTCCATCTACACTGTCCTGCAGAGATCCCAAGGTATCTCTCCTGCACATCCACCAGAAGGTCGGCAGTCAGTGAGGTGATGGTCCCATACCAGTATACAATATGAATTCGGCAGACTCTGAACACCTGAACTAGGGCTGGGGTGTAGTTCAGTGGTAGAGAGCTTGCCTAGCATGTGAGGCTGTGGGTTGGACCCCAACACTGCAAAATAAATGGGACAAACAAACAAGTCACATGAACTGTAATTATTTAAATTCAGGTTTTATTAAAGTTGTTTTTGGATATTACATTTCATCCCTACTTTTCCCTACTGACTTCGCTTTAGTGTTTTAAACCCTTCGTTTATCAACTCCTTTGTCATGAATGAGAGCACCAAATAAATTAAGTCAATGTCAAAATGACTAATTCCTTTATGGCAGTAAGGAAAGTAAGTAAAAGATTTGTAGAATCCAAGTACTGTAATACCTAAATCCTCCCTTCAAGCCAGAGCTTCCTTACATATCACCTGCAAGCCAGCGTCTTTTGTGTTACCACCACGATGAAAGTAGTAACAATAATTTTCTTGCTTCATTCTAAAAATATGGGTTTCTTGTGGTATGGTTAATAAAAACAGACAAAAACCAATAAAAACCGAGTAATCATTTAAGCAGTCTTCCCTTCTTCCCTAAACTTTAAGCAGCTATAAAAATGCAGGAAAAAACAAGGCATATTTGAAAAAATAAAAACGAGGGCCTACATTAGTAGGTAATTTACACATTTCATTTAATCCTCACAGAAGCATGAGGGAATTACAGGCTTTTTATAAATAAGGTTAGAGAAGTGAAACGACTGGTGCCTGAAGCACAGGCACAGATTATAGGATTTATGCTCAAGTTCAAGCCTAGGCTATATTATGCAGCCCTGGCTCCCTGGGGCCATTTGACTTGAGATTTTCACTATTATGGATTCATCATTTACCTCCATATTTATAATTTAAGTCTGCCAAATTAATGAATAATAAAAAAACCTAAAATTATTCCCAATTGATTTATAAAAACAAGTAGAAAGGATATTAGGAAACTCTTCAGGTAATCAGAAATTTTCACAGCTAAAATTATAGATTAATTATAATTCACTGGTAATGATAGCAATGGTTAATTTATTTTTTACTTATTTATTTTTGTGGTACTGGGGTAGAACTCAGGGGTTTTCTACCTCCAGGCTATACTCCCAGACCTATTTTATATTTTATTTGGAAACAGCATCTCACTAAGTTGCTGAGAACCTCACTAAGTAGCTAAGGCTAGCTTCGACCCAACGATCCTCCTGTCTCAGCCTCCCAAGTACTGGGGTTACACGCGTGCGCCACCACACCCGGCCACATGGTTAATTTAATCGGTTCTTCTTACTGTCATCATTTGTCAATCTCATAGGAATGAAGGCAAAAAGGAAAAATTCCTATCCTGTAAATATGACTACTCATTTAATTTACAACATGCATTTAGTAGAATGCCAGAATAATCTTATCATTGCATTTTAAAAATGCATGTTTATTTGTCCCCCACCCTCTTTTTTTTTTAACGTATAAATCTGATAAAGATGGTAGGGCCCATGAGTATGGATGCTTTAATTGATGCACGTCTGTGTAACATACTAGAATTATCTACATTGTCTAAGGATAACTTACCACTCCTAAATATGACTGCAGGAGACCAGAATATACCATCCTAAAATACACTTTCATGACATATTTTACGCTAGTTATTCTGAGAAAATGCAGACATAAGAGTAGCCCTGAAAAGTGGTCCTTTGGTAAAATAAACATATCTATTATCAGTAAAGGTGCCTGCATCAGAAAGAGTGCTATTCCAGACAACTTTTATTACTTGTTGTGTATGTGTGCACACTAGGGATCAAACTCATATTATCTGACTTTTAGCTGCATAACAATCATAACAATACTTTTTTTCCCCCCAGTTTCCTCCATATTCCCATGCCACTGCAGCCTCTGTCCTACAGCTGAGGGTGCTATCTATGTAAGCTTCAATGTTCTCACAAGTTTTTGAGTCTCATTATTTTGTGGAACTCTCATGCAGAGAATACAATGAAACATGTTTTTCTCTTGTTAATCTGTTTTGTGTCAATTTAATTTGGAGCCTAAAGAACCTAAAAGGGTGGCGGGAGCCAGCTGTTGTCCTGTTGCTCTGCAGGTGACCAGAGTTCCAGTGGAAGGGGATTTTATGGGCAACCAACTCAAACCTATGCAATCTGGACATCTACCAAATATCTGCTTGGGACAAACATGTATGCACATTAACTTCAAATGACTGGAAGCTAATATCTGCTTGTTCCTAACTCAAACTCTCACTGAGATTTAATCACTAATTTAGAGACTTTCCTTTGGATCCAGTCCCAAAGGAAAGTGGTTTTCGTACTTCGGAAGCAGTAGAAAGGGTAAAACTAGATTAAGTTCTTCTCTAACATTAAACCATTTATAAGTGATCAGCTTTCTAAAGTCTGACAAATGTATTGTTCATTCATTAAGTCATATATTAGACAAATCTCTTGTACAACACCAGCTACAAGATTAAAAAAAAAAAAAGCCGCATTGTTCATTAACTTTAGGAGGTTAATATATAAAGTAGATGTTAGACAAAGTGGACTTGAGATGGATACAAAAATTAAGAAGTAAACTTTGTCAGGGCTGGGGATGTAGCTTAGTGGTAGAGTACTTCCCTACCACATGTGAGAACCTGGGTTCAATCGCTAGCACTGCAAACCAAAGAACTGTGGTGTAAGAGAGGTAGTGACTTGTGAATACAAATTTAAAAAGGAAAAGGAAACTCTGGATAACTAAGAGAAATGAAAAACTGTGGGAATCTAACATTTTTGAGTTGGTCACCTACTCTCATAATCTAATATAGGATCCTAAGGTAAATTTGTTCAAAAGGATGAAAGAGGGCTGGTAGAATGAGTAAGTATAGGTTAATTACTTATACAGACCTATTTGGGTTATTAGTTGTTGGTAGTGCCCCAGTTTACCTGAAATTATTGTATACCTGGGGAGGCTGAACATAATGCCCTGCTTGAAAGGGATGTAGGAAACTCAGATTTCCTGATGCTCCCAGCCTTCTCAGCCTTGCCTGGCCCTTTAGCCTTTCCCAATGGGATTGAAAAGAAGAGTATTGGATAAGAAGGTGGGCATAATGCCTGGCAGGGACTACAAAGACAAAAGATGGCTAAACAGAAAATAATAAAACAAAAAGGGCAAGCTCTAAAAATCTATGTATATAAAGTATGATCTATACTTATACAAATGTATAACTTTGTTATCTAAGTACTCAATGTCGAACCGATCCCTACTGTCTCCTTTCCCCACAAAATACAAGATATTGTACTAATTTCAACAATCAGTTGGAAATATACAGAAGAGGATTTTGGATTACAAGTCATCAGAGTACCAATTTAAAAATAATTTTTGTAAACATATTTTGATAAGACCATGGGAACATTTGTCACATTGTTCAAATGCCCAAGGGCAAGACTTCAGATGAGACCAAACAGGTCACACTAAATCAAGAGTATCATAAAAATAAAGCCAATATGACTAAATCCCAAACAGATCACATGAAGTACCTCATGTACAATACAAACCTAGTTTAATAAATAAAGGAAACACGGGTGACTGCCCCAGAGCGCATTCAGTTCCGCATGGCTGCTTCACAGTCTTCTCTGAGACTCCACGGCCACTTCCACCTGAGCAAGTCTAATGGTGCGGCCGTGAAGTTTGTAGCCATCTTGCCTCACGAGTGCCACGGTGCCAGGCTGCATCCCGGCATCAGCGGGCACGTGACAGATGAGTTCGTGCTCATGAGGGTCATACTTGTCACCGATGGGAGCCATTTTCTCCAAGCCATGCTTGGCAAACACACTTTTCAGCTTTGCTTCTAAAAGTGACAAGCCTTGGAAGACTTTCTCCAGAGTGAGCTTCTGGTCCCCGGGTTCTATTTCTTCAGAAATGCACTCAGTTGTCTTCTCCAAAATGTCTGCCACCTCCACCAAGTCCTTACAGAAACTCTGGATTCCTACAGATAAACCCAATAATTAGGTTTTGAGGAAATCACTCTGTCATTAAGGGTGAAATTTGGGACAAGCTCAGATGGGTGGCCAGTATACTATCTTTTTTTTTTTCCCCCCCAGTACTGGGGATGGAACCCAGGGGCATTCTACCTCCAAGCTATATCCCTAGCCCTATTTTTTTTCTTTTTTTTGGTACTGGGGGTGGAACCCAGGGGCTTTCTACCTCCGGGCTACACTCCCAGACCTATTTTATTTGGAAACAGGGTCTCACACAAAGTAGCTGAGGCTGGCTTCGAACCTGCGCAATCCTCCTGTCTCAGCCTCCCAAGCATTGAGATTACAAGCATGCGCCACCATGTCCGGCCCTAGCCCTATTTTTTATTCTTTATTTTTGAAACATGTCTCACTGGGTAGCAAAGGACCTCACTAAGTAGGTGAAGCTATCCACAAACCGTGATCCTCCTGTCTCAGCCTCCTGTCTCAGCCTCCCAATACTGGGATTACAAGTGTGCGTCACCACACTCGGTTCTATCTACTCCTTACACTAGACACCCCCAAGTATGTGCGTGGGGCTGCTGCCCAGGACTCAAGTACTGTTATCCTTTACCATTCTGGCCCAAGCGAGACAAATCAGTGTGTCTTTCAGGGATATGAGACCAAGAACCTTCTGAGCACTAGTGAAGAGGACGAGACGTCTACATAAACAGGTTCAAAAACCTGCTTCAAACAACGAATAACTAACCTGCTTCCAAAACAACTAATATTTTACTTCTTTTATTTTTTTTGCTATTCACCTTTAGTATTATTATATATGTTTTGAAAATTCCTGTCTCAGTTGTGCCAAGGTCACATTCTCAACAGGAACAAGATATTACTATTTCACAGAGGGAGGGGCAATAAAAAGTCAACAATGTGCTATAAACCACTCCTGAAAGAGTGGTTTATTCTTGAGGACTGGCTAAATCGAATCAGGAAAGTAAGATGCCAGTAGATGAAGTAAGTCTCCAACTGCCTGCTAAGAAACTGCTAGAGATGGATGACAAACTCTGGAGTCACATGAACCATCACGGGATAAAAGTAAACTCAGCTGTTGAGAAATCCCATTCTTCCATAACTTGCTTTTTCTTCTAGAGATTAAGATGAAGAGTGTCACCATTAGCAAAGCCTATGACTCGATACCCAGTGAGAGCTGGAGATGGGCAAAGACAAGTTTAGGGCTCCTGTGCTAAAAAGGTGATTGCCTTAACTGTCCTCAGAGAAGAAGGAAGATAAGCCCCGGCAAGTAATAAGACTCACAAGAGAAGAGTCTGGGAAACTCACTGCCTAGATAGGATAGAAAGATTAAAGACGAAGGAATTCTACCTTTAACTTTCAGCGATAAAGATCCAGTCAAGCTCCCCTCCACCAGCCCTGTAATGGGGATTGAACAAAGGGGTGCGCTACCACTGAGCTACACGCCCCACCCTTTTTGGGACAGGGTCTTACCAAGTTGCGGAGGCTGGCAGGACCCTGTGGATCTTCCTGCTTCAGCCTTCTGAGTACCTGGGATTATAGGTGTTTACCATCAAGCCTGGCTCCAGTACAGCTTCAGAGGAAAACAAATGGAAGCCCGATTCCAATTAGTTGAAATAACAGAATACTTAGTAGAGTGGAGGACATGACAAATGGTGTGGAAAGAAAAGGAGAAACAGGAAGCAACGAAGTGAAGCAATTCAGACATAAGATGATCCTGTCTGGTGCAGGAGAGGTGATAAAGGGAACAGTGAAACCAGAAGCCATTTACAGAGAACAAGCCTTGGTTGATAACAGATTTTGGTAGTGGAGGTTGTTTTTGCAGTGCTAGAAATCACCCAGCCCTTTAAAAACTTATTATTTTTGGTGATACTAGGGTTGAACCTAGGGGCATTCGACCTCCGAGCTACACCCCCTGCCCTATCAGGGTCTCACTGAGTTGTGGAGGGCCTCACTAAGTAGCCGAGGCTGTCCGCGAACCATGATCCTCTGGTCTCAGCCTCCTGAATGCTGGGATTACAAGTGTACGCCACCACGCCCGGCTATTTTATTCTTTTTATTTTGAAACAGGGTCCCACTAAATTGTGGAGGGCCTAAGTAGCTGATGTGGCTGTGAACCTGCAATCCTCCTATTTTAGCCTCCCAAGTACTGAGATTGCAAGTGTGTGCCACCATACCCAGCTTAAAATCATTAAAAAGAAGCCGGACGTGGTGGCGCATGGGAGGCTGAGACAGGAGGATTGCACAGGTTCAAAGCCAGCCTCAGCTACTTAGTGAGGCTCTCAGCAACTTAGTGAGACCCTGTTTCCAAATAAATTATAAAAATGGGCTTGAGGCTATAGTCTGGAGATAGAAAGCCCCTGGGTTCCACCCCCTAGAACCACACACACACACACACACACACACACACACACACACACAAATTATTAAAAAACAAACAAACAAACAAACAAATCTGAAGCCAGGTGTGGCGGCACACGCTTGTGATCCCAGCATTCGGGAGGCTGAGACTGGAGGATCGCAGTTCACAGACAGCCTCAGCTACTTAGTGAGGCCCTTTGCAATTCATTGAGACCCTGTTTCAAAATAAAGACTAGGCCAGGCGCGGTGGCACATGCTTGTAATCCCAGCATTCGGGAGGCTGGGACCAGAGGATTGTGGTTCACCAACAGCCTTAGCTACTTAATGAGGCCCTCTGCAACTTAGTGAGACCCTGTTTCAAAATAAAGAATAAAAAATAGGGCAGGGGGTGTAGCCTGGAGGTCAAATTCCCCTGGATTACATTCCCAGAACTGCATTAAATAAATAGAAAATATGGCTGGAGGTGTAAGTCTAGAATACCCCTGGGTTCCATCTCCAGCACTACAAAACAAAACAAAAAACTGAGATAAGAGATAGGATTGAAGGTTTGAGGACAGCCTCAGCAAGTAGGAGACTCTCTTCTACCTAGGGAGACCCTGTTTTAAAGTAAAAATAAAAGCCGGGCGTGGTGGCGCACGCCTTTAATCCCCACACTTGGGAGGCTGAGACAGGAGGATTGCGCAGGTTCGAAGCCAGCCTCAGCTACTTAGTGAGGCTCTCAGCGACTTAGTGAGACTCTTTTTCTTTGGGGATAGTGGAAGGGTAGAATCAGTTAAGGCCTAGATGCTCAACGTGCAAATCTGCTAAGTGCACTTTAGCTGAAAGGCATTTCATTGTGAATAAAATCTCTCACCAAATATCTTGGCGTCTTCCACACATCTCTGGGTTCGTTTCCTTATGTTTTCACTATCAGCTACAGCCCTCTGGTATCTCAGCTGAACATCAAAAGCAAGGGGAAAAGATGAGAAAACAGATGCTCACCAGTGGGGGGAAAATGTTTTTTGCTTTTTTATAAATGTTATCCTTTTTGACAGGTTTTTATAAACTAAACTAGGAGTTGTAGATATCTTAGTTACGCCCAGGAATCTACTCTAGCAGCCTCAACAGGTAGTCATTTAGCCTGCCAGACTGCATACAACAGTTTTCAAACTCAAATCTAGAGAAAAAGCTTTCTGTTTCATTCAGCCAATACTGCTAACCCCTGGCTTTCTTTCACTGACTTATCTAGGACAACTGGGAGTAAACCTTAAAAGTGTGTCATATACAGGAAGGCAATTATTTTAGGCTTTTCTCTTCCATTCTTATCCTATCATTCTCATAAGACATCCCTTCCAGCCTCCCTACCATTCTGAGTGGTCTTGCTCTGCAGTACTCTGGTTCATCTATTAAAGGTGTGTCAATCCAGAACCGGGTCCAGTATACCAGATGTGGTCTCATCAGCAGAGTATAATGGTCAATGATTCACACATCAAACAAATGTTATATTGAATGTCTAGCACTGGCCAGGCCTTGTACCTCCTTTAAACTGCCCAAATACCAGACATCTAAGTACTACGATACGACAGAGAACTAAAAAGAAATTACTATTCTTAAGCAGAACCTACTGTTTCTTTTCTTTTTTTTTTTTTTTTTGCGGGTCTGGGGATGGAACCCAGGGGCATTCGACCTCCGAGCTACACCCACTGCCCTAGGTTTTATTCTTTATTTTGAAACTGGGTCTCACTGAGTTGCAGAGGGCCTCACTGAGTAGCTGAGGCTGTCCGCGAACCGCGATCCTCCAGGTTTCAGCCTCCCGGATGCTGGGATTACAAGCGTGCGCCACCACGCCCGGCTCCTACTGTTTCGTAACTGTTAACTTTTTTCTGCCTGATACACCTAACAAGAAAGCAGTGGAGGGTAAAGCATAGCTAAAGAGCAAATCCGAGGAAACCTTCATTTTAAGTATATCCGAAAACTTTACTTGGATATTTAAAACAGAGAAAGGATATTAAGATCATATCATGTACAATCTACTCACTGTTAAATCCTGGATTTCCTTCTCTAGTTTAACAGCTTTGAGCCGTAAGGCTCGTTCAGCAAGAGAGGGGCCAAGATCATCAGGAGGGTCCTCAGAACTGCAGTCCTCACCAGCAGTTCTCTGGGTGGCAGTGCTGAGTGGGTGCAGCCAGTCCCTAAAGTAGGAGGGAGGTGGCACAGGATGAGAAAATGCCGCCACAAAAAGGCCAAACTACAGCGGTCTGAGAGGAGAGAGTTCCCCATATTGTTTCAGTCACTGTAACAAATAAACACTATTAACTCCTTACTAAGCACCAGCTATTGTTTTACTTGAGTCATTTTTTCACCTCACATGTTAATTATATTGATATGCAGTTCACATGCCATATAATTCACCATTTACACTGTACAATTCAAAGTTTTTTTTTAGTGTATTCACAACTGGGCAACCACCACGATTTGAGAACAGCTTTATACTCACAGAGAAAGCTTGTATCCATTAGAATTCATTTGGTATTTCCATCTAAGTCCTTCGCTCCGGGCAAGCCTAACATACTTTTTATCTTCTAAAATTTGTCTTTCATGGATGTTTAATCACAAATGGACTCATACAATATATGGTTATTCGGGAGCCTTTTTTTCATTTAGTATGTGCATAAGGTTCATCCATAAAATTACACTTACAGCAAAACTTATTGCTGAGTAGTATTTCATTGCGTGAATACGCCACATTTTATTAATCTATTTGTCAGTTTATGAACATTTGGGTTCCTTTCACCATTTTGCTGTCATGACTTAACATGTTATGTTATTAACATGAGATAACTACTATTAATGATGGCAAAACAGGCCGAGAGGTTTAATGACTTGCTCAGGACCACACAGCTAGGCTGGGCAAGGTGGCATGTGCCTCTAGTCCCAGCTACTTGGGAGGCAGAGGTGGAAGGATCACGAAGCTGGTCTGGGCAACACACAGCAAGACCCTGTCTTTAAAAAAAGAAAAAACCTACTGAGCCAAGATATTGAGCTCCAGACAGCAGACACAGACAAAAGAAGGTACAGAAAGAGGGAACCCCAGATACCCAAAACCAGAGAGGAAACATCACAAGTGGGAATTCAAAACCACAAAGTCACACAGCTTTGGTTCATCCTTTCATCTTACAGAAGGGAAGATTAAGACTAGTTATGGGAGCTACGTTTGGAATTAAGTTTGGAATTCTAAACCTTTGACCAAAAACAAAAATGCTGTAAGAGAAGAGAAATTACTGAGAAAGAAATTCTGAGTTGGGAACTCGGCTATGTATAAAAAATCAAGTCAATGGAATACTTAAACAAAAAATCCTCAAAACAAAAACTCTGACAACTTATTATATGTTATAGCCTCTGGACTAAATTTACTAAAACTCATCTCTGTATTCAACGGAACTCTGTATTCAATTTTAGTTCTGTAATCTACAATTGTGTACAGCTAATGAGATTGTCCAAGGCCTGGAGACAACTGGACAATGACTCCTTAAGTAACTAAGTACTTAAGCTGTCAGTGAGGAAATGCCTCCAGAATCCATGCAAGGAAAGTTTGAAACTGGCTTTTCAAGAATGGACAGGCACAGAAGCCAGCTCTGAGCCCACCCAGTGACACTTTGACATCATCAGATAAAATTCTCTACAGAACTTAACTCCCTCTGAAAAGAAACGTGACCCGTGATAACTACCTACAGCTGCACAAAAGAACCCTAAAACTTCCTCTTCTTGCCCAACCAATCAACAAGCAGCCTCTCCCCTCTCCCTTCCTATAAATCCCCCTGCTAGCAATCTATCTCAATTTCAGAGGCACATCTGAACTTTTTGTTCTTGATCTCCTTGCCAGCTGACCTTGCAATAGCCTTTTGCAAAAAAAGTATGAAAAAAAAAAAGCCATAATAGCGGCTTCTAGAAATGTAAGGCAGTGAGCTTTTGCTCCTTATCACTAAAATGCCTGACATTCTGTTTAATTTATATGGGAAGAAATTTAGAAGGCAAGTTTGTATCAGATCTTGAACTGTGGCAGTAGTGACCCTTAATTAAGGAAGTTTGCATTACATACCCTTGAGCCTGATAATTTGATTTCAAGTAAAGTTATTAAGAAAATCCATCTGAGAGTACAAATACTCTTTTTTTTTGGTGGTAGGTACTGGGGTTCATGGAAGCCCTTCTACCTCCGGGCTACACTCCCAGACCTATTTTTACATTTTTATTTGGAAACAGGGTCTCCTAAGCCAGCGCATGAGGCTGGCTTCGAACCTGCGCGATCCTCCTTTCTCTGCCTCCCAAGCGCGGGGATTACAAGCGTGTGCCACCATTCCCGGCACAAACACTCTTTAAAACAAATAGCTTTGCTGGGTGAGGTAGTACATGCCTGTAATCCTAGTACTTGGGAGGCTGGGACAGGAGGATCACAGGTTTAGGCTAGTCTTAGACCCTGTTTCACACTGAAAAGGGCTGGGGGAGAGTGCCCCTGGGTTCTAGCCCCAATACCAAAAAAAAGTTTACTTACATGGAATGGGCATATGTTGGACAGTGATTACTGAGGTGACATCTGAGCAAATGCTCAGAAGGGGGGAAGGTTCACTTAAGAAGAAAAGGGCAATCTGGGTAAGAGTGAAGAGCTAGTATAAAGGTACAGGCAAGAGGACTTTTACCTCCTAGACCTGCCAGACTAGACTTGAATTCAATTATGATCTGGTGTCTAATTATATATGGTTCTAAGTGTCTGGTTCAAAAAATATGATCTCCCTAGATCCGGAGGCAAATTACACATGATGAAATACCTTTTTCCCCACTAAAAATACCTCTACACTTTTCTAATGGAAAGCAGGCCAAAATGTTCTCAGGGTCAGTTTGCAGAGAAAATGAAGAGAACTCAGATTATGAAAGAGAACTGTGACTGATTCCAGTCCCTAGTCCTTCAGAAATGTATATGTGGAGGGGTGTTACTATGTCTTATCACTTCCTACCTCATTAACAAACTTGAAAAAGAAACACAAGACAAAATCTCGGAAGCCCTACTTCTTCACTTACTGCCAGGGCGAGAGTCAGGTTGTTAAAAGATAAAAAAGTGACAAAGAGTTATGCAAATTTCCAGGAGTTCCCCGCGGCTAAATTTATAATTCAGATACCTATCTCATACTCAGCCATTTTTATTCCTTCTCAGCAACAGATCTGGAGGACAATTAACATCATTTACTACTGGATAGGTTTCCAGCCCAGGTCCTACAACTTACCGAGTACTGAACTTTGGAAACATAACTCAATGTTTCTAAACCTCATTTTCCTCAACTAATAATAATAATAGAAACTACCCAGAGTTCTGCTGTCGGCATGGTAAGTTATCAGGTAATAGCTGAGGACGGCTAAAGGCATCACCTGGAATTTCACAATATCCCGAAGGCCGATGGGCTGTCTGGAGAAAGAAATCCCTATTCATTCCTGTACAGATGAAGTGATGCCCGCGAAAAGGGGAAGAGACTAGCTGCAGGTCACAGGCAGCGTGATGAACCCAAATATATCTTCGGACACCACCAAAGAGAAGGGGTCGAGAGAGTATACATCCCTAACTCAATCGATGCTTAGGGTTCAAGAGACTTCCCACCTCCCGCACTTGACCCCGAATCAATCAATCAATCAATCAATCGATCGATCAATCAATCTGTCTGTCTATACCTTCCTAGGCTTGTGAAAGGTGCTCCCGAGGGCCTCAGTTTCCTCTTCTGTAAAATGGGGCCGTCAACACCTGGTCCGGGAGGCCGAGAGGAGTGGCTGTTCCTCCCGCCGGCGCCCAGCGGACCCTCGCCCTCCAACCCCCGACCGCCCAGCCGGCTCGCTGTTCCGGCGTGGCCTTCACACCCCGGACCTCTGGCCGCGAAGCTTACCCGCTATGCGACGCGGCACTGGAGGCCAGGAGACGCTGCAACCGCCGCCGGACCGCCCATAGCGACCGCGCGGCCATGTTCCAGACGAAAGAGAACAGGCGCGGCGCACGCGCACTCACTCCAGTAAAAAAGACGCGCTCAGTTAAAAACCACGCCCCCCGGCAGCCACCGCGAGCGCCTCCCCCGGACTTCCGGTCAGGAGCGCTACACCCTGCGTCCTCCGATGCTCCGCGCGGTTCTTCCGGATCCAAAGAAGCACTTCCGGTTGTCAGCGTCGTGAGCCGGCCGGGTGGCTCTGTGTCTTCACTACGGGTTCCGGTGCTAGACACTGAGACCTTGAGGAGCAAAGCGGACCTAAAAGCTGTGCCCGCACGGAGTTTATATGAAGTTATAAACGGTACACACGAGCGCGATATAAAAATCAAAACACGACTAGTGTTTACAGTGAGGGACACAGTGCTGCGGAAGCCTACAGCGTGGCCGAGTGGGGGAAGTGTTCCCAAAGGAAATGCTAGTTGAGCTGAGAGCTGAAGAATTGGTAGAGGAAAAGAAGAAAGTGGTCCAGACGGAGGGAGACGTCATCTGCAGACACCCAGTGAAGAGAGAAAGTTGCAAACAAGAACCTGAAATACAGGGAAGGAGGATGATAACGTGTGGACAGGCAGGAGGAGGTCATGTGGAGGGGTTGAGCATTGCAGACTGAATGCCCCTTTCCTCACGTTTCCCTTTTCAGTACCTTTATTTTCTGTCTTTATAACTTTCTTAAAGATGTGTACTGTCTCATTTCCTCTTACTAAAATATAAGTTCCATCAGGGCAGAGATGTTTATTCTCAAAGAGCAGTGACATTTTTTCTTGCCAAATGAACCGTAGTCTTATTCTGATCGCAAGAGAACAGGTGACAAAGTCTTTATAAGTCCTAAAGGTCACTTTGCTGGATGGAGGAGACGACAGGGGAAACAAACTGTTGCAATTTCCCAGGCAAGAGAGAGTTAACAACACCACAACCCTGTCTCTACTATATTATGCAACACCCCACTTATGTTGTTCTGTCTTGGGAATCACTTGAACAGAGAAACCTTTGTAACCACCTTATCTAAAGTAGCTGTGTTCAATACCCTTTTTGTTTCTTAGTATTTTGTTTTGCTTTCTTTTTTGTTCCCTAAATAGTTTGAAGCTTCATAAGGTGTATGTCTTGTTCACAGCTGATTTTTTTTCTCCCCCTCTTTTTTTCTGGTGGTACTGGGGATTGAACACAGAAGCATTCTACCTCAGAGCTACCCCCACCCCAGCTCTTTTTATTCTTTTGTTTGAAACAGGGTCTCTTTAGGTTGCTGAGAATCTTGCTACATTGCTGGGGCTGGTTTTGAACTTGTGATCCTTCTGTCACAGCCTCAAGTACTGGGATTATGTGTATCACCATGCCTGGCTCCCCTATTTTTTCTCAACATCTAGTATAATAGGTGATCAATAAGTATTTGTTGAATTAATGAAGTTGGATGGTGTCAATGAAAATAGGAAGACGTGGATGAACTTTAGAGATTTAGAATAGAAAGCTGATAGGACATAGAGCCCCGAGGCTTTTTTTTTTTTTTTTTTTGTGGTACTGGAGGTTAAACCCAGGGGCATTACACTTCTGAGCTACACCCCAAGCCCTATTTTATTTTTGAAACAGGGTCTCACTGGGTTGATGAGAGTCTATTTGCTGAGGCTGTCTTCGAACCTGCAATTTTCTTGTTTCAGCTTCCCAGGTACTGGGATTACAAGCATGTGCCACCATGCCTGGCTATGAAAACTTTTTTCTCTTAAAGGAGTAGGACATATTTTTTCAGCACTCCGAGTCTTCACTGTGGTGTGGCTTAATTCCACTGCAGACATTTGGGTCAGATTTTCTCTCCTGCTTGTCTGCAAGTTTCATTAAGGATGGAGCTGGAATCTTGCTCCTTATAACCAACACCTTATAGCTTTTTGCTTGTTCATTATTAAAATAATTTTGAGGTATTGGGGATGGAACCCAGGGGCATTCAACCTCCAAGCTACACCTCCAGCCCTATTTTTTTTTTTTGTCTTTTATTTTATTTGGTGGTGGTACTGGGGGTGGAACCCAGAGGCTTTCTACCACCGGGCTATACTCCCAGACCTATTTTATATTTTATTTGGAAACAGGGTCTCACTAAGTTGCTGAGAGCCTCACTAAGTAGCTGAGGCTGGCTTCGAACCTGCGCAAGCCTCCTGTCTCAGCCTCCCAAGCATGCGCCACCATGCCTAGCTGTCTTTTATTTTTTAAAACAGGGTCTCACTGAGTTGCGAAGAGCCTTGCTAAGTAGCTAAGGCTGTCCATGAACCAACCGTGATCCTCTGGTCTCAGCCTCCTGAATGCTGGGATTACAAATGTGTGCCACCACACCTGGCTGTTTGTTCATTTCTTGCTGTATAAGAAGAGGAATAGTTTAGGGAGGGGTTATGATCCCTTTTCACATATAAGGAAATTGAGGCTTAGTGAGGTTGATGAATCAGTGCAAAGTCCTTGACTGAGGATCCAGTGACACTAGAATTCAAACAGATCAAACACTGCAGTGTCAGAGGGATGAAGCTTCAAGTTCATCTCAGATCTGTGAGCTATAGTAATCCCAGCAGTCGGGAGGCAGAGACCGGAGGATCGCGGTTCACAGACAGCCTCAGCTACTTAGCAAGGCCCTTCACCACTCAGTGAGACCCTTAATAAAAAGACTAAAAATAAATAAATAAATAAATAAATAAATAAATAAATAAATATAGGACTGGGGGTGTAGCTCAGAGGTAGAATGCCCTTGAGTTCCATCCCTAGTACCACAAAAAAAGAAAAAAATTAAAAAGAAAAAGAACAAACAAGGCATTTTAACAAGAAAGATAAGAGCTGGCTTCTGTGTTTTAGCCACTTTGCTTACGTTTTTCTTAGCTGTCCAAAACACCAAATGCTGTATCCGTGCATTCATCTCTTTTTTATGTGCTAGTGTGCTTCTGTCTAACTGCTGCAGTGCAACCAGAGGGAGACATATGGATGAAATAGAGTTTTTTTTGTTTTTTGTTTTGCGGGTCTGGAGATGGAATCCAGGGGCATTTGACCTCCAAGCTACACCCCCTGCCCTATTTTTTATTCTTTATTTTGAAATCAGGTCTCACTGAGTTGCAGAGGGCCTTACTAAGTAGCTGAGACTGTCCACGAACTGCGATCCTCCAGGTCTCAGCCTCCCGAATGCTGGGATTACAAGCGTGCGCCACCATGCCCAGCTGAAATAGAGTTTTGGTGTTAAGAGTAAAGGCTCTAGGATCAGGCTGAACTTAAAAATTATGTAATATGTATAGGAATAATAGAATGCATCTCACAGGATTTTAGGGACGATAGGAATAGGCCTAGCCAGGCATGGTAGCACAAGCCTGTAATCCCAGCATTCGGGAGGCTGAGGTCAGAGGATTGCAGCTCGCGAATAGTCTCAGCTACTTAGTGAGGCCCTCCGCAACTCAGTGAGACCCTGTTTCAAAATAAAGAAAAAAAATATTGGGCAGGGGGTGTAGCTTGGAGGTTGAATGCCTCTAGACCCTCAAAAAAAAAAAAAGGGACTAGGCTTGGAAAAGTATATAGCACTAGGACTCACTGCATAATTAAAGGAAAATGCAGAATCCCTGTCAAAAATTATAAAAAAAAAATCAAGAAGGCAACAATCACATTAAGAGCAGGGCCCCTCTGAGCACAGGCAGCAAGCTTGTAGAGCGACCCTAGCTAATAGTGCCTAACTCATGGTGAGTGCTCAATACATTTTAATTATTAATAATAAGTCTCTTCTCTCGCGCGCGTGCATGCTCTCTCTCCCTCTCCCTCTCTCCCTCCCTCCCTCTCCCTCTCCCTCTCCCTCTCTCCCTCCCTCCCTCCCTCCCTCCCTCTCTCTCTCTCTCTCTCTCTCTCTCTCTCTCTCTCTCTCTCTCTCTCTCTTTTGGTGGTACTAGGGTTCCTGGAAGCCCTATCTCCGGGCTACACTCCCAGACCTATTTTATATTTTGAAACAGGGTCTCTTAAGCCAGCGCGGTTAGCTTCGAACCTGTGTGATCCTTCTCTCTCTGCCTCCCAAGTGCGGGGATTACAAGTGTGCACCACCATGCCTGGCGCTAGGTCTCTTCTCTTTACACTGTTCCACTGGTGTTTCCCAAAGAGTCCAAGATTGGTTGGTGGAAGAAGGCATTTAACCCTAAAATAACTGCACAAGAAAGAACGTGACACGCCAGGTGTGATGGCACACACCTGTAATCCCAGTACTCAGGAGGCTGAGACAGGAGGATCGAAGGTTTGAGACCAGCTTCAGCAACTTAATGATGTCCCTCAGCCACTTAGCAAGACCCTGTCTCAAGATAAAAAAGAAAATAGAGCTGAGAGTGTAGCTCAGAGATAGAATGCCCCTGAGTTCAATCCCAGCAAACATGCATAGACGCACACAAACTGAGGCCATAGTGATAATGTCATTCCAGAATAAATATTTTGAGAAAAAACACACTGGCAATCCAGAGTATGTGATTTCTTTTGTTACTGAAGGCATAGGTGGATCTGGATGAAAGCCACAAGTTGGATTGCTGCCTTTTGACATTTTTTCCCCTTTGTCCTGGAGATTGAACCCAGGAGCATTCTACCTCTGAGCTACAACCCCAGCCCTATTATTATTTTATTTTTAATTTGAGACAGAGTCTTGGTAGGTTAATGAGAGTCTCACTACTTGCTGAGGCTGTCCTTGAACCTGTGATCCTCCTTCTGAACCTCCTAAGTATGGGATTATAGGTGTGTGCCACCACAACCTGGTTCCCTTTTGGCTTGTGATTGCCATGTAGTCATTTTTCCCTCTATGAGAACACAGGCCCTTGAGTCAGATATTTCTTAACTAGCTAATAGTAAGAGTCACTATTGATTTGAGTGTTTCCTATTTCTAACACTATGCAAGATGCTTTCCATGCATTTTCTCATTAAATCCTCCCACAGCCAGGCATGGTGGTGCTCGCTTGCAATCCCAGTACTTGGGAGATGAGACAGGAGGATTGCACATTCGTGGCCAGCCTTAGCTGCTTAGTGAGGCCTTCTGCAACTTAGTGAGACCCTGTTTCAAAATAAAAAATAAGCCAGGCATGGTGGTACACACTTGTAATTCCAGCATTTGGGAGGCTGAGACGTGAGACCCTGTTTCAAAATAAAGAATAAAAAATAGGGCTGGGGGTGTAGCTCAGAAGTAGAATGCCCCTGGGATCCATCCCCAGAATAATAATAATAATGATAATAATAATGATAATAATAATAATAATAATAATAATAATAATAATAAAATAAGGTTGGGAGTATAATAGTTTGGAAGTAGAATGCCCCTGGGTTCAACCCCCAGGACCATCCATACACACAAAAATAAATAAATATATATCCAGCAGTTTGGGGAGGAAAGGATAGTCATTAATCCTGTTTTCACAGATAAGGAAAGCAAGAATCAGAGAGGTCAAGCGATTATCCTAAGATTACCCACTGATTAGCAGCAGAGGTAAGCCTCAAACACACTCCTCTGTGAAGACAGGATCAGATCATAACCTCTAAATCTTAGGCTGTGCCCGTGATCAGCTGGGTGATTTTGACTAGGTTATTTTTCATGCTGTAGTCTCCAGCTACGTCAGAAAGTGAAAGTGTCAGTGAGGTCGAAGTTTGTTGAGCCTTAGATTAGGTGAAATACGTTGAGCTTTAGCAAAGAGTCCACAGGTTATTCTGGAGTTTCCTCTCCATCCCCACCTTGAACTAACCTCTGAGCTATTAAGAGTTACATGGTTTATCTTTATTGGAGAGAAATGTGCTAAACACAGACCCATGAAATGCCTACAGTGTTGAGACAGGAGTGAGTGGCATAGAAAGGAGGATTCTCAGGGCTTGAGGTGGTTTCTCCTTCTACAAAAAGGATGAAGTGTTTCTACAAGGCTCAGCACCCATGTAGCAGAAATGAGCCACTATCCTCTTGGTTTTCCTTGATAATTTTACTTCATAGCAAATACGGCAGCCTGGTGTGCCTCCCAGTGCAAGACGAGGGCTTCACTAGAATAAAGACAATTTTCTAACCGGAGCCCAGGAGTCTCGGTGTCATATAAAATAGGAACCACCCTCTAGTGTCTGCAATACCCTGAATTAGAACTCCATGCCCCTGTCACTGTGGACTTAAAATGTGCCAGCTGATCAACTTTTCTTTGTCCTCTGACTCCTCAGATTTCTGATTTTAAAACATTCATATCTGGAAGATTCCAGCAGCTGTGCTCAGCCTACCTCTCGGGCAGATGAGTAGTGACTGGAGAATTAGCCTATTCTTGGTAGCTTTTGTTCACTTTTGTACAGGCAGAAATAATGTTAGAGTTTTCAGCCCACTTTCCTTGTCCAGAGGTTGTCAGTAGTGTCCACCAGGGTTGCAGTTGGACCAAGTGTGGTCACACGATCGTTCTCCTCTTTCCACTGTGTCGCTGGTGCTTGAGCCCTGCCTTCTTTGGTGTTTGAACCCTGCCTTCCCCAAGGACTGGGAGTGGGGTGCTGAGGGGGATGGAATGGCTTAGTCACACGTGCTTTTGCTTCTTCAGAAGAGAAGGTGGAGATAGCCTTAAAAAAACCCTTCACAGCTGTGCAGACTTTTATCGCCCTTCACCCCCATTCCACCCTTGGCTGAGTCATAAGGGAGCCCCGTGTTTCTCTCTTCCCTTCCCCGATGCTCTAAAATCATACAGACAATAAAGGTTGGTCTTTTGGGTGCCCCAGGGGTGAGGGCTACTTCTAATCATCTTCTGGTCTCTCTTTGTGAAAAAAAGCATTTCCACTTTATGTGAAGAAGCTGATATTTCTTTTGGAATGAAGTCTTTATCCTTCTTCTAGGTCTTCTTCATTTCCCATTCCTGAAGTAAAGAAAGACAAGACAAATTAATTTGTGAGTGTTCTAGTGTGACTGTGGGATAAAAAACACTTCACTATACCTAATCGTATAAAGATCTCGCTGGCCAGGTTGGAGAGCCTTGGGTCTGGGTCCTACTCAATCACTCTGTGGTCCTGAGTAAAGTCGCTTCTCCATGCTGGTCTCTCTTTTCCCACAAGCATTCTCAACATATTAGCTAGAATGGACTATTAAAAATGCTATTAATATCAAAACAGGCCTTGCTCAAATCTGTTCAATGACACTTTATGTTAAACAAGGTCCATAGTCCTCCAGTGGCCTATACGTCTTTAGATAAAAAATCACTTTGACCAATGCTCAGTTTGGCCAGAGTTCCTTCAATGGCCTGCAAGTCTTTAGATAAAAGACCAATCTGGCCATTGGTCAAATCTAGCCTGTCACTAGTTTCTGTACAATTCATCAGCTAAGAATGTTTTTCACATATCTAAATGTTTGGAAACAAAAGAACAGTAGTTCACAACAGGTGAAACTTGTATAAAATTCAAATTTCAGTGTCTGCAATAAAGTTTTATTGGGACATATCCACGTTCTCCATTTGTTATCTACTGTCTGTGAGTACTTTCATGCCGCAGTGGCAGAGCTGAGTGATTGTGAAATGGACCGTGTGGTCCACAAAATCTACAGTACTCGCTGTCTGGCCTTCACAGGCCAGGTCACTGGCTCTTGGTCTCAACACCCTGGGGCCCCACTGGTTCTCCTCTGACCTCACCCCTAAGGCCCACCTCTGTCCCCTTCACTACATCACCCAGATCTGCTCCATGTCCTCACACGTGTCGAGCTTCCTCTGCTCCAAGGACTTGGCACTTTCTCTTCTCTTCCCCAAGGTGTCCTTCCCTCAGTTCCCCACTTGCTCACTCCCTCACACTCGACTCGGGTCTCTGCGAATGTGTCACCCCCTCACAAGGTCTTTGCCATCACTGTGATTAAAATCGCCACCCCATAGCTGGGTGTGGTGGTGCACACTTGTAATACTTGGGAAGCTGAGAGAGGAGGACACAGGTTCAAGGCCAGCCTGAGCAACTTAGTGAGACCCTGTTTCAAAATAAAGAATAAAAGATAGGGCTGGTGGTGTAGTTTGGAGGTAAAATGACCCTGGGTTCAATCCCCAGTAACACACACACACACACACACACACACACACACACACACACACACACAAGCAACCCCATACCTCGTCACCTTCTCTCTCCCCACTCTGCTTTATTTTACTTCAAAGTACTTATTACCACATGGCATCTTGTTATATATTTATATGTGTATTTAAAATCTTATCTTCCCAACTCCACAAGGGTGGGGACTTGTTTTGATTCCCTGCTATGTAATATTTTATCTTAAAAAAGAAATACTAGGTTGGGAATGTATCTCAGTTGTAGAGTGCTTGCCTATAATGCATGAGTCTCTGGGTTCAATGAACCAGCGCTGGAAAAAAGAATTAAGTCACTAAGTTTTAAGCCTGGCCTTGTGGTGTACACCTGTAGTCCCAGTACTTGAGAGGCTGAGACAGGGGGATCAAAGATTTGAGGGGAGCCTCAGCAATTTAGTGACATTATGTTTAATGTGATAATAATAAGTATGTTACTATCACTGTGAACAACATTATGATGTAAGACTATAATACACCAATAAAAGTATATTAAAAAATAGAGCTAGGCACAGTAGCACACATCTGTAATCCCAGTACTTGGGAGGCTAAGACAGGAGGATCACAGGTTCTAGGACAGCCTCAGCAAGTAGTGAGACTCTCATCAACCTAGTGAGACCCTGTTTCCAAATAGAAATAAAATTGGGCTGGGGGGTTGGATGTAGATAGAAGGTAGAATGCCTCTGGGTTCAATCCCAAGTACAGAGAGAGAGAGAGAGAGAGAGAGAGAGAGAGAGATAGAGAGAAAGGATGAATATGAGAATGAGAATGGATGGGCTGGGGGGTGTATTTCAGAGTAAGAATGACCAGGGTCCAATCCCCAGTTCTCCAGTATCAAAAAAAAAAAAAAAAAAAAAAAAAAGAAACGAAATAAGGCAGCAGGACTACAGGTTTGAGGACTGCCTCAGCAAGTAGGGTCTTGACTCTTGTTAACCTAGTGAGACCATTTAACCCATGTTTAAAAAAATAGGGCTAAGCCAGGCATGGTGTGCATTCTTGTAATCCCAGCATTTGGGAGTCTGAGACAGGAGGATCGAGGTTCGTGGATAGACTCAGTTACTTAGTGAGGCCCCTTGCAACTCAGTGAGACCCTGTTTCAAAATAAAGACTAAAAAATAGGGCTGGGGGTGTAGCTTGGAGGTAGAATGCCCCTGGGTTCCAGCCCCAGTATCACCACAAAAAATAAAAAAATAAAAAAAATAGGGCTAGGCTAGCTGTAGCTTGGAGGTAGAATGTCCCTGTATTCAATCCCCAGTACAAAAACAAAACAAAACAAAGACCAAGACAAAGACAAAGAAAAAAAGTGAATAAAGAGGCTTTGCACTTTGGACTTTAATACAAACTGAATCAGAAGATTGCTCCTCCTGACCCACTAATTCTTGAAGTTGGAAGATTGCTAGATAATGGGGTTCAGATGAGTGAACTATTGTTTCATTTTCTTTCCACCACTAAGTATGGACTTATATTTTTTTCTAGTACTAGGGGACTGAACTTCAACCTTCAAACTACATCTCAGCCCTTTTTAGTATATTTTTATTTTGAAACAGGTCTTGCTAATTTGCTGAGGCTGGCCTCAAACCTTTAATTCTCCTCTCTCAGCCTCCTAAGTACTGGGAGTACCTGAATTACAGACATGTGCTACTACTGTTCTCTTTTTAACAGTGATCTTAAAAAGATGTAAGGAAAGTCAGGCACACACTTGTCATCCCAGTACCTGGGAGGATAAGAAAGGAGGAGCACAAGTTCAAGGCCACCTCAACAAGTTTTTATTATTTACTTTCTTTTTTAAATATTTTTTTTTATTGGTGCCAGGCGTGGTGGCGCACACTTGTAATCCCAGCATTTGGTAGGTTGAGACAGGATGAATGCATAGGTTTGAAGCCAGCCTCGTCTACCTAGTAAGGCCCTTTGGAACTGAGTGAGATGCTGCTTCAAAATAAACAATAAAAAATAGGACTGGGGACATCGCTCAGAGGTAGATTGCCCCTGGTTCCCATCCCCAGTACCACATACACACAAAAGATGTATTGGTGCACTGTAGTCATGCATCTTAATGGAGTACAAGATGCTGGAGGCATACATGCACACATCACCCAATTAGCCCTTACCCAATTCCCACCCCATTCCCTCTCCCTCCCTTCTTCTCATGTTTGGCTTAATGATTGAATTTGATATGTTTGTAAATGTACATCATGAACATTAGAGAATTTCCCTCTCCCTCCCATCCCCTCAGTTAGATTGCCTTATTTGCTCATCTATAGTATCCCCTTCTTCGTCTAGAGTTCCTCCTATGACCCATTTTCTTCCTAGCTTTTGCATAGTAGGGAGAACATCTGATTTCTTATTATTTTGTGACTAACCGATCTCACTTAGCATGATGTTCTCCAGTTCCATCCATTTCCCTGTAAATGACATAGTTGTGTTTTTAATTATGGCTGAGTAAAATTCCATTGTGTACATATCTCATAGTTTTTTAATCTATTCATTTGTTGACAGACATCGTGGCTGGTTCCATAGTTTGGCTATGGTGAATTGTGCAGCTATGAGCATAGACACACATGCATTAGTTTGGTAGTTTGGTTTTCACGCTTTTGGGTAGATACCCAGAAATGGTGTTGCTGGATCATATGGTAAGTTCGCTCCCATTCTTCTGAGGATGCTCCATAAGTTTTCCAAAGTGGTTGCGCTAATTTGCAGTCCTACCAAAAATGTATTAGAGTTCCCACTTCTCCACATCCTCACCAGCATTTGTTGTTTGTGTTTTGCTTTCAAAATAAAAAATAAAAATAAAAAGGGCTAGGGGTGTAACTCAGAGGTAAAATGTCCTTGGATTCAATCCCTGGTACTAAAAAGAAAACTTCAAAATGTTTTCTACATTTCTGAGATAGTAAATTCAGGTCCTTTCATTTCAAAATACCTCTTTATAGTCTCATCTTCCACCAGTTTCTCAGATGTCCTGTGCTGCTATCAGACAGGTCTCAGCTTCCACTTCAGTAAAGGCTTACCGAGCACCTCTGATATGCGGGCATCTGTTTTCTAGGTCCACACTTTTTTTTTTTTTTTTTGAGGTACTGGGGATAGAACCCAAGGCGTTCTACCTCCAAGCTACACCCCAGCCCTATTTTTATTCTTTATTTTGAAACAGGGTTTCACTGAATTGTGAATGTCCTAAGTAGCTGAGGCTGTCTGTGAACCAGGATCCTCCTGTCTCAGCCTCCCAAATGCTGGGATTACAAGTGTGCGCCACCATGCCTGGCCGAGGTCCACACTTTCTAATCTGCCATTCTGAAATCCAGAAAGCTCTGAAGCCAACACATTTCTGAAATATTTTGGCACAAACTTATTGGATGGTAAAACCTGACCTGACCTGCTATACAGCTGTTTATAATCTTTACTACACATGGTTGACTATTCACATGGCTTCTTGCAGAATTATTAATATGTTTGCCTACATGATGCCACCTGAAACTTATTGGGTTTTTCATCATACATTGTATATAGTTTTTTAAAATCTCAAAAGTTCTGAAACACAGGTGACCTCAACAGTTACACAGAAGGAACTGTGGACCAGCATCCTGGCCTGAGCTGTAGGCTTAGAAGTGGAAGAGCTGTGTTTGCATCTCTGCTCTTGCAAGGCAATCCTGGGCAACTCCCACCACCTGTGGTCTTGTTTTCTCATCTATGAAACTGGATCTTGCTTGTCTTCAGGCTCAGATACAAGATGACTGAGCTTGTTAGAACTATGTGTTAACAAAGAATGAAGAGTTTGTGAGTGATATTTGAGGATTATATGCTCTGAGGAATGATGAACTGCATGGATGTGTCGGCGGTTTTTTGCCTTTCTCACTAGCTGATTTTTTGTATGTTTTGGGGAGGTTGCACATAAAGGAGGATGCCGGGTCTCTGGCTTTTGATCAGCTGAACTCTTGGTGTACCTTAGCTTTCTGTAGCACCCTTCCTTGGTTGGCTGTTACGATAGATGGGCTCCTCTTCCTCATCTCGGAAACACAGTTGACAGGGAGAGATTGCTCTGAGACATTGTTCTGGGGTTTATTTGCAGTTTCCTGTTGGTGGAAAAAAAAAGTTAAATAGGTGAGATTGAGTGTGGCTCCCTGCATTCAGCCTGCCCTCAAAAGAATAAGGGCATTTAGCTGGGCGTGGTGGCGCACACATGTAATCCCAGTACATGGAAGGCTGAGACAGGAGGATCACGGTCCGCGGACAGCCTCAGTTATTTAGTGAGGTCTGCAACTTAGTGAGACCCTGTTTCAAAGTAAAGAATAAAAAATAGGGCATGGGGTATAGCTCAAAGGTAGAATGTCCCTGGGTTTAATCTCTCCAGTACCACATACACACAAAAAAGAATGAGGGCATTTTACAAATGGAAAGTGCTTGGAAGCATGCTTTGAACAGGGTGAGGGAAGATAACGATGGTCTTGGGATAAAGAGTAAAACAAAAATGACAGAACCCTCACTATGCACCAGGCTCATGTAGCTTTTCAACAAGCCTATGAAGGAGAGAGAGGGAGGGAGGGAGGGAGGGAGGGAGGGAGAGAGAGAGAGAGAGAGAGAGAGAGAGAGAGAGAGAGAGAGGCGTGATAAGTATGAGAGCTAGGATTCAAAGCCTAAAAACTCTACTCTTTTTTGGGGGGGAATTTTGAGGACTGGACCCAGGGTGTCACTGCATGCTAAGTACATGCTCTACCACTGACTTCTACAGCACTACTCTTAGGCTCTCTCTGGCATTCCTTCTTCTTTTCTTTTCTTTCTTCCTTTCTTCCTTTCTTTTTCTTTCTTTCTTTCTTTTGCAGGTCTGGGGATGGAACCCAGAGGCATTCGACCTCTGAGTTATACCCCCTGCACTATTTTTATTCTTTATTTCGAAACAGGGTCTCACTAAGTTGCGAAGGGCCTCAGTAAGTAGCTGAGGCTGTCCGTGAACTGCGATCCTCGGGTTTCAGTCTCAGCCTCCCGAATGCCGGGATTACAAGCGTGCCCCACTGCGCCTGGCTCTCCTTCTTATTTTCTACGATCACTCCTTAAATGTTCCAGATAATTGTTCAATACCTTACTGGATGTAGTTACTCAAATGTGACATCTCAACAGTTCAGCCTGCAAGGAATTTAGGGAAGCCTTCTCTTTATCTACAAAGAAGGATATCAACAGGATCAGAAGTGGAGGGAAAGCACTGGGGACCAGGACACCAGGACAGGCCAGTGGGAGGAGGCAGCTGTGATGGGGAACAGTCCTGGCCCCTCCTCGGGCCTCTGTGACTCCAGCTCGCATGCTTTCCATCTGTAAAATGAGTTTGGAAATGCCCCAAGGAGAGGAGACGGAGGAGTAGAAGACACAGCTCTAGCTTCAGAGTCACTGGGTCTGAACAACAACAATGATACAGCTCCCAGTGACAGCTCACGCCCATGAGACAAGTTATGCAATCTCTGCAAACCTCAATTTTGTGGTCTCAAAGCAGGCAAGAGACATTTATTACATTCCTACATTCAACAGATATTTATTATATTCCTACAATTAGACTCATAAAGGGAGAGAGATACAATAACAAACAAAGCATAGTCCAATTTTTTTTAATATGTATTGGAACCAAACCTTGCACATTCCAGGCAAATATTCTACCACTGAGGTCCACCTACTCTCATTCTTTTTTTTTTTTTTTTTTGTGGCACTAGGTGTGAAACCCAGGGGCATTCTACCTCTGAGTTACACCCCCAGTCCTTTTTTTTTTTTTTTTTTTCTTTATTTTGAAACAGGGTCTCACGGAGTTGCAAAGGGCCTTACTTAAGTAGCTGAGGCTGGCCACAAATTGAGATCCTCCTGTCTCAGTCTCCCAAATGCTGGGACTACAAGCGTGTATGTGCCACCATGCCTGGCGCCATCCTCTAATTCTTAATAAAATTACAAATTAGTTGGGGGGAGGAACAGACATATACAAATATACTAATATTATGAGGAAGAATAATTCCTAACTAGGGGTGATTTTGCCCTCCAAATTTCTGGAGACACTGTGGTTGTCAACTTGGGATGGGGTCTTAATGGCAACCAATGGCTGGGAATGCTGCCTCTACCCAGAATGCACACAGCAGTGCCCTGTAAAAAGGAGTTACTGGCCCCAAACACACACATTGCTGAGGTTAGAATCCCTGCAGAGAGGAGCTCAAGAGTCTTCTCTGAGGGAGTTTCACTAGGGCTGAATACTGGCCTTGGGGGCTGCCAGCAGCATCAGAGATGATAGCTCCCATGCCGTGAGGATGGGCCTGGGTGCAGTGGAGACCCCCAGGAAAGGGCATGTCAAGGTGCTAAAGCAGAGCTCTGCTGTCAGAGGCCCTGGGTTTGAAATCCTATAGTCCATTCCACAGAGTGACCTTGAGCAAGTCATTCAAGACCTCCTATCCGCAGTTTGTCAAAGGAGGCTAAGGTGCATATATCACCTCATAGGATGATTGTGAAGATCAAATGAGATAATACAGGTTAAAAGCCAATCCTGGCTAATGGTAATCAATCAACACATTTGTTATTCAAATATTAACTATTATTATTACCAATAGCCCCCAAGGCCACTTCTTTGGGGATGGAACCCAGGGGCATTCGAGCTACACCCCCTGCCCTATTTTGTATTTTTATTTTGAAACAGGGTCTCACTAAGTTGCAGAGGGCCTCACTAAGTAGCTGAGGCTGTCCGCGAACCATGATCCTCTGGTCTCAGCCTCTCAAATGCTGGGATTACAAGTGTGTGCCACTATACCAGGCCCAAGGCCACTTCTATTTTATTATTATTATTATTATTATTATTATTATTATTATTAATTATTTTGGTGGTACTGGGGTTCCTAGAAGCCCTTCTACCTCCGGGCTACACTCCCAGACCTATTTTATAGTTTTTATTTGGAAACAGGGTTTCTTAAGCCAGCGCGGCTGGCTTCAAACCTGAACCTGTGTGATCCTCCTGTCTCCGCCTCCCAAGCGCGGGGATTACAAGCGTGTGCCACCACGCCTGGCCCAAGGCCACTTCTAAAATCACTCTCAGGATAAAAAGCCAAAGGGTGCAGCTGCCGTGGCGAGAACAACAGGGCAGAGAACTTGCCCCAGGAGCCCCCTTCTGGCATATGCCCTCACATCATCCTGAGTATTTTCTTTTTTAATTAATTAATTAACTTTTTTTTTTTTCCAGTATTGAGGATGAAACCCAGGGGCATTCCATCTCTGAGCTACACCCCCAGCCCTATTTATTTTTTTATTTTTTATTTTGAAACAGGGTCTCCCTGAGTTGCAAAGGGCCTCATTAAGTGGCTGAGGCCATCCTGGAACTGTGATCCTCCTGTCTCAGCCTCCCAAATGCTCAGATTATAAGCATGTGCCACCACGTCCGGCTTCTGAGTGTTCTCATCTGGAAGTGAGATAACTCTTACCTTCATGGAACAATCATGACAGAAATCTGTAGCATGCGAGGGGATTAAGGACCCCCCCCCCCAAGGCAGCAGACTCACCCCACTCTTGTTCTTACTGCGCAGGGCCAGCCCCAAGGCCGGGCCCCCTGCCAGGGACTGCTGCAAGCGCTCCTTCACAGCCACGAGCTTCAGCTCCAGGTCAATCCGGCGCTCCTCCTTCTCCCGGCACTGCGCTTCCAGGGTAGCCACGGCTTCCTCCAGAGCCTTTAACTTTGTTCCTGAGTGCAGAGACTCTGATGAGAAATGGCTGGGCCTGGCCTGAAGCTCAGCGAGTCTGTCAGAGCCTCAGGTCCTCGTCTGTCCCTCCCAAAGGCTCTGTCTAGTCCCTCGGTTCTGATTAAGAGACGAACTTTGGGTCTAGGTTTCCAGTTCCAAGCTGAGTGGTTTGGTCATTACAACCCGGATTGTTTATTGGGAAACCACCTTTCCCCTCTCACTCCCTGTAGTTTGAGTGGAGCGGATCCCATTTCTCGTTCCAGGGTTTGGCACATAACTTAGGCCTGGCCCATAGTCACCTCTCATCTCTGGGCACAGTGATTGATGTAAGGATCAGAGTGGATCCAATCAGACCGAATGTGAGGTTTTCCCAGTGCTCACAGGGCAGAGAAGGTCTCTGCTGGTGTGGCTAAGAGGATCGGGTGAGGGCTGCTGCGGGGTCGCCACTGTGCCGTGATAACAAGGAGAATGAAGCCACAGTAGGCGGCGGCACACCTGTGAGTCAGAGACACGCTTCCTGGTGACGTCATTAGTCTTAGGCCTCATCACACCCGATCTCTGTTTTCAAGTTAGTTTTTTGTTTTTTTAATTTCTCTGCCAGTCTGACTTTGGTTTCTCTAGTTCTTCTAGGGATTAGAGTAGTTGTCCAGTGACCCATGTTTCTTGCAAACAAGAGTCATAACACAGAGCTTTATACACACCAGGTTCCACTAGGATTTTGCTTCTTTTTCAGTTTAATCCAAAAACCTATGTTAGTACCTTCTTTTTCTTTTTTTTTTTTTATGGTGGTACTGGGGGTGGAACCCAGGGGCTTTTCTACCTCTGGGCTATACTCCCAGACCTTTTTTATATTTTATTTGGAAACAGGGTCTCACTAAGTTGCTGTGAGCCTCACTAAGTAGCTGAGGCTGGCTTCGAACCTGTGCGATCCTCCTGTCTCAGCCTCCCAAGCGCTGGGATTACAAGCGTGCGCCACCACGCCCGGCTTGTTAGTACCTTCTTTATGCCAAGTGCTGTGCTGGGTCTTACCAGCTTTAACAATTAGGTCTTTTTTTTTTTTCCCCTGAAGGAGGCTGCACTGAATAATTTTCTAGTAATGTTAAATTTGTTCATTAATTTCTTCAGTAAATATTTACTGAGTTCTTACTAGGTATCAGAAACTGTCCTAGGCCCTTGGAATATGTCTGAATAAAACAGGCAAAAACTATTTGCATTTATGAAGCGCAAGTGTGCGTGTGCGTGTGTGTGTGTTTGTGTGTGTGTGTGTGTGTGAGAGAGAGAGAGAGAGAGAGAGAGAGAGAGAGAGAGAGAATATATACACATAATAAACATAATAATCTGGTGTGTCATAGTCCTATAGGAAAAAATAATTGAAACCAGGCATGGTGGTGCACCATAATCCTAGTACTTGGGAAGCTGAAACAAGAGGACTGTAGATTTGAGGACAGCCTCAGCAAGTAGTGAGACTCTCATCAACCTAGTGAGACCCTGTTGCCAAATAAGACATAAAATCAGCTGGGAGTGTAGCTTGAAGGTAGAATGTCTCTGGGCTCAATCCCTAAACCCTCCCGCCCCACAAATGAGCAAAGAGAGTCAGCTTGCTCCAAATTTTGTTTCAGACTCTTTTTTATGTTGAAATCTCTCTCGCTCCCATTGATTCTGGTTCTTGGCTACACAGAACATGTCAGCCTATAAACCGGAAGTTTTCAGTCAGAGGCTCTTGGGCAATCTACGGATGGACTCCAGGGGCTGGCACAGGAGCTCCTGAAAACGTGCGCAGCATTTTGAATGGTGGTGTTTTTTCTTAGGAGATGTTCTGTAGGTTCATCAAATTTTTATAGGCCATGTGATCTTAGACATATTTTATATAGGTTTTTTCCGCATGTGGAAAAACTCCAGAACATCTCCTAAGAAAAAAACACCACCATTCAAAATGTTGCGGTACTGGGGGTGGAACCCAGGGGCATTCTACCTCTGAGCTACACCCAGGCCCTATTTTTATTCTTTATTTTTGAAACAAGGTCTCACTGAGTTGCAAAGGGCCTCACAAAGTAGCCGAGGCTGTCTGCGAACAGAGATACTCCTGTCTTAGCCTCCTAAATGCAGGGATTACAAGCATGAGCCACCATGCCCGGCATTCTCTTATTTCTTAGACACTAAGACACTTCTAAAATCATGTTGCATCTATTTGCTGTATAGCGATGCTTTACATCCTCTTAGCCAAAAGTAATTATTAAATTGATGTCACTTCCTTTAATTAGGAGAAATTATGAGGCTCATAATGATGAAGAGGAGGAGGCCAGGAGGAGAAACACATCCCTCCCTAGACAAGAAGCCAAGTGGCCTATGCAAGAAATTTCCCAGGCAAGTGCAAGGCCAAGCCACCTGGGCGCCCTGGCCACACCCACACCGGTACCTGGGCTGCTCCGAATGGCTTCCTTCAGCTCCCTCTTCTCCTGCCGCAGTGCCATCAGCTCTGTCCGAATCATCTCCTTCTCTTTCTCCAGCTTCTCTTTCTCTACCAGGTACCTCCGGGCATCCTCCTCAGCCCGGTTCTTGCCGTACTTGTACTGGTTGGCACCTGCAGACATGTGGGGAAGGAAAAGGGCCTCAGTTCTGACTTTGGGCGAGGCGCCTCTGCTGCTCCATCTGTAAAGCGGGAATATTTAGATGTCTTCCCTGAGATATATTTAGTGTGAATGCACTAAGGAAGTAGGGGCAAGAGGGAGGCATCAGAGCACAGGGGCTAGAAGCAAGGGTTTCGGGGCCAGCAGGCAGGGCTGGGATGCTCTCTTGGCTTTCCTGGTGTGTGAGCAGGCAGGAAGAAGTGAATGGTGGGGCTTTTGTACCTTTCCGGCAGGACTCAATTTCTCTATCTGTAAATAAGAATATTGATAACATTTACCTTACAGGGTGTGGCAAGGTTTAAACAAATTAAAGTACTAAAATATATTTCTTTAATTATTTTATATATAATAATGGTAGTAATAATAAAGAAGACACTGTGTGTGTGTGTATGTGTGTGTGTGTGTGTGTGTGTGTGTGTGTGTGTGTGTGTAGTACTGGGGTTTGAACCCAAGGGCATTCTACCTCTGAGCTACACCCCCAGCCTTACTTTATTCTTTTATTTTGAAACAGGGTCTCACTAAGTTGCAGAAGGCTTCACTAAGCTGAGCCACCATGCCCTGCTATAAGACACATTTTGTGAACATTTTAAAACATTTCTGTTTTAAAAGGGTATGCTTTAACGCCGGGCGTGGTGGCGCACGCTTGTAATCCCTGTGCTTGGGAAGTGGAGATAGGAGAATCGTGCAGGTTCAAAGCCAGGCACGCTGGCTTAAGAGACCCTGTTTCCAGATAAGAAAAAGTATAAAATAATAAAATAGGGTGAGGCAAGGCCGGTGCTGGGGCCTCCGAGGCCAGGATGGGAGCCTGCGGAGGGGTTAGGCCGGTGCTGGGGCCAACGGCCGGCATCGGAGCCTGCCGTGAGGCAAAGCTGCTACTGGGGCCTCCGAGGCCGGGATCGGAGCCTCCTGAGGGGTTAGGCTGGTGCCGGGGCCAGCGGCCAGCATCGGAGTCTTTCGTGAGGCAAGGCTGCTACTGAGGCCTCTGAGGCTGGGATCGGAGCCTGCCGAGGGATTAGGCCGGTGCCAGTGAGGCCAGGATCAGAACCTGCCGTGAGACAAGGCTGCTACTGGGGCCTCCGAGGCTGGGATCGGAGCCTGCCGAGGGGTTAGGCCGGTGCTGGGGCCAGTGGCCAGCATCGGAGCCCTCCATGAGGCAAGGCCACTACTGAGACCTCCGAGGCTGGGATCAGAGCCTGCCGAGGGGTTAGGCTGGTGCCGGGGCCAGCGAGGCCGAGATTGGAACCTGCCTTGAGGCAAGGCTGGTGCTGGGGCCTCCAAGGCCAGGAGAGGAGTCTGTTGAGGGGTTAGGCCGGTGCCAGGGTCAGAAAGGCTGGCACGAAGCCTGCCTTGAGGCTAGGCCAGTGCTGGGGCCACCGAGGCTGGGATTGGAGCCAGCCGAGGGGTTAGGCCGGTGTGGGGGCCAGCAAGGCCAGAATTGGGGCCTCCCATGAGGCAAGGCTGCTGCTTGAGCCAGCGAGCTCTGGATCAGTCCACCGGGTAGCCAGGCCACTACTGGGGCCGTCAAGAGTGGGATCGGTAGTTGCAATGCGGCATGCACAGAGAAATATCACAGAAAATAAAAACCAGATGCTTCCCTTAATCAGCAATAACTAGGAGGAAAGGGGCAACAGGAAGAGGTTGAGTTATAGAAAGGGCCCTATAGTGAAGTAATTAAGGTGACCAATCAGAGGGTATGGAATAGGGGAGGATGGAGCCTCTTTAAAACGCAGGAGGTACAAAAACAAATGTATCAGATTTAATCACCAAACAAGCATGGGATCCAGGGAGGGGGAGGGAATGGGAATGGAGACTGGATAAGGGCTAATTGGATGATGTGTGCTTGTATATCCTCTCAAGCCTTGTATTCCAAAGTGATATATGATTACAATGCACCAATAAAAATAAATAAAAAAATAAATAAATAAAATAGGTCTGGGAATGTAGCCCGGAGGTAGAAGGGCTTCCAGGAACCCCAGTACCACACACAAAATAAATAAATAAATAAATAAATAAAAATAAATAAATAAAATAACTAAATAAAAAAGGGTATGCTTTATATGATTCAACGCTCAGATATATATGAGATAGGGAGATGGCTAAATATAACTGATATCATAGAGATTAGAGATGTTGGCTACAGCCAGGCGTTGTCTATTTATTTGGGGGGAAGAATAGGAAGAAGGAGGGACCCAGTAGTCTACTGTGTGTTCAACACCGTGGTGGATAACAGCGAATAATCACAGCTGGGCATGGTGACGCACTGTAATCCCAGCACTTTGGAAGCTGAGACAGGAGGATCGCAGGTTCGAAGCCAGCCTCAGCAATTTAGGGAGGCTCTCAGTGACTTAGTGAGACCTTTTCCAAATTAAATATAAAATAGGTCTAGGGGTATAGCCCGGAGGTAGAAGGCCCCTGGGTTTCATCTCTAGTACCACAAAAATACAAAATAAGACAAAAACCCCAAAACACCCAACAACCAAAAAACCCAAATAATTATGGCAAAAGTTTATTGAGTATTTACTGTATGCTAGGCACTACATGCTAAGCTACTTACTTGCATTCCCGTTTAATCCTTACAAAATATATATTTATTATTAGCTCTATTCATTATGATTGGCTCTGTTTCTTAGCTATTTCTTAGCTCTATTTTATTTTATTTTTGAGGACACTGAGGCACAGAGAGGTTAAGTCCCATTGCTAATGGTGACAGAGCTGAGGTTCAACCATGTGTCTGATTCCAGGGTTCACGCTGGTGTTGAGGCCAGCGCCTGGACAGGTCCAAAGTCCAGCCCCTCAGGGAAAGTTAGAGCTCTTCGGAAGCCAGTGGGGCATGGCATAATTCCTGTGGTTCACTGGCAATCGAGGTCTTGTCTCTCTAGCTCTTCTAGGGATTACAGTAGTTACCTAGCGACTCATGCAAAAATCAGCTCCCGCCACAATCCCCATGCAGTTCAAGCCAGGATCGTAAATACAGCGCGGAGGGCAGAGATGGGGACCCAGACCTTCCCACCTTCCCAGTATACAGCAGCATACCAGGGGAACCGCTCCCAGACTTTAGGACTTAGTCTTTTGAAATGAGAAAGAGAAGGAGGGGCGCAGTGAACCAACAAAGTTATCAACATTTCATTGTATCAGACAGTGACCTTTTTCTGCTATTATTGTACATATTCCACCTATATATCTTACAAATCCAACAATGCAGTGTTATTATTTAATATAATTTTGTGCCTATTAAAGAAGCTGAGGTTAAGGAGGTGTGGTGGTGCACCCTTGTAATCCCCGTGCTTGGGAGGTGGAGACAGGAGAGACAGGAGGATCGCGCAGGTTCGAAGCCAGCCTCGCTGGCTTAAGAGACCCTGCTTCTAAATAAAAATATAAAAGTAGGTCTGGGAGTGTAGCCTGGAGGTAGAAGGGTTTCCAGGAACCCCAGTACTGCAAAACAAAAACAAAAACAAAACAAAAACAAAAACAAAGAAGCTGAGGTTAAAAAAGCAAATATATATATTTATAGGCTTTATTATATTAATCTTTTTTTTTCTGTGCTGGGGATGGAACCCAGGGGCATTTGACCTCCGAGCTACATCCCTTGCCCTGTTTTTTATTCTTTAGTTTGAAACAGGGTCTCACTAAGTTGCGGAGGGCCTCACTAAGTAGCTGAGGCTGTCTGCAAACTGCTGTCCTCCGGTCTCAGCCTCCCGAATGCTGGAATTACAAGTGTGTGCCACCACGCCTGGCTCCAAGACCTATTTTAAATTTTTTTTTTTTTACCTTAAATACAGAGTCTCCCGCCGGGCATGGTGGCGCATATTTGTAATTCCAACATTTGGCAGGATGAGACAAGTGGATCACGGTTCATGGACAGCCTCAACTACTACTTAGTGAGGCTCTTTGCAACTCAGTGAGATCCTGTTTCAAAATAAAATAATAAAAAATAGGGCTGATGGTGTAGCTCGGAGGTAGAAGGCCCCTGGGTTCCACCCCCAGTATGCAAAACAAAACAAAACAAAAAACAGGGTCTCCCTAAATTGCTATGATTTTTGCCAAGTTGCTGAGGCTGTCCTCAAATCTAGTATCCTCCAGTCTCAGCCTCCCAAGTACTAAGATTACTGACTTGTACCACCAAGCCCTGTTTATCTTTTTTTTTTTTGCTTTTTTGGATAATATATTGCAGCATCTTTGGATACTGAGTCTGCCCTCCTCCCAAGGACTGTTGTTATTTACTTGTTTAGTGACTTCGCTGGAGTATTTTAGCAGTCTATTTCCTCTTGCAATATGAAGCCTCTGATGCTGATGCTCAGGGCCATGGCACTGGGCATGGGTAGTCACCCTGACAGCGGTGGCTTTAGTAGGGCTTTCTCTCTGATCTTGTTGTTAAGCTGTCTGCCTCTGCTGGTAATCTAATACCCAACTACTAGGTTCTAAGTAATTGTCAGCTGAATATTGTTCTGATAATGTTCTAGGGTATAAATTGTTCTATGATCTGATTCAATTAAATTCAGTCTCTTTATAGGGCAGTTATTAAGGCCAGTCTTTGATATTTGTTTCTACCCCAGGAAGATTGTTCTTATCTGACTCTGTGGTTCTCTCTGATAAACCAGCTGGCTTAAGGTTCAATTTATTGCTATCATGGGGCTCCTAGCTCTCTCTTACTGATAACTATGATATTTATTATTATTATTGTTGTTGTTGTTATTGTTGTTGTTGTTGTTATTATTATTATTATTAAATTTGTGGTACCAGGGGTGGAATCCAAGGGCTTTCTTCCTTTGGGCTATATCCCCAGACTTATTTTATTTTATTTTATTTTATTTTTTATTTTTTTCCAGACCTGTTTTATACTTTATTTGGAAACAGGGTCTCACTGAGTTGCAAGGGGCCTCACTAAGTAGCTGAGACCGTCCTCGAACCGCGATCCTCCTGTCTCAGCCTCTCGAATGCTGGAGTGCGCCACCACGCCCGGCTTGGATCCCTATTTTCTTGTCCACACCCTCTTAGAATAGAGACTCTTTCACACTGAGCTGGGGGTGGAGGAATGTAAGGGAGCGGGTTGTGGGTCAGATGCCACACACCCTCACCGTTCTTACTGAGATTTCGTGATTTTTCTAGAACAAATGAGTCTTTGTTTTATGCCCTTAGAATAATTTCCAGAGTCTGTAAATGCTTAATAAATATCACCAGCTAGAGTTGTTTTGCTGGAGGGTGGCTCCAGAGAGCTTCTTTACCATTGTTTTCTCAGGATTCTACGCAGCCTCCACGAGTCTTGCTTCCTGATACTGGCGCCCTTTGTGGTCCCCTCCCACACTAAGAGCGGGGAGCGGTGTAACCACTGGGTATTGCTGAAACGACAGACTTCTAAACCCTCTCGGGTTGCTTGCTCTGGGGAAAGCCAGCTGCCACATCATGAGGACCTGTGACCTTAGAGGTATCCACGGCAAGGACCTGAGGCCTCCTCCCATCACCAGCACCAGCTTGCATCACATGCGAGCGAGTCATTTTAGAAGCGGATCCCCCACCACTCAAGCCTTGAGCTGACTGTAGATGACAGGCTGACATCATGACGGAAACCTCACGAGCTCAGAAGCCAGAGCCACGTATCTAACCTGCTCAGGGTTCCTGACTGGCAGCGGCTGGGACATAGCACGTGTTTGTTGGTTTGAACTGCTAAATTCTGGGTCATTTGTTATATTGCAAAAGTTAATTGATAAATGATGTTGAGCAAGACCCCTTTGCTATAGACTGGACATTTAATGAGTCCTCCAAACCTGCACATCGAAGCCTAATTCCCACTGATTGTGTTTGGAGGTGGGTGTTTGGTGGGTGCCTGGGTCGTGAGACCGGAGCCCTCATTAGTAGAATTAGTGCCTTTACAAAAGAGACACCAAGAGTGAAGAGATGGCCATCTATGAGTCAGGAAATGAGCCCTCACAGACACCAAGGCTGTAGGCACCCTGGACTTCCCAGCCCTCAGCACTATGAGAAATCAATTTCTAAGCAGAGTGCGGTGGTGCATGCTTGTAATCCCAGCATTTGGGAAGTGGAGATCAGAGGACTGTGGTTCGGGGACAGCCTCAGCTATTTAGCGAGGCCCTTCGCAACTCAGTGATACCCTGTTTAAAAAAAATAAAAGGACTAAAAAATAGGGTTGGGGTGTAGCTCGGAGGTACAATGCCCCTGGGTTCCATCCCCAGTTCCGCCAAAAAAAAAAAAAAAGAAATTAATTTCTATTGTTTATGAGTTACTCTGTTTACAGGAGTTAGTTACAGCAGCTTGAGTGGATAAAAACACCTTTCCTTTTATGATTTTCAGTTTCTTCATCTGGAAAACAATGTTGTCGACTGCATATAGAGAAGCTCTGCTTTTACATCTCTTAAAGAATGGCCATGCATGTGCGCGCATGTGTGTTATTGGGGATTGAACCCAGGGGCATTCTACCTCTGAGCTATGTTCTCAGCCCCATTTTTAATTCTTTATTTTGAAACAGGGCCTCACTAAATTGTGGAAGGCTTTACTAAGTATCTGAGGCTGGCCATGAACCTGTGAACCTGTGATCCTCCTGTCTCTACCTCCCAAGTACTGGGATTATAAGTGTGTGCCATCACACTCGGCTCAAAATTTTCATATACAATCTGATTTTTTTAAAAGGGTCTTTTTTTTCTACGTTGTTAAGTTCCTTTCTTTTTGACATTTTGTGATTTCTTTAATCACAAAATTCTTTAATTCACATGCTTATTTCACTTTTATATTATCTATCATCATCTATTTATTGTTACTAGGGATTGAACCCAGAAACATTTTGCCTTCAAGCTATATACCTACCTAGTCATGTATTTATTTATTGATTGGTTGATTGATTGCACCACTGGGGATGAAACCCAGGGGCATTCTACCTCTGAGCTATAACCGCAGCTCTATTTTTTATTCTTTCTTTCTTTCTTTCTTTCTTTCTTTCTTTCTTTCTTTCTTTCTTTCTCTTTCCTTATTTTTATTTTATTTATTTATTCTTTTGTGGTACTGGGAATGGAACCCAGGGGCCTTCTACCTCTGGGCTACACTCCCAGACCTATTTTATATTTATTTGGAAACAGGGTCTCTTAACCCAGCTGAGGCTGGCTTTGAACCTGCACAATCCTCCTGTCTCAGCCTCCCAAGCACGGGGATTACAAGCGTGCGCCACCACGCCTGGCTTTATTCTTTATTTTGAAATAAGGTCTTACCAAGTTGCAGAGGGCCTCACTAGGTATCTGAGGCTGTCTGTGAAGGTTGATCATCCTGTCTCAGCCTTTCAAGTTCTGGGATTACAAGCATATGCCACCACCTCCCACCCACCTAGCCCTTTAAAAGCTTTTTTTTTTTTTTTTTTTTGCTGAAGATGGAACCCAGGGACCTTCTACTTCCAGGCTATACCCCGAGCCCTATTTTAGTTTTTATTTGAAAACAGGATTTCACTAAGTTGTTAAGTGCCTCCATAAGTGCTAGGCTGGCCTCAAACCTGTGATATTCCTGCTTCAGCATCCCAGTTATTGGGATTACAGATGTGTACCACCACATCTGATTTTACTTTTCCATTTTAAAATGGGCTTTTCAGCTGGGCATGATGGTACATACCTATAACCTCAGTACTTGGGGAAGCTGAGATAGCAGGATTGTAGATTTGAGGCTAGTTTTTTAGTAAGTCAGTGAGACCATAGGGGTGGGGGTGTAGTTTAGAGATTCAGTACCCCCAATATATATTATGGTCTTTTCACAGGGCCCTGTATTTCTAGTGCCTGTGAGAGAAACTTGAAAAGAACTTGAAAAGAATGTTTCACAGTACCCCTCTAGTGTTCAGAGAGGGTGCTCAGACCCAGAAAGTCCAAAGAAGACAGAACTCCTGACTCCCGGGAGGGACGGTCTATACTAATGACACGGAACTGTAGTAATAAAGAAGTATTCTCTTTTTAAATAAAGCTCTGAAAAGCAAAGAATAGAAACGGATTTTGTTCAGGCGCATGGGGAAGACATGTGAAAGAAAGAAGTTAAAAACTCTTGGAATATGCTTTCCTACAGGAAGCTCGCTTCTCGTAAAGACAGGCCACACGGGGGCAGAGGTTAGTGCCAAGTATCAGGCAGAACTCACAAGGGTCGCCTGGTACACTTAGTAGTTACTGTGCGGCAACCACCGAGCCCGGCGTGCTAGGTGGAGCTCAGCCTGGGACGCAGAAGTGCCAGGGCCTCCCAGCAGCCCCTCCAGAGTATGAGGAGGGACTTGGTTCTCCACTTACTATCTCATATCAGAAATTACAAATTGAGCCGGGCGTGGTGGTGCACGCTTGTAATCCCCGCGCTTGGGAGGCGGAGACAGGAGGATCGCGCAGGTTCGAAGCCAGCCGCGCTGGCGTAAGAGACCCTGTTTCAAAAATATAAAATAGGTCTGGGAGCGTAGCCCGGAGGTAGAAGGGCTTCCAGGAACCCCAGTACCACCAAAAAAAAAAAAAAAAAAAAAAAAAAAAATTACAAATTGAAAGCTTCTGAAACACATACAGTGCAGAGGTAATCTCTCTCTCTCTCTCTCTCTCTCTCTCTCTCTCTCTCTCTCCCTCCCTCCCTCCCTCTCTCATTTTTTTTCTCTCTCTCTGTCCCTCTTTTTTTTTTTTTTTTTTTTTTTGCAGGTCTGGGGATGGAACCCAGAGGCATTTGACCTTTGAGCTACAATCCCTGCCCAATTTTTATTCTTTATTTTGAAACAGGGTCTCACTGAATTGCGGAGGGCCTAAGTAGCTGAGGCTGTCCGCAAACCACGATTCTCCGGTCTCAGCCTCCCAAATGCTGGGATTACAAGCATGTGCCACCACGCCCGGCTCTGTGCCCTCTTTCTATATGCAAAACACTCAGTGTTAAAATAAAAAAATGTTTAGTTATTCTAATATTAAGTTTTCACATAGAGTTTAGATTTCTGGCCCTTTGAATAAGTAGTAAACCTGGCCATGGGAGCTAGAGCTGCTATATAGGAGGTTGCACTCTTGTTTCTCCCAGTCCTCTCCCCTCCCCTGGCCCCACACCTTTATTTTTGCTGGGGAACAACAGGTCCATGTGAATCCTAGGCCAGTGCTCTATTATTGAGCTAGACCTTTAGCCCCTGTTACTTTTATTTATTTATTTATTTATTTATTTATTTATTTATTTATTTATTTATTTTTTGCAGATCTGGGGATGGAATCCAGGGGCATCTGACCTCCGAGATAAACCCCCTGCCCTATTTATTTTTTAATTCTTTATTTTAGAACAGGGTCTCACTAAGTTGCGGAGGGCCTCACTAAGTAGTCCATGTGAATCCTAGGCCAGTGCTCTATTATTGAGCTAGACCTTTAGCCCCTGTTACTTTTATTTATTTATTTATTTATTTATTTATTTATTTATTTATTTATTTATTTTTTGCAGATCTGGGGATGGAATCCAGGGGCATTTGACCTCCGAGATAAACCCCCTGCCCTATTTATTTTTTAATTCTTTATTTTAGAACAGGGTCTCACTAAGTTGCGGAGGGCCTCACTAAGTAGCTGAGGCTGTCTGAGAACCGTGATCCTCCTGTCTCAGCCTCCTGAAAGCTGGGATTACAAGCGTGCGCCACCACGCCCGGCCCCAGTTACTTTTCCTGGGGTAGAACTCACTTATTCACCTGTCTGACCCCTGGAGGAATCTGATTTTGAGAGCTCTGCTGCAGGCTGCTTCCCTCCCTTGGCCCTGCTCAGCAGAGAAGGCCCACACAGAACTCACTGGAGGCGTGGCGCTTGACTTTGACTTGCGGGTCCACTCGATGGGACTTCTCGCTGCAGGAGGAAGCATGGCGCTTCACCTGGGCCCCAGCAGGACGCTCGGGCTCCTCGTCCTGAGCGGGAGATGGAGGAAGAAGGTTAAATGCAGGTGGGCTTAGGCTCATCGGTACAGGGGTATGTTTTGTCCTCTGGGCGTGAGAGCACTGTCAGACCCCTGAGATCACGTGGCCTTACATTGTTTAGACTTGTGCAGCACTTTACAGTTTATAAACCTCTTTCCCTAGTAGTCTGTCATTTGAATCTTATTCCTGCCTGTGGGAGGCAGCAGAAGACAGCTCTAAATTGGAGTGCCTGCTAAGAGCAAAGCCAGGAAGTGTCAAAAGCCCGGAGGCGACCATATTTGACTTCTCAAAGATATTTTCATCCTCACATAATTTGGAAGTATTGTTAAAATTTTCAGAATGTTAATATAGTCTTCCCTCAAAAAAAAAGTGCTATAGATGAGCTCAGCTGATCGTAGAAGTGACATAACTTATTTGACTGGCTCTATATTTGTGCATTTAGAGTGCTACACACATTTTCTATGTATGGTGGTGCATGCCTATAATCCCAGCACTTGGGAGGCTGAGACAGGAGGATCACAGGTTTGACGACAGCCTCAGCAAGTAGAGAGACTCCCATCAACCTAGTGAGACCCTGTTTCAAAATAAAAATAAGATAGAAATGGGGGATGTAGTTTGGAGGAATAATGCCTCTGGGTTCAATTCCTAGTGCCACACATACATACACAGACAAAAAAGGGTTACAGGTGCGGCTCAGAGCTAGAATGCACCGGGGTTCAATCCCTAGTACAAAAAAAAAAAAGTATTAAAAATATTCAACATCCAAGTCAAACTCAGAAAACCCTAGTAGAATATGATAATATCATTTTAGTATAATCATATTGATAACAACAGTCCTATTTACTTCTCTGTACAGAACTTTCCAATGTGTAGGCACTGTCTCCCTCCTTCCTTCTTTCCCTCCCTCTCTCCTTTCTTTTTTTGGGGGGGGGGTGGTACTGGGGTTCCTGGAAGCCCTTCTACCTCCAGGCTACAGTCCCAAACCTATTTTTATACTTTTTTATTTGGAAACAGGATCTCTTAAGCCAGCGTGGCTGGCTTCGAACCTGTGCGATCCTCCTGTCTCTGCCTCCCAAGTGCGGGGATTACAAGCGTGCGCCACCACGCCTGGCCCTCTCTTCTTTCTTTCCAAGGATCAAACCCAGGGGAATTCTGTGTCTAAAGGACAACCCCAGCCCTTTTTTAAAATTTTGAAACAGGAACTCAGTAAAGTTGCAGAGGCTCTTGATAAGTTTCTGAGGCTGGCCTGGAACCTGTGATCCTCCTGTCTCAGCTTCTTGAGTACTGGGATTGCAGGCACAATGCCACCACGTCGGGCTTTAATTTTTTTTTTTAATTTACATAAAGTATTTCATTTAGTTCTTACAACAGTCCTAGAAGGTAGGTTTTTTGTGCTCATGTGGAACCAGGAAGTGAGGGCCAGAGAAACAAATGAAGATTCACAGACAGCACTATTAGCTGCTATACAGCGGGGGTGGGGGGACCTCAAGCCACACCCACCATCTCATCTGAGTCTGAAGAAAGACCAGGTAAACAGAAGGATGGCTGGAGACGGTTCTAGCAAAGGGAGTCCTGGAGGTGTGAGAGCTCAGTGGGTCACGCAGCATCATCCGGAGGAGAGCCTGGCCCGCAGACATGTCTGTGTCCTTGGCCATCGATTCCATTTCTTTCCCCAGCTGTGAGCCCCCTTACCCCAACCCACTGGCTCTCCCACGGAGGAGAAGGTTCAGAGCATGTTGCCACGAGCATCCTGGGGCATGTGATAGGCAAACTAAAGAGCTGGGGCCGTTTTGGTTTAGTGAGCAAAAGAGGGAGACAGTCTTGGGAGCTGAAGTCCAGACTGCAAATGCCATGGGGTGAAGGCCTGGGGGCCACACAGTGAGCATTTGCCCCAGACGCCATGGGATCTGCAGCCCTGCAGCCCAGCACACAGAGGAGCAAGCAGGAAAGCCCAGCCCCTTGCCCAGACTGGACACCATGCTATTTCTGCAGTGCTTAGCTACAGAGCCCTTTCTTCCTCCTGACCAGGGCCTCCTGCATGAGGGATTCCTTGTCCTGAGCCATGATCTGTGAGGAGGATTTCCCCTTCTAGCTACCAGTTAAATAAAAATGATTTCTTTGAAGCTAAGTATGAAAGGGAAGCTGCAGAGGGGAGAGAAAAGCAGGAGAAGAGGCCTTCACCACGTTCCTAGGCCGCCCCAAGGGAACTACTGTACCTGCATCTTTTCATAAGGAACATCATCATAGACACGAGGCTCGGGCCACTGGTCCTGGCAGGATCTTGCATATCTAGAAAATAAAAGGCACAACGATGATGGCGACAGCTTGTGGCTCACTGTGCTTTGCTCTTCACTTTCTCGTCTGATTCTGCAGCAGCTCTTGGTGGGGAATAGAAGATCACACGCTGATTGGGGGCTTCACAGGCAGAAACCCATGAGAGTCTCATGACAGCCCTGGGGCAGGCGATTCATCATTACCATCTTTTAAGTCAGGAGGAGACAGAGGATCCGAGATGGCAAGCCACCAGCTCATGCTTCCACAGTGGGTGGCGTCAGAGCTGGGGTTGAACCCAGACTTCTACCGCTCCATGGGCCAGCCACATCCTCACCTGGATGCTTAACGTTGTATTGGCTTGAAGTCCTGTGGCATGAATGCAGAGCCCAGACTGCTACTACAGGCCACCCTGCTTCTGTTCATTCCATCCACAGCTCGCCTGACCCTTGGCTCCCTCTTACAGCCAGCTTCCTCCCCCAGGCCGGGAGAGGAGGGCACCCGCTCTAGCTTGCCCAGGAGGCAGTCTCCCTAAGCTCATCCTGCCTTTCCTCCCAGTGCCCGGGGCTGGACGCGCAGCCTCAGAGATGGAGGGGGCCAACCCTTACAGGAAGGAGTTGCGCCCAGCACTGACGATGCTGGTTAAGGTCTCCACATCCACGTAGTCATAGTGCAGCGCCTCTGGAGTGACTCTGGAGCCCATCTCCACCAGCAGCAGCCCAAGCCAGCGACCCATGTCCTCTGAGCAGCTTGCCTGGGGGAGAGGAGGCACAGTGGAGTTTGTTTTCACAGTCAGGCCCTTTGGCTAACTTGTTCACTTCCGCCAAACTCATAGATATTTGTAACGCCTGTTACCCACCCCACCCAATACTTAGGGAGTAAAGAGGAACATCTGTGATTCCGTCCTTCTTTTTTTTTTTTTTTGGCGGGTCTGGGGATAAAACCCAGGGGCATTCTACCTCTGAGCGACACCCCTAGTCCTATTTTTTATTCTTTATTTTGAAACAGGGTCTCACTGAGTTGCAAAGGGCTTTATTAAGTAGCTGAGGCTGGCTTTGAACCTGCGCAATTCTCCTGTCTCAGACTCCCAAATGCTGGGATTACAAGTGTGCGCCACCACGCCCAGCTTTGTCTTTTTTATCCAGATTTCTGCTACAATGCCTGTTCCCCGAAGAAGCCCTCTCTGACTACTTCTCTAAGTAACTACCTCCTTACTCTCCCTCTCAGAATCTCTCTGGCCATTTAAATGTAAAAACAATATTTAGGTATTCCTTGACACTTTTGAAAACTATTTACTTTTTTAATAGAGGAGGCAACTGCTCATAAAACTCATTTTTTTTTGTGTTATAATTGCTAAATAATTACAGTACTGTATATAGGAAAAGCCCTAAAAAGTTTCTGGTCAACTAAACACATACTTATCACTTAAAGAGCATTATTATAAAATCAAACTAGCTTGCAAATGATAAACCAGAACAAAGGAAGCACATTCTGTACTAGGAAGCTCTGTGTGTAAGTTAAAGGAAATAAGAAACGCACCTGAAACAATCAGAAATAGAAGCTACAGAGGTAATATTTTTGAAATTAATTAGTTAATTTATGTGGTACTGGGGATGGAACCCAGGGTCATTCTAAGCTACATTTCTGAGCTACATTTCTAGTCCTTTTTTAATTTTATTTTTTATTTTTTGGTGGCACTGGGGTTCCTGGAAGCCCTTCTGCCTCTGGGCTACACTCTCAGACCTATTTTATAGTTTTTATTTGGAAACAGGGTCTCTTAAGCCAGCATGGCTGGCTTCGAACCTGCACTATCCTCCTGTCTCCGCCTCCCAAGCGCGGGGATTACATGCGTGCGCCACCACGCCCGACTAGTCCTTTTTTATTTTGAAACTGGGTCTCACTAAATTGCTGGGATCTTGCTAAGTTGCTGAGTCTGGCTTTGAACTTGGGATTCTTCTGTTTCAGCCTCTCAAGTACTGGGGTTATTTCTTGAAATTTAAGAACAGATGGAGAGAGTAGGTAGTGGGTAAAGAAAACAAAACCAAGAGTTGGGGAGTGGTGCACACCTGTAATCCTAATTTTTGGGAGTCTGAGACAGGAAGGAGGATTGCAGGTTCAAGGATAGCCTCAGCAACTTGGTGAGACCCTGTCCCAAAACAAAATTGGGTTGAGAGTGCAGCTAGGAGGTAAAATGCCACTGGGCTCAGCCTCCAGTACCACCACCACCACCACCACACACACACACACAAAGGTCATTTGGCTGCCTTGGTCTCAGTTGTTGTTATTATTATTTTACCTATAATATGAGAAAGTAAGTGCTTTAGGTTTTCCACCAGGGTCAAAATTTTAAATTCTATATACCCAAAGGATTGCCATGTGGAATAGAGACTCAGTGTGTTCTGCAAGCTCTCAGGGATGAGGGCCAGTGGCAATGGGCAGGAAGGACACTGAATAAGTCAAACAAATTCACGTCTCATTCATCCATTTGTGTAACCAGCGTTTACTGAGTCCACAGTATGTGCCAGACATCATGCAGCCTTCTAGAAAAGTGAAAGTACTCAAAACAGGCATGGTTATTGCCTTGAAAAAGTGCTAAGATTTTAACTCAATATGGGGAAAGCCATCTCAGAAATTCGGTTGTTCCATGAGAAGAGCAGGCCGCCTTGAAGGGCTGTGGTTTATCTGAGGTGGATAAGACTTGCTGGGAAGGTTTTTAGAGGGAATTCCAGAAGCAGATCTGGGTTAAACCAGATGAGATGCCTTTCAGACTTGGGATTTTAAGGTCAGGGAGAATAAACATACCTTGGTTCTAGGGCTGCCAGAATTAGAAAATAAAAACACATAATCCTCTGTTAAATTTGAATTTCAGATAAACAACAAATAAATATTTAGTATAGGTATGTCCCAAATATGCATGGGTTTAAAAACATGAATCTGGCAGGGCACAGTGGAGCCCATTTGTAATCCCAAAAAAGGGGAGGCTGAGGTAGGAGGATCACAGGTTCTAGGCCAGCCTGGGACACTTACTGAGACACTGTCTCAAAATAAAAACTAAAAAAAGGGGCCGAGGATGTAGCTCAGTGGTAGAGAGATCCTGGGTTCAATCCATATCATTAGGGGTGGGGGGACAACCAAAACAATGGCTCCTGTGCCTGGAACTGGGATTTTTTTTTTTTTTTTCGGTACTGGGGATGGAACCCAGGGGCATTCTACCTCTGAGTGACATTCCAAGCCCTACTTTTTTATTCTTTATTTTTGAAACAGAATCGCTCTGCCTCCCAAATGCTGGGATTACAAGTGTGCGCCACCATGCCTGGCATGGACCTGGAATTTAAGTGGGTGTCCCGTGTATTATCTGGCAAGCCTGCTGGGTGGCAGGCAGCAGAGGGTTTGTAGGCCCTGCAGTGTCCCCGGCAAGGTGCTCCCACTAAAACAAGATCCTGAGGCCAGAGTCCCACCATGAAGCCCACCTGGACCTTCCTCTCTCACCTCCAGGATGGCCACCTCCTGCCGGTTGCGCAGGATCCTGAAAGCAAATGGGTGCCTGGGCCCAAAGCCCGGGGCCACCTCACAGCCGCGCAGGGCGATGGCGTTGACATGCGTCCGCAGGTCCGCCCGGTCCTTGTGGAAATACAGAGTGTTGCACTTGAGGCGGCACCACCGCTCCTTCCAGCCCTGGTTCACTAGCACCTGCAGGTAGCCTGGTAGGACGAGATGGCAGTGTGACCTCCCCACAGCCTGCCCTGGGCTAGCCCCAGGGGGGATGCAAGTCAGGTGCATGGGTCCACCGCCCAGGGCAGAGAGTCGGGGCTACCCTGGTGCTCTAAGCTGGGGAGGCCTCTGTGTCCCCAATTGGCCGACTTGGCCAATTCTCTGAGTTTCAGATTTCTAGCTGTGGTGTGGGCACAAGACAGTCTCATTAATACATCACTGTGCAGCCTTGGGACCACATCACTGTGATGAAAAGGGTAGGAGCTACTACTTAAGATGTATAAGAGACACAATTCTCCCCCTAGCTTGCCTTTTCCAAAATTCTAAAGATGAAAGATGGTGCTGACACCTAGTGGCCAAAATAAAGAATTACCAAACTGAGCAAGGCACAGATGACTAGGTCGCAGATCATTGATGAGGTTCCTTTTTTTTTTTTTGGTGGTACTGGGGATGAAACCCAGGGGCCTTTTACCTCTGGGCTGTACTCCCAGACCTATTTTATATTTCATTTGGAAACAAGGTCTCACTGAGAGCCTCACTCAGTAGCTGAGGCTGGCTTCAAACCTGTGGGATCCTCCTGTCTCAGCCTCCCAAGCGCTGGGATTACAAGTGTGTGCCACCACGCCTGGCTAGCATTTCTTTTCAGTGAATAGATTAGAATTTATTACTTTACCATAACATGCCTTTATACTCTGATTACAAAATATTTATAGTCATGTGATTTAACACTATTTTTTAGGACTAGGAGAATAATATTACATATTCAAAATAAATTATTTTATTGACTTTGTGTAGAACTGAAGACTGAACTCAGGGCCTCATTGAATGGTAGGCCCTCCACCACTGAACTGCACTGCGGCCCCTCTACGTAGATGGTTTCCTACTGGACTGAAATGGATGGCACACTGCATCTACATGAAAAATATGCTTTCCTTCCAAAACGCTTTTTAATTCACATTGAATGCATTTATATTAAAAAGTAACTAAATATTTTTTTCCAAATTTCCCCTTAAGACTGGGTTGTAACTTACATAACCCAGCATGTTGTATACTATGAAATAAGTTACTCTGGTGCAATTGTAGTGGAAGAGAACAAGAAACAGAGGACCAGAGATGGGGAGAGATTTGGGCTAAGGTCACAGGGAGCACGGAGATATGGGGTTCATGGGCCTTTCCTCTTGTGGAGGGTCAGGGCCTCTCGACAGTGAAGCGGTTATGATGTCGATGGGGTGGGGTTTAGCTACGCAGAAGCCCGAGATTCTCTCCTTGCCTTGGGGGCAGGAGGATGAGGCATGGAAGGTCTCCTGGCCTCATCTCCTGCTCCCTAAGGCCCGTACCCACCACAGCACGGAACCTCCTCCTCTGCAGAGGACGTCTGCAGGTCCTCGGCCAGCGCTTTCTTCTTGGAGAAGCTGATGATGCGGGTGATCTTGCGGCCCGCAGCCCTGCTCACGGAGCCCTTCAGCTCTGCCAGGCTGCTCTTCTTCCCTTTGCCTGTGTTGCAGAGATGGGTCAGGGGAGGCAAAGGAGCCCCAGGTCCCAATTCCGCCATCCTTGACCTTCCCTGAAGGCTTCGGCCTACACACAGGGTCTACCTTGCGGTTCCAGGCCCAAGTATGATGGCCCTAATCGTCTTTTTCTTTAGGTGGTACTAGAGATTGAATCTGGGGGCATTCTACCTTCAAGCTACACTCCCAAGCCCTTTTATTTCTTATTTGGAAACAGGTTCTTGCTAAGTTGCAAAGACCTTCACTAAGTTACTGAGGCTGGCTTTGACCCGGTGATCCCCCTGTCTCAGCCTTCCAAGTACTGGGATTACAAGTGTGTGCCACCACGCCTGGTCCCAAGTCATCATACACAGGTCTCCAGGACCTGTTGGGCCACTGTGCACCCAGGGGCAAGAAGGCCCCAGCCAGCCTTGCTACTGATCGGCGCAGAGGCTCCTACCGTGTTCGCAGGCCTCCCGACGGCCGAGAGTGGAACCACTGTCGCCCATGCCTAGGCTGTCGGAGTCTGAGGTCTGTTTCTCTTGGGACAGCCTCTGGGGAGGGACACAGATAGCCGCACATCAGGGGAGACGTTCAGAAGTAGCCCTTTATTGGTTCAGTCCCCCTGCAAATCCCCACAGATGTGATAATCAGTGACCCCACACTGTCAGCAACTGTCCTGTACCTGGTACAGCCCCAAGTATGGGAGGTGACAGGGACCCAGGCACAGCTGGGTCTTCGCCTTAGTCTACTGACTGAGACAACTAGTTACGACACAGTGAGTGATGCCCTAGGACTTCACGCTAGATCTGGCAGGTGACAGGGAGCAGGGAGGGCATTCAAGTGGGACTCTAATGTCATCCAGTGGCATTGTGGGGACGGGCAGGGGGCGAGACCGCAAAAGAGCCGAGGAGGAAGTGTCATCCTGGTCAAGATGAGACACTAGGAGGGGATGGGCTAAGGTGACAGCGAGGATGGACAAAGGGGACAAGCTGGCAGGCATTTTCAAAACAGTCCTGATGACCTGGTGACCAGCAGGACTCCGTCATGATTCTGGCTTGGAGGAGAGAATGGCTAAAGACACAGATGCACCCATGTTAATAACTTTATCACCAGCCAACATTATTTTTACTCGTTATACCAACTCTGGGCCAATCATATATTCATTGATTTGCTGACTTATTTGTACAAGGCCAAGGTCATACCAGAGAGCAGAGTGAAATTACGAGTCTACCTATCACTTATCGGCTGCAGGAATGTGGGAAACCCTCCCATCTTCCTGAGCTACGTTTTTCTCTCCTGAGTTACACTCGCTGCAGAAGCTGGCCCAACTGAAAGATGAGGCCAGCCCATCATATCGCGTCTGACACCTGTGACGTGTGTCATCCTGCGTCAAGAGGCTACTGTGCCAGCCGGACCTGACACAGGCTTGAGACGCTCCCTCCCAACTAAGCAGGAAAATCACAGAGCTGAGGCCCTCAGTGTGTCCTGCCGAGGACCCCTCCAATCAGGTCTGGGGGTGCTTCGTGATAAGAGAGGACAGGAAAGGAGGTGTGCGCTCCTCAGCTTCCACAGGGCTGGAAAAATGGCAACTGTCAGAAAACGGGAGAGCACCGTCAAAAGTAGGAAGAATCTCCTCTGTGAATTGTGCAGCAGAAGTCATGGTTGTGTGTTTTGCAGCGTGTACAGATGACAAGCTTTCTACTCAGGTAGAAAGCAAATACAAAGACATGCTGTGAGCAGTCTGGGTTTAACTCAGTGTTGGTGATACATCAACTCCAAGTTTCCATGGAGAAGACAGACCCACCAACACCACATCCCCAGCTCCACCCCCAAAATACTACCCTAAGCATTTCTGCTACCCTCTGCCATAGGCAAACTCCAGTGTGCAGCTCATCTCTGCCACCTCCCACCGCAGCAGGCACACACACACACACACACACACACACACACACACTCTCACCATCAATGTTGCTTTCTTTCAGGTCCCTACTGGCTAAGTACTGTGGGCAGATTGAGCTTCTCCACCGCATCCCCAGCGTGACTCTCCTGACCCCATACCTCACTTCTGCTTTCCCTGCCCCACTCACATCCTGCACATCCTTTAAGGCTCGCCACAGGTGTCATCTTCCACAGTGCCCCTGCCCCTCCGGCCAGCATGAGCTCGCTGTCCCCCGTCACTGTCCAGGACCACCCGAGGAGGGAGGATGTGTTCCCCTTCTCTCCAAGCCAAGCCACATGGCCACTTTCAACCCCATGCTTCCTTCAGCTCCGGCATCTACTCTCTTGGCTTCACATGCCTTTCTCTTCCCCTTTCTTGCTAACTTTTCACCCTCACTGTAAGGTGACTTTCTCTGGAAACCTGCTTATACCTCTGAGATAAGAGCACACCCTGACATACTCCCAGGGAGCCTGGTACTTGCCTCCTAGCACTTAGCGTGCCTGGAATTTATATTCTGCATGATTATCTGACTCGTGGCTTGCCCTCGGAGCTGTGAGAGCAGTGAGGGTTTTACCTGTTAGAGTAAGGACCGTCTTCCAGGGCCACACGGTGCCTGGTGTGAGCAAACCCTCTCTGAGAGGACACAGTCCTCAATAGCCAGCCTGTTTGGGTTTAAACCCTAGCTGTTTTTATTTACTATGGGGCTCTGGGTAAATCTTTCTATGCTACAACCTTCATGTCTGAAAATGTACCTATTCCAAGAGTTGTTATAGAAATTAAATTAGCTAATATGTGTAAAGCATTTGAAACAATGCCAGACACACAGCCAGCCTTTATTACATTTTGAAAGAGCCATGTATGTGGGCCTTCAACCGCCCCCTATGCTACAGTGTCCTCACAGGGGTGATTTGGGTCTGAGTCCCTCTGTCTCCTTCTGACTCCCATTGCACCTGGCAAAGCGAAGTTTCCTATCTGCCGAGGCCTGGCCGACTCACCACTGACTGCTTCACTCACGTCCCAAGCAAGCATCTTTCTTTTCTCAAGAAAATTTTAACCTATCTTTCATGGCACAGTTCAGATGTGACCTCTTCCTGTCCAGGCAGGGTGAGCCACTCCTTCCTTTGGCTTGTACTGTGCCTTGGACATAGATAGTCATGTATTTACACATTCTTAAGTTCAGTAGACATTTATTGAGCACCTACTGTTGTGCCTGCTCTGTGCTGGACATGTACAGCTTGTAGACACCATCAGTGGGGGCTGGCTTCACCTGCAGCCCGTGAGTTCCTCCACGACAAGTGCCCACAGTGCAGCTAGGAGGACACTAGAGGAGACAGACGTACCTTGTCCAGGTCCAGCTTGCACAGGAGGACGGGAGATCTTGGGGCCTCCACTCCCTCAGCTCCCCCGACGGGCTTGCTGACCTCTCGGATGACCTGTGGAGAGGACGCTCAGCTGGGCAGGTGGGCGGGAAAGCTTGGAGGCAAAAGGCTGACTGGGGTTTGTGTGATGGGGCTGCTTATGTGATCATGCAGAGGGTCTGAGGTCACTGGAGGCAGAGATGGGCCATCACAGCCACCTGCACAGGTGTGGACTTGTCAGCATCTGAAAGGCTTTCTCCTGTACCTGTTTCTTAGACTGAAAGATTATAGGGCTGAGAATCCAGAGGCTTGGTTTTTAGACCGGGCTTCATTGCTAATTAGTTGAGTGGTCTTGGAAAAGCTACCTCCTTGCTCTGAGCCTGAATTTCCACATCTATTACATTAGGACACGGATACCCTGTTGAAGCTGTCTGACAGTGAGATTGTCGATGTGTGTGTGGGGTGAGGTAAACCAGAAAGCTTCACAAGGGTGAGCGGCTGCTGCTGTGGCTGAGTACAGGGCCGCTGGGGACCTCATCTTCATTTCAATGATGTGGAGGCTGAGACTCGGGCAGTAAAATGCATGCAGACCATGAAACGACAGCCACCATGTGATGCTCACTCACAGGCAGCATTTTGTCCCCCCAGCGGCCTGTGACCCCTAAGTTACAGATGAGGCTGACGAGGCTCAGAGAGGGGAAGCCAGTGTTAGGTAGCAGCAGAGACAGAAGCCAAATGCGGGCAGTGTGGCTGGCTGTTCACCTCTGGGCTCCTGATCGGATGTCAAGGCAGGGCTCTTTGGGGCCTAGAGCTCCTGCTTCTGTCCCATCCACCCCTGCAGGCAGATGCTTCCTCTCCCTTCCTTCCCTTCCCGAGACAAAGGCGATAATGAGGAACACACCAGGCTTTCCAGGGTCGAGAGCTGGTTATCACAGGAAGGAAGGGAGAGGAGGGAGGTGCTTGGTTTCATTGTTCCAGCCCAGGGATCAGAGGAGGAGATGGAAAGGTGTCTGAGTGGAGGAGAGGCCTGCGCTGGGATGGGCCTGCTGGGAATGACAGGGTGGGTGACATAGCCCAACAGAAATCACTGATCATCACTGGACACTTACTCCTGGCAGGCACTGTACCAAGTGCTCTCTAGAATCCTTACAAGAACAACTTTATGAACCAGGGAATCAAGGCAAAGAGAGGCAAAGTCATTTGCAGAAGATCCTCCAGCTGGGACTCAAACCCGAGTCCGAAGTCTTTCCTTATCACCGTGTAAACCCTGCCTCTGCCTCTGGAGCAGACCTACTTCTTAGCTTCACACCGTGGTGCCAATCGCTTGGCTGTGTGACCTTTGGGCATTTCCACAAGTTCTCTGTGCCCCAGTTTTCCTGTCTGTAAACTAGAAAAAACAATAGCTCCATTGTGAAGGACAAATAAGGTCATGTATGTAAAGCTCTCAGCACAGTGCATGGCACAAAGTACATGGTCAATGTGTGGTGGTAACTTTCATTGTTCTGTGTAGATGGAAAGAGACACAAGTTGGGCCCCAGGTGGTTGTTACATGGATGCACACTTCCGTTTAAAACAAGAAAGGATCTCCCTCTCCCTTTAAAAAGGATTTAGCTGGTTTAATGATAAAGATCACTCCTCTTTGTAGATATTAAGCTTCCTATCCCAGGAGGTATCCAAGGGCAGGCCAGACTAGCTCACAGGAGGAATGCTAGAAAAGGGATTCAGATAAGTAAAAGGAACTAGGCCTCCAGCATGAGCCCTGTCTCTAGCTGATATCAAGGCCCATTTCCACAGGCGCCCAGCACGCACAGTGCCCCTGTGCTGACTCCTGAGCCCTGCAGGCTTAGCTCTTCCAGGGGTGGAATCCACCCCTGCTGAGGGTGGGCCTGGGGAAGGAGGAAGGAACGAAGGTAACGCTGGGTGGCAGGAGGGGTGCAGACGCCACATACCTTCAGCCACTCCTCGGCCTGCTCTCGGCTCTGCAGCGCCAACACCAAAACCTCAGCGGCCCCTTGGGCGAAGCGTAGCTCGTGCCTCTTGTGCCGGCTGTCCTTGGGCACATAGGTGACGCTGCAGACATCCAGCGCCAACCTCAGGTGCGGCTGCCGGTCCTTGGAGCTTTTGTAACACTGGACACAGAGAAAAGGGGTCAGGGCCTTCTGGAGGAAAGGGTCAGGGGGAGACACCCTCACACAAAGGCTCCGGGGAAGCTGGACCTATCCTTTTGAGATCTCCCCACCCAGCCCAGCTGTAGGCACTGTGTGAGGACAGAGGGAAGCCCACCAGGGGCATCTCTGGGCATCTCTAGGCACAGCTGCCTAGGAGGAAGAGGGAGATTGGGGCACAATACCAAGAAGACCCTTCAGCCTCAGAGAACCAGAGAAGAAATGGGCTGGCATGGGAGGAAGCCAGTTGAAAGGGCTGTGGGGCAGGGGTTTGGGGGCAAATTCTAGCAGAGATGGAAGCCTGGTCATGGGAAGTCATTATCAATAATGATTCACTTCCCTGTTCTTACCATGAGGCCAGCATTATGTCGATACCAGACAATGGCATTACAAAAAAGGAACATTATGGGTTAATTTCTCCCTAACACAGGTGCAAAAACCCTAAGCAAAATATTAGCAAATGGAATCCAGACTCCTAGAAAAAACACACTACAAAGCCAGGCGTGCTGGTGCACACCTGCTATCCCAGTACTTGGGAGGCTGAGACAGGACAATTTCAAGTTGGAAGTCAGCCTCAACAACTCAGTGAAACTCTTAGCAACTTAGCAAAACCCCGTTTCAAAATAAAAATTAAAAGGGCTGGAGGTATAGGCCAGGCGTAGTGGCGCACGCTTGTAATCCCAGCGCCTGGGAGGCTGAGACAGGAGGATCACATGGGTTCGAAGCCAGTCTCAGCTACAGAGTGAGGCTCTCAGCAACTTAGTGAGACCCTGTTTCCAAATAAAGTATAAAATAGATCTGGGAGGGTAGCCCAGAGGTAGAAGGCCCCTGGGTTCCATCCTGAGTACCACAATTAAAAAAAAAAAAAAAGGGCTGGAGGTGTGACTTAGATGTAGAATACCTACCTCTGGGTTCAATCCTCAATACAAATAAATAAATAAATAAATAAATGAAAAAAGAAAAGAAAAGAAAAGAAAAAGGAAAATCATACCGTATCAAGACCAAATGAAGCTTATTCTGGGAAAACATACTGTTTTAAGATTCAAAGGTCAACCACATAATTCATCATACTAATAGAAAAAAGGAGAAAAACCACATTTCCCAATAAAGGCATAAAAAGATATCTGATAAAATTTAGCATTCACAGCCGGGCATGGTGGCGCATGCTTGTAACCTCAGCATTCGGGAGGCTGAGACCTAGAGGATCACAGTTCGTGGATAGCCTCAGCTACTTAGTGGGGCTCTCTGCAACTCAGTGAGACCCTGTTTCAAAATAAAGAATAAAAAATAGGGCAAGGGGTGTTACTCAGAGGTCAAATGCCCCTGGGTTCTATCCCCAGACCCGCAAAAAAAAAAAAAAAAAAAAAAAAAAAAAAAATTTAGCATTCACTTGTGATAAAAACTCTTATAACAAACTAAGAATGGGGAGACCATTGTTAATGAGATAACGTCTATAGCCTGCAGTGAACATCAGCTTTAATGGTGACAACTATGGCTTCCCCTCTGAGGTCTGGAGTGGGACAGGGCTGCTCTCTTCACGCTGTGCTGGAGGCCTGGCCCCTGCGGTAGGTGGAGAACAGTAGAGGACAGGCTTGCAGATGGTTAGTTATGACCTTGGACCCTGCCTGGATGAGTTTTCATTTCTGCAGGGTGAGTAAAGGTCTTGTTTTAAAATGCACCTGTGTTGAGCAAGTCTTGTCAACAGATTATTAATTTTTTTTGAGAGGAAAAGCTATTTTTTTCTAGTTCATCCTCTTACTTTAGAATTAAAGATGCATTTTCTTTTATAAAATGATGATAATGATACATGATGAATTTTTTTTTTTTTGGTACCAGGGATGGAACCCAGGGGCACTGTACCTCCAAGTTATACCCCCAGGCCTATTTTTTAGTCTTTTCACTTTTTTATTTTATTCTTTTGTGTGGTGCTGGGGATGAAGTCCAGGGGGCCTTCTACCTCTGTGCTACACTTCCAGATCTATTTCATATTTTATTTGGAAACAGAGCCTCACTAAGTTGCTGAGAGCCTCATTAAGTAGCTGAGGCTGGCTTCAAACCTGCATGATCCTCCTGTCTCAGCCTCCCAAGTACTGGGATTACAAGCATGTGCCACCATGCCTGGCTTAGTCTTTTTATTTTTGAAACAGGGTCTCACTGAGTTGCAAAGGGCCTTGCTAAGTAGCCGAGGCTGTCTGTGAACTGTGATCCTCCAGTCTCTGCCTCCCGAATGCTGGGATTACAAAAGCATGTAACACCATGCCCAGCCTGATACATTTTTTTTAAAAAAGCAAGTTCTTTAGTAACAAGTACTGCAACAGACCAGTTTTATAAAAGGCATGTATGGAAATAAGGGTAGGAAGAGGTATACTGAAACTTTACAGTGGTTATCTCATGATCAATGGGATTTGGGATGGCATTTTACTTATTTATTTATTTATTTAAATATATATTTTTTACGCTGGGGATTGAACCCAGGGCATACAACCTCTGAGTTACAGTCCCAGCCCTTTTATTTTTGATCTGAAACAGGATCTCACTTAGTTACCATAGATCTCTCTAAGCTGGGCACGGTGGTGCACTCTTGTAATCCCAGCATTTGGGAGGCTGAGACCGGAGGATTGTGGTTCATGGACAGCCTCAGTTACTTAGTGAGGCCCTCTGTAACTTAATGAGACCCTGTTTCAAAATAAGGAATAAAATATAGGGTAAGGGGTGTAGCTTGGAGGTCGAATGTCTCTGGGTTCCATCTCCAGATCCGCAAAAAGGAAAAAAAAAAAAAAAACTGTCTAAATTGCTGAGGTTGGCCTTGAACCCGCAGTTCTGTCCCAGCCTCCCAAGTACTGGGATTACAAGCATGAGCCACCACATCTGGCACGGAATTATGTTTTGTTTTGTTTTTCCCCCTACATCACTTTTCAAGCTAGGAGTGGTGTCTCACGCTTGTAATTTCAGTACTTGGGAGGCTAAGACAGGAGGATCGCAGTTCTTTGACAGCCTTAGATACTTACTGAGGTCTTCGGCAACTTAGTAAGACCCTGTTTAAAAATAAAGAATAAAAAGTAGGGCTGGGGGTGTAGCTCGGAGGTAGAATGCTCCTGGGTTCAACCCTCAGTACAGCAATGAAAAAAAAATCACTTTTTATTTTATTTTCCTCTAGTTTTATAAATAAGTATATTAACTTGCATAATAAAACATTGTTTTAAAGTGATCAAAACTTCTTGTCTGGCAAAATAAATAAAGCCTTGATAAGCTTACATCAGGGTTTTTTTTTTTTTTTTGTACTGGGGTTCCTGGAAGCCCTTCTACTTCCGGCTATACTCCCAGACCTATTTTATATATTTAAAAAATTTGAAAACAGGGTCTCTTAAGCCAGCACGGCTGGCTTTGAATCTGCATGATCCTCCTGTCTCTGCCTCCCAAGCACGGGGACTACAAGCGTGCGCCACCATGCCTGTCTTACATCAGGTTTTAAGAGTGGTCTGTGTGTATATGTTTAAATTCTGCTTGTGTAAGAGAGCTGAGATCTCAGAAGATGTGGGCTTAGAGTCATCCAAGCCTGATGCGCTCACTCGAGGCAGACACGTCCTTGGGGGTACGGGGACACCCCGTGCACGTCCGCGAAGCCACTCACCAGGAGCTGGCCCTCCTTGATGACCGTCAGCTGCTTGGCCCACTGCCCGAATCGCTTCTTCCGCAGCAGGAAGGCACACAGCCTGCAGTCCCTCACCAGGTGCATTGAAGCCTCCTCCGAGGGCCAGCGGTGCCTGGGCTGCGGCCCCTTCCCTTCTTCCTCCTCCTCATCGTAGGACTCGTAGGAGCTGCTCATCGCGTCGGAGTCATTGTCTGCACGTACCATCGAACAGCACCCGTCACTGTGCCGCTAGGGAGAGGCCCCTTCTCCCCCCTCCACGGTACCCCTGCTCTGAGGCCCTGAGGCCAGGCAAGGGTGGCAGGCGTGATGTTGGGGACCACTAGTGGCCCTCACACGGGGCACTGTATTTTGGGTTTACCCCTGGCTTTGAGATCTTGGTGACTTCACTTGGGGAATGTCAATGACCTTGTCAGTAAGCAGCCGTTATAAATAGCAGCACCTACTTCCTCCGGCTACTAGAACACCAAGGTGCACAGAATGTTTAGCCAAGTGCCTGGCATTCAGTAAGTCAATAAACTGCTGCCATAGTTACCCCATCACCTCAGCAGCCCTCCCACAGGTTATCCTCCAGCAAATCCCCGTTATAGGTAAGGAAACCAGGCTCTCCAAGAACTGGGGGCAAGATTTGGGACTCCTGAGCCCATTCCAGTGATCTTGCCATTGAAGCCTGGGGTCAACAGAAACAAGGGCTTTGGGGCATCTGTGGTGACAGTGGCCTGGGTACGGGTGGCGGGCTCGAGCATGCCAGGGACTGGCTGCTCGTGAGGACAGAACTGGGGTGCACACTGCCATGCGTACAGGAGTTCTTCAGCTCGCCGTTCATCCTGGCTGCAGGGTAGGTGCTGTCTGCGTCCTCGTAGTAGCCGTCCACAATCGAATGTGCTGGGCTGCAGCCATCTGCGGGTGGTCAGAAAGAGCTGAGCTTAGAGAGACACGTAGACCCAGGGCAGTGCTGGGAAGGCCCTGGACACCTCAGGGAAGACACTGGGCGCCCAGGGCAGCCCTGGCCCCTGCATCTTGTCAACTCTGACCCCAGCAGTCCCTCTGTCCCCAGGAACTGCCCGGTCACACCTCCAGGTATTTTGTTCCTGCTATTCCCTGTGTCCTCTTATCTTCTACCAGAGAACTCCTACAGCTCCATCAACACCCAGCTAAAAGACATTTCCTCTGACCTTCCCAGGCAGGGGTGGTCGGTCCCCACTCCCCAGGGCATCGAGGGTGTGCGGGAGCATCTTGGCCACCACTCTGGTCCCTGCACTGTGCGGGTGGAGTATCAGCTGCGTGGGTTTGGACCAACCTCCCCACTCTGCACTCTCCTCCTCTTCCACCTCAGCCCTTCCTAATCGACCTGCTCCAGTTGACCGGGCATCTCACACTGTATTCTGCATTAGAATCACCTGGAGTTCATTTAAAAAGTGTTTAGCCAGGCGTGGTGGTGCACACTTGTAATCCACATGCATGAAAGGCTGAGACAGGAGGATTGCCCAGGTTCGAAGCCAGCCTCAGCTACTTGGTGAGGCTCTCAGCAACTCAGTGAGACCCTGTTTCAAAATAAAATATAAAATAGGTCTGGGAGTATAGCCCAGAGGTAGAAAGCCTCCAGGTTCTACCCCCAGTACCACCAAAAAATAAAATAAAATAAATATATATTACTATTTAAATTATTTATTTATTTATTTATTATTTATTTATTTTTTGGTGGTACTGGGGATGGAACCGTTCTACCTCCGGGCTACACTCTCAGACCTATTTTATATTTTTTATTTGGAAACAGGGTCTCTTAAGCCAGCTGAGGCTGGCTGGCTTCGAACCTGTGCGATCCTCCTGTCTCCGCCTCCCAAGCGCGGGGATTACAAGCATGCGCCACCACGCCTGGCTTATTTAAACATTTTTAATTGGTGCAGTGATATATTCATATGTGCACAAAACAGTATTTGGTCTGTTTCCTTCCCTATGGCAGTTGTTTGAGGATGCAGATCCCTAACTGGGTAGCGTATGACTCGAATCCCAGTACTTGGGAGGCTGAGCTAGGAGGATTATAGGCTTCAGGTCAGTCTCGGCAAATGAGTGAGTGAGACCTCAACAACTTTATAAGACTGCGTTTCAAAAATAAAATGGATTGGGGATGTAGCTTGGAAATAGAATGCCTTCGGTTCAATCTGCAATACAAAGAAACAAGCCGGGCGTGGCGGCGCACGCTTGTAATCCCAGCATTTGGGCAGCTGAGACTGGAGGATCGCAGTTCGCAGGCAGCCTCAGCTACTTAGTGAGGCCCCCTGCAACTCAGTGAGACCCGGTTTCAAAATAAAGAATAAAAAAAATAATTGGGCAGGGGGTTTAGCTCAGAGGTCAAATGCCTCTGGGTTCCATCCCCAGACCTGCAAAAACAAAACAAAAACACCCCCCCCTCCAAAACAAAGAAACAACACCACCCAGAAATATACAGAAAAAAATTTTAAATAAAATGCAAGGCTGGACTTCATCTGCGGGGTGGTCAGAAGACTCAGATTCACTGGAGTGAGCTGGGCTGAAGGATCTGTACTTACAAAAAGCAATTTGATAGGACAATTCTAAGCACACATAAAAATAAAAACTATATTTAACTCTAATGAATTGGAATAAACTAATTACACAAATTAATAAAAAATGCACATGGCCTCTCTGATGTATCGTCCCTGGAGCACACACACAGACTTCAGCCGGTGACAGGCATGTGACTTGGGCTTGATGTGAGTTGGGTTCAAGTCCTCTCTCTCCCACCTACTGAGTGCCTTGGAAAGAACACAGCTTCCTGCATTTCAAATTTACCAGGGGTGGGCGGGGCGCACAGCCCCCACGGTGCCTAGGGACAGGCATACACCAGCTCCAGGAGCAGTGCCTGGCTGCAGACCGTGCTGACCAGGGCGGCCGCTGTCGGCTTAGCGTCTGCCTTGGTTTCCCTGGGCAGGGAGGTAGATTCCACCCCACTTTATAAGTGAGGAGTCAGCCACACACAGTGTGCTAGGGCCAGAGCCTGGAGAACTGAAGTGGCTGGAGAGGGAGGCACACCCTCTCCTCCAGGACGCCTTCCTTCGCCCCACTGTTCCCCAGAGCTCTGCTTCTGCTTCCTGAGGACAGCAGCACTCACGTTCCTAGTGACTGGGACTCCCAGTGCTGTCTCCCAAGCGAGGCTCAGAGGCCGCCTTCCCAGCAGGCACTCTGAGGTCTTGGGTGCTGCTCCCCCGCCCCTCGGGTGGGGTGGGGTAGGGCAAAGTGCTCCAACACCTGGCCGGGCTGGATGCTGAGCCCGAGGAAGTCTACTCCTCCACGGGCTTGGTGAGCTCTCCCTGGACCAGGTCCCAGCCCTTCCTGAGGCCCTCCCTTCCCTTCTGCCCCAGGATCCCTGCTGCTCCCACCAGCGATCTTCTCTGCTCTGAGGAAGTGGACCTCATCTAGCCAAGGGGCTTGGCCTGGGACTGGGAGCCCAGCAGCACTTCTTCCTCTCCTTCCTCCCCTGCACTTGAGTGGATGAAAGAGGAAAAGTTGCCGGCTTCACTTCCAAACAGGTGTTTGTAGGAACAAAGACTTGGGGACTATCAAGGCTGACGAGGGCAACAGATCACCTGGTCCAACCACACCACAGCCGAAAGGTGAGAACAACCTAAACATTTTTATCAGTTGATAAAATAATAAATACACTATGGTATGTCCATACAACGGAATATTATCCAGTCACAAAAGGAATGAAATTCTGAAACATACTCCAACAAGGACGAACCTTGAATACATTATGCTAAGCATGTGAAGCCAGGCAGAAAAGGCACATATTGTATGATTCCATCTATAAGAAATATCTAGAATAGGCAAATCTACATCGTCAGAAAGGAGATTGGTATCTGGCAGGGGCTAGCTAGGTGAAGGGGACTGGGTCCTGACTGCTTAATGGTACAGTTTCTTTTTTTTTTGTTGTTGTTGGTTGTTTTTTTTTTTTTTTTTGGTGGTACTGGGGGTAGAACCCAGAGGCTTTCTACTTCCGGGCTATACTCCCAGACTATTTTATACTTTATTTGGAAACAGGGTCTCACTAAGTTGCTGAGAGCCTAAGTAACTGAGGCTGGCTTCTAACCCGTGTGATCCTCCTGTCTCAGCCTCCCAAGTGCGGGGATTACAAGCGTGCGCCACCACGCCCAGCTTACAGTTTCCTTTTGAGATAGATGAAAACTTTTGGGAACTAGATGGTGGTGATGACTAAATGTATTAAATGCAACTGTCTGGACATTTATAAATGGTGAAAACAGTCAAGTTCATGCATATTTTATCACAGTGAAAAAAAACTGTACCCATGAAAAAGCACAAGCAATACAAAAAGAGTAAGAATGGTAGGACAGATTCCCTTTACCCAGCCTTTCTGCTTTGTTTTGTTTTTGTGATTGAGTATCACTACGTTGCTGAGGCTGGCTCTGAAATCCTGGACTCAAGCGATCCTCTTGCTTCAGTCTCCCGAGGAGCTGGGATTAGGGTGTGTGCCACCACATCCAGCTAAATAAGGTATTTCTTAAATTATACAGCAGGCTTATCTGTTTGTTTGCTTATTTATTTCCATGATGGGGATCAAACCCAGGTCAGCAAGCATGGTGGCAAGCTATCACTGAGCTATACCCCGGCTCACCACACAGATTTTTTTTTTTATTTTACTTAGGATAACCCTAATAATAGCTTCTTGTAAAGCCTAGGAAAATAATTAAATGTATAAATATGTGTGTTATAAGCACATGCTTATAATCCCAGTACTTGAAAGGCTGAGATAGGAGGATCAAAGGTTTAAGGACAGCCTCAGCAAGTAGTGAGACTCACTAACCTAGTGGGACCCTGTTCCCAAATAAAAATAAAATAGGGCTGGGGGTGGGGGTGTGGTTTGGAGGTAGAATGCTCCTGGGTTCCATCCCCAGAAACAAAAATAAAATAAAATAAAGGAAAAAAAAGAATGGAATGGAATTAGGTTATGTATATAGTATTCTATATTTGATTTTCTTAAATCATTTTATCTTGGAATTCATTTCTGATTAGCATAGGCTTGTTTTTATATTTTGGGGTTAGGAGAACATTCCACTGTCACTGGATGACAGGGTAGCATCACACCAATATGATTGTATACAAATTCAACTACTTTTGTTGGGTAATCAAGAAACCTAACATAGTTCTTTTTTTGTGTGTGTGTGTGGGCCTGGGGATGGAACCCAGGGACATTGGATCTCCGAGTTACACCCCCTGCCCTATTTTTTATTCTTTATTTTGAAACAGGGTCTCACTAAGTTGCGGAGGGCCTTACTAAGTAGCTGAGGCTGTCCGAGAACCGTGATCCTCCTGTCTCAGCCTCCTGAATGCTGGGATTACAAGCGTGAGCCACCACGCCTGGCTTTCTAGCATAGTTCTTGAATATAATGGTAGGGTTCTGAACTCAGGAAAGTGACATCATCTGATCCCCAGTCATGGCCAGCCTCAGCTACTTAGTGAGACCCTGTTTCAAAATAAAGAATAAAAATAGGGCTGAGGGTGTAGCTCGGAGGTAGAATGCCCCTGGGTTCCATCTCCAGTGCTAGGAAAAAAAAAAAAAAAAGCCACCTGTTACCTCTCTGGGGGAAACAACAGATCAAGGGCTCTCCTTTGTGGCAAATTTAAGTGATTTTCAAAGGTAATTTGTTCAAGTGCCTTCTAAATAATTTTAATTGAGTACACCTATCAGTAAAAATATACACATAGATTATTTCTATATTTGCCTTTGTATAAATTAAACATGTATAAATTATAAGTATCATGCTATTATTAGTTTATAAATCTCATAAAATATTCATATAGAATTTTTAAATAGATGTGAACTAAGTTTAAATAAATAAAGTTTATAAGATTTCTTCCCACACCATCTTCTAAATCCCTGGGGTGTGCACACTGAACTCTGAAGACCTCTGGTTAAGACCATATACCATATATATATAAAAAAATTAGCTGGGGGTGTGGTGGTGAACGCCTATAATCCTAGTACTTGGGAAGCTGAGACAGGAGGCTCACATGTTCTAGACCAGCCTCACTGACTTAGTGAGCCCCTTAGCAACCTGTCGAGACCCTGTTTCAAAATAAAAGTGAAAAAGGCTGGAGATGGGGCTCAGAGGTAGAATGTTCTTGGATTTAATCTCCAGTATGACACCCCTCCTTTTGCAGTGTTAGAGATTGAAGCCAGGGCCTTATACTTGCTAGGCAAGAGCTCTAGCACGGAGCTACACCCCCAAAGGGTCCTATCTTACCATTTGGCTTGATAACCTAATCTACCTGTAAGTTGTGATTCTGCTCAAGTATAAACTGTCTCACCACCCGACACAGAGGAGCAGTTGGGCTGACACAGTTCTAGAGTGTTGGCTACATGCAACCTGCATCCTAGTTTGTTTATTTTTGGTGTTGGGGATTGAACCCAGGGGCATTCTACTTCTGAACTACACCTGCAATACTGTTTTCTTTTTTATTTTGAAACAAGATCTTACTAAATTGCTGAGGGCTTAGCTGAGTTGCAGAGGTGGGCATCACAAGTACTGGGATTACAGGCAGGCACCACTGTATCTGGCTATCCTCATATACTTATATGAATGCATGTAGTTTTTTGTTTGTTTTAAGGGTGGAGGAATAGATGTCCAGAGATGGGAAAACGGTGGGCCAAGGCCACACAGGACTGAGATACTAGCTCAAACCCTGCCTTTGAGCCATGCTCATCAGTCTACCCAGCCTGGCTTTGAGAGGCCAGGTACTTGGGACAGTCCTTGCTTCAGGAAGTGGTAACAAGGTTGGGCTGGGGCCAGGCCTAACACTCCAGCTCCTGAAGGAGAAGAAGGAACTTGAACTGGCTTCTCAGGGAAGAAGCCTGTAACCCCCAAGGAGACCCAAACTTACTGTGGGAGCTGATGTACTCAGGGGACTTGCCGGGTCCCAGGGGAAGGGCCTCTTCATAGTAGTCCTCAGGCGGAGGCTTGCTGGGCAGTGCTGGAGGGAGGGAGGTTGCCTGTGGGTGACAAAGAAGGTATGTGAGACCAAGATGGCTGGGGGAGAGCAGAGAGGGGACAGGAGCTAGGGAAGATGGCACAAGGGAAAGCAGGGGCTCCTGGGTGGCATCTGGTAGCCTGACTGTGAAGTTGTAACTTAATAAAATCACAGAGCTGGCAAAACTTGAGATCATATTTGTCCTGTGCTTCTTACCCCAGTTTCTGAAGTATCAGAGCTCCTCTGTAAGGTCTGAAAGTTTTGTGGCCTGCCAGACAGTGGTAATTATACTTTGAATGGAACACACACGAATTAAGAGAAACTGCCACAAGCCCCACAGGGCCCTCCCGCTGATACATATCTTCCAACGTGTGAGGTGCAGCATGAGACAGTATTCAGTGAGCTAGACTGGCCCAGCAGTGAAGAGCTTGGGCTTTTTTTTTTGGTGGTACTAGAGATGGAACCCAGGGGCCTTCTACCTCCGGGCTATACTCCCAGACCTATTTTATATTTTATTTTGGAAACAGGGTCTCTTAAGCCAGCGAGGCTGGCTTCGAACCTGCATGATCCTCCTGTCCCAGCCTCCCAAGCGCGGGGATTACAAGCGTGTGCCAAAGAGCTTGGGTTTTGAGGCCAGGGGAACCCCAGCTCTGCAGCTGTGTCCTGGCAGTTACTAGTTGAAGGGCGTCCAGCTCATCACTTACCCCTCTGAGCCTCAGTTTTCTTATCTGTAATGTGAGAATGACAGTTGTGCCAATCTCACTGAGTTGCTGCGAGTGTGTAAAGGACACAGTAAGTTGTCAATGAGTGGTGCCTTTGAGAGCGGTGGATCTAATCGGTCATGGAGTTGGTCCCAAAGTTGGGGACCTAGATCTGGTCTAATCCTTCATTCTGTAGGTGAAAAACTCAGGCTCTGAGAAGGGAGATGATGTGCCCAAGCCATACGGCAGTCATGGGGAAAGCAGAGGCCACCCCTATACAGGGCTTCCCATCTCCTGGACGTGCCATCTGAGGTTGGGGTGGTGATGTCTTTTGGGTCCAAGAGGACAGACCAGTTCCCGACATCCTCCCTGCTCAGCAGGACCGCAATAAGCACGTCATGGGCCGTTGAAATGCTCACAATGTGCTACTGCTGCCCTTAACCACCTCTCAGGAAAGAGCGCAGGGTCCTGCACACCGGGGGACCCCAGGGTTACGGAGATAGCATCCCTCACCCTCTCTAGCGGGGTGGAGGGAGCCTGGGCCATGACTCACATCTCTCAGAGATGGGCTCTTGGCTCGCTCAGGGCTAGTTCCTTTGCTGGGCTCACCATCATCATCTGGCATGTCCCGAAGGTCACTCAGGTCACAGTCTAAGAGGATCAGACCAGTGGGCAGAGAAAGACAAGGATTAGCACGACAGAGGGGACAGGGCTGGATTTGGGGTCTGGAGGCCTGCACGTGAGGTGGGGCCCCATCAGTTTTCCCAGGGTAACCAGGTTCGCCGACAGCCTGGGCCTCCTCCACTGTCACCTGGCCACGCGTGCCTCCCGGGGTCATCAGGAGGCGCAGACCATACAGTCCTTGTGTGGTGCTCTGGAGATTCTCCAGGGTTGTGCTATCAAGGCACAAGGCAGTTATCCTGGGAGCTCTTCCGAGGCACAGCTTTGGCTTATGTACTGGTTCCTGCTATTCCTCAAACCTCAGGGACATTTCCTGTGACTTCAAACTTTGACTACACTTTCAGAGCTGGCAGCGCCCAGAGAACCCAAAGTGACTCTGGGATGTAATGTCAGGGCCAGAGCCGCTGACCAGGGGACCCTCCCTGCGCATGGGAGAGAGGCCCGCATGGCCAAGGTCAGGAGAAGCACTTACCAAACTCTTCAAAGAGGGACTCCACGAAGCTGGGCCCCGAGTGCAGGTCGGCGGTGTTCACGTACAGGTAGGACACTTCCTTTGCTGGGGGAGGGGACACAGCAGCAGTGAGGGGGACCAGGTCTCCCTGCCCTTCTCAGGCTGCTGTCCCACAAGAACACAGCACTCAGCTGGCCAAGCGCGGTCCTGTGTGACTCTTCACTGGGTTTCTTTTCTTTACTTTTTTTGGTGTGTGTGTGGTACTGGGAATTGAACCCAGGGTGTTCTACCTCTCAGCTAACCTCTGGCTCTACTTTATTGCTTATTTTGAAAGAGGGTCTCACTAAGTTGCTGAGGGACTTGCAAATTTCTGAGGCTGGCCTTGAACCTGCGATCGTCCTGTCTCGGAGGGCACAGGTGTGCAACCCCAACATCTTTCAGTTTTTCATCGAGGAGCTCCGTCTCCTGCTGCAAGGGTGCTCAGAGCCTGGTGTTACCAGAGTGCTCTGGGGACAGATGGGGAAACCGCAGGCCCTTTCATCCCGGGTCCTGCGGGGGCAACAAAGTCATCAATTGTTTCTGGGAAGCAAGGCTGGGAGCCACTCAGCCACTGGTGACTTCTCACCACACCAGACCCCAACTCCTGAGCACTGGAGGACACAGGCAGCTTGTGAGTTTCCTAAGACACAAAGTGCTGTCAAATTATTTGGGGAGTTGAGGAGAGGCTGGGGGGGTGTGTATGTGCTGCTAGGGACATCGAAGGGCAGATAAATGTATGACTCCAGATGAGCGCGCACGCGCATGCGCGTGTGTGTGTGTGTGTGTGTAGGATTGTGTGATGTACACCCGTCTATCCAGTGTAGGTCAGAGCATGTGCATTTATGTGTGTGCTATGTGTATGTGTGTTATACATTAATGTGTGTAGTGTGTTATAGAGGTGTATGTTGTGTATGTAGGCATGATATTGTGTGTTGTATGTGTACAGAAATATGTCGTATGAGTAAGTTGTGTGTGTGTTGTACGTTCCATGTAATATGTGGTGTGTGGTATGTAGCAGTGTGTTGTGTGAGTTGTTTAGTGCTGTGTCATGTGTCATATGAAGGTATGTTGTATGAGTTGTGTGTGAGTGTTGTGTGGCCTGTGATTACAGGAGTGTGTTGTGTGAGCAAGTTGTGTGTGTGAGTACACTGTGGGTTGTGTCATGTTGGTGTGTAGGAGTACGTTGTGTGCATGAGAGTGCTTGGTGCTGTGTGTGTTGTGTAGTGCATGTGGTTTTTGTGTTCTGAGTGTGAGTTTGTGGAGGACCAGGAGACAGCCAGGCCTCAGGTGGCGGAGCAGGGTCTGAGTGGCCAGGACGCAGGGCCAGAGCAGGACCTGCACAGCCCCGCACGCTCTCAGGCTCAGCCGTCGCCTTGCACAGGCCCAGGGTCCTGAAGGCTTCTGAGGAGGGTCGGGGCCTTGCTGTCCGTGGAGTGGGGCTCCTCTGGCTCACCTGGGAGGGGCTGCAGGCTCTGCAGGATGGAGGCCACAGCCATCTTCTTCTCCAGGGTGCTGTCACTGAGGTACTCCTGGTCCAGGAGGTTGAGCAGCCCGGTGAGCTCCGGGAGCAGCTGCTCCAGCACTGGGGAGAAAGGCCAGGGGCGCGTCAGGGCTCTGGGTTCAGCACTGGAGCTAGGGCAGCAGGGCAAGGAGGGCCGGGCCTGGTGCAGCAGGGAGGCGAAGGTCCACACACAGCTGTCCCAGTGCTGGCCACAGCCTCATGGGAGGGCCCTGCTCGCTGGCCCTAGGTGTTCTCCTGGACCGTCCCACTCAATCTCAGGCCTCAGATGGCCTTGGGCAGAGACTGTACCTCACGGGGCTCACCCTGGCAACTGAGTGCAGGTGGCCCTGGGCAGGACCGAGGCCTCCTGTGTCCCAGGATGCTCTCTGTCTTGCAGGTCTTGGGAGCTCAGTGCAGGCCTCGGGCCGGGGCCCTTGGCGGTCCAGGACATGGGCAGGAAGGGAGCCTTCCTGTCCCATCAGTTCATATGCTTCAATCTCTGGAACCTTCTGTTTCCGGTGCCTTGGCCAGAGCCAAACTAAACATTAACCCTTCACACCCCAAGCCCAAAGTCAGCACTGCCATTCTTTCCCTACCTACACCAGTGACCTCATACCTGAGTGCATGTGGGAACTACCTTGGGGATCTTGCCAACGTGCAAATTCTGACTCAGGAGGTCAGGAATGGGAGCCGAGTGTCTGTATTTCTGACAAGTTCCCAGGTCTGGGCCCCTAGTGAGTTGCAAGATCTTGGAGCAGCTTGCTTTAAAGACTCGAGCATGCCAAGACCATGATGTCATTGATGTGTCCCTGTCCCAAACAGTAACTTGGGACTTGGTTTGTGCTCCAGCTGAAGGCGGCTTCATTGCAGTAGTAGTGCCACCCTGCTATGCAACTTACCGAGCATTTGTGCATAAAAATAAATGCTAACCTATGTCGAACAGTTATACGCAGTGCTGAGCCCTGGATCCTTACTGTAGCATTTAAATCTCCTAGCAAGAATTTAATGACCATTATATGGAAGATAAAACCAAGACTCAGGGAAGATTAATGCCTCTAGGTTTACACAGCCAAGAGTCCTGACCAAACCTTACTCTGTTCTCTTAACCAAGAAACTATATTGCCTTGCAGTACTGAGCCTACCAATGAATTTTGAGGTGGGTCTCAGGATCATCCTTACTTTCCAGATGAAGAAATTAAGGCTGAGAAAAGGCAAGTTAGCTGATTTGAAGTTACAAAGAGACAAGGAGAAAGGCTAGGATTTCCGCCCTGGCCACAATTTCCAACTCTGTGTGCTTCTCCCGGCCTGGGGGCCGCAGAGGAAGCTGGGAGACTGACATGAGCCTACAGGGTCTGGGACATCTACAAGGGGCTATCACATCCTGCCTAAGAGAATCAGCCTTGCAGCTTGGGCGCCTGGGTTCTAATTCAGGCTGCATCATTCCTTAGAAGTGGGACTTTTGATGGGTTACTTAACCTTCCAGGGACTCAGTTTCCTCCTCTGTGAAGGGAGGCTCACAACAGCAGCTGTCTGAGGGTGGCTGTGAGGCCTCCTTCCATCAAGCACAGCAGTGCCTTGGTAGGCTCAGAGTACAGGCTCACTCAGAGTCAGTGGTGCTCTGCCGCTGTGACTTCACCCGGCTGATCCATGCTGTGCCCGAATGTCCATGTCTGCAGGCGCCCAGGCTCCAGAAGGCGCCTCTGCTTCTTTAGTTCCTTAGCAACTAGAGCAGAGCCTGCTCAGCATGAGTGCTCTCCATATATTTGACAAAAGGAGAGATAAACAGGTGACCATGCTTGGACTTTCTGTTGAACAGGAATCTTCTGTATAGACAGTGACATTGTTGGGAAAACATGACATTGCCATTCTCTGTAGCATTCCAGCATCACTGCAAACTCGTGGAAAGTGAGCTAAAGGCTGGGCATGTGGATAGGACTGTTCACCTCATGAGTGCGCCCTACCTCTGAGCACCGAGCTAGCGAGCCTCTTTCCTTTCTTTCTTTCTTTCTTTCTTTCTTTCTTTCTTTCTTTCTTTCTTCCTTTCTTTCTTTCTCTCTCTCCTTCCTTCCTTCCTTCCTTCCTTCCTTCCTTTCTCTCTCTCTTTCTCTCTCCTTCCTTCCTTCCTTTCTCTCTCTCTCTCTCTCTCTCTCTCCTTCCTTCCTTCTTTCCTTTCCTTCCTTCCTTCTTCTTTTTTGGTGGTACTGGGGTTCCTGGAAACCCTTCTACCTCTGAGCTACACTCCCAGAACTATTTTATACTTTTTATTTGGAAACAGGGTCTCTTAAGCCAGCGTGGCTGGCTTTGAACCTGCACGATCCTCCTGTCTCTGCCTCCCAAGTGGGGGGATTACAAGCGTGCGCCACCACACCCGGCCTGCGAGCCACTTTCTAAGCCATTTCTTCTTTTCTTTTCTTTTCTTTTCTTTTTTTTTGTGGGTCTAGGGGTGGAACCCAGAGGCATCTGACATCTGAGCTACACCCCCTGCCCAATTTTTTATTCTTTATTTTGAAACAGGGTCTCATTGATTTGCTAAGGGCCTCACTAAGTAGCTGAGGCTGCCCGCGAACTGCAATCTTCCAGTCTCAGCCTCCTGAATGCTGGGATTACAAATGTGCGCCACCACGCCCAGCTATTTCTTTCTTTTTTTTTCTTTTTTGATGGTACTGGGGTTCCTGGAAGCCCTTCTACCTCCGGACTACACTCCCAGACCTGTTTTATATTTTTTTTTATTTGGAAACAGGGTCTCTTAAGCCAGCGAGGCTGGCTCCGAACCAGCGTGATCCTCCTGTCTCTGCCTCCCAAGCAAGGGGATTAGAAGTGTCCGCCACCACGCCCGGCCCGGCTATTTCTAAGTCATTTCCTGTCTCATCCCCATCGCACATCTGTCAGTGTTTCGATTGGGATATCCATTGTCCAGGACATGTTACTGAGGCTGAGGGATGCTTGGCCCAGCTGCTGCCCAGGCCACTGACTGGTACAACTCTGGGGGGCACTATTGGCCCTGAAGCCAGGTCAAAGAAGCCTGGAGATTTGATACCCTGGGGCCTGAGCCCTGCAGTGCCACTCAAGCGAGGGTTCTGGATGGAAACGCCCCTCTTGAAAGCAGAAATTCATTTAAAATCATTTCAGGAGCTGGCTGTGGTGGTGCACACTTGTAAACCCAACATTTGGGAGGCTGAGATTGGAGGATCTTGGTTCACAGACAGCCTCAGCTACTTAGTGAGGCCCTTTGCAACTCAGTGAGATCTTTTGTGTGTGTGTGTGTGGAACTGGGGGTGGAACCCAGGGGCTTTTCTACATCCGGGCTATACTCTCAGACCTATTTTATACTTTATTTGAAAACAGGGTCTCACTAAGTTGTTGAGAGCCTCATTAAGTAGCTGAGGCTGGCTTTGAACCTGTGCAATCCTCTGTCTCAGCCTCCCAAGAGCTGGGATTACAAGCGTGCGCCGCCACGCCCGACATAGGTGAGATCTTGTTTCAAAATAAAGATTAAAAAATCGGGCTGGGAATGTAGCTCAAAGGTAGAATACCCCTGGGTTCCATCCCCAGTATCGGGGGAAAAAAAAATCATTTCAGCCAAACTGTAGCTTCTTGGAAGGGAATCTTTACAAACAGAATCACAAACCTTTCTGATACCCTCAAGCATGTGCCAAACGTCAGTTAACTCAGTTTCAAAATATTTATGGAGCTCTCATTAAGTGCCAGACTGGCTACTCGGGGGCAAGGTCTAGAAAAAATAAATAAGATATTGTCCTGGAGGGGGGCATTTTCTTTCTGTCTCACATACACCTCGCATGCGCATGCACACTTAATTGCTTGCAGGGAGATCGTGCCACGCGTGGCAAGGCAGGCACTGCAGGATGGTGGGGAGCGCTGAGGCCTGTGGCCAGGCTGTGTGTTTAAGAACCTGCTGTGATGCTCTGCGTTCACGGGCCCCTCAGAGGTTGGCGGTGCAGGAAAATTTATGTAGGATCCCAGAGAACTTCAGTTCTCTGTGGGTGGTATCTATCTGTATTTACTGTGTTCACAATTAAACCTGAGAAATTCTTTTTTTTTTTTAAACTGGGGATGAAACCCAAGATTATTTATTTTGCTTCTGATCTACATCCCCAGCCCTATTTTTTAATTTTATTTTGAAACAGGGTCTCACTAGGTTGATGAGGTCTCACTACTTGTTGAGATTGTCTGGGAACCTGTGATCCTCCTGTCTCAGCCTCCCAGTACCCCTCACCATGATCAGCTCTGAGAAATTCTTAAACTATAAGAACACACTGACACCTCTCCTGTCAGCTTGAAGAGCTACTGACCTTCCCATCTTGCTCTTGGACATCCCCACCCCACACTGGTGGAGAAGGAATGTGAGGAAGGCGCGTAACGTCTTAGTACTATCTAAAAGTGGTCTTAACCTTATGGAGCCCTGAAAGCACTATTGGGACCCTTCAGATATCCTCTATCCCAAACCATATCTTGCAAACTGCTGTAGGCAATGGGCAATCCTAGACTGCTAAATTTTGGGTTTCTTTCTTTCCTTTTCTTTTTTGTGGTATTAGGGGTTGAACCCAGGGACATTCACTTCTGAGTTACAGCCACAGCTCTACTTTTATTCTTTATTTTGAAACAAGGTCTTACTAAGTAGCTGAGGTTGGCCACGAACCTGCGATCCTCCTGTCTCAGCCTGCCAAGTACTGGGATTACAAGCGTGCGTCACCATGCCCGACTTCTTTTGGGTTTCCTAAGTCTCTTTTTTTCTTTCTTCCTTTCCTTCCAGGTTTGTTTCTCTTTCCTCCTAATTCTCTTTCTGGTTGTTGTGAGGCTCTAATGCTTTTTTGCTGCTCTCAGCAAGTGCGTGAACTGGGCACCATTCTGGCTTCAAACGCTGTGCTCTACCAGGTGGAATGTGGGCTTTGTTACTGCTGTTTCTAAGTAAGAACGACTGTGTTCTGAGTAAGTTCTCTGCATTTATCTTATGAACTTTAGTACTCCAGCTCCACAATACTGTTTTCTGTTTCCTTCCTGGTCTTTGATGGAATTCTTCACACGGGGCTTTGACTTCTAAGTGCTTTTCTTTTTTTGAGGTACTGGGATTGAACCGAGGAGCATTCTACCACTGAGTCACATCTCAAGCCCTTTTTATTTTTTATTTTGAAACAGGGTCTTTCTAAGTTTCCTAGGCTGGCCTCAAACGTGCAATCCTTCTGTCTCAGCCTCCCAAGTACTGGGATTACAGGCACACACCACTGTGCCTGGCTAAGAGCCTTTCATTTAACAGAGGTGTGATGACCCTGGAGGAGAAGGAGGGGCTAAGCAGAGGAGAAGCAGATGGAGTGAGAAACCTGGGAGTTGTTTCTACAGCCAGGAAGGAATTTGCAGGCGGTGGGGCAGAGGGAGTGTGGCTACTGACAAAGCTGGGCTTGCAGTGAACACGAGAGGCCCTTTACCTGGGGCTGAGCAGGTACTGTGGGCTGGGCAGTTAAGCCATGCTATCTCATTTAATCCTCCAATGCCTTACAAATGAAGAAACAGAGGCACAGAGGAGTGAAGTTTCTCAGCCATGGTTCAAGGGTTAAAGCCAGGCTTTGAACCCAGGTCTTCCATCTTCAAAGCCTGGGCTCCTGTGCTGGAATCTTCTTCTAGAAGACATCAGCTCAGCTCAGCAGAGGCCAGGCCAGGGATGGGAGGCAGCAGGTAGTGGCCTTGCAGGACTTCTTTTCAAGTCTTTCCTGCCAAGGGCCCTGGGTGAGACTTCATGGGCTCACCTCTCTTTCCCTGGGGACCCCTTCACCGGGGGTTAGGGGGTGGGAGCCCTTACTTGGGGGCTGAAATTCCTGCTTCATGGCCCTCTCCCCAGCAAGTCTACTGCAACCTCAGAGCTCTGACTGAGAAGACCTCACAGAAGAAAAACCAGCTACTCAATGCAAACACTCCACCTAGCAGTGGAGATCTTATCCCATAGAGAAATTTATATACATCCCATATATAAGAAACCTTTCAGGCAGGCTGCCTCTTGGGTAACAGAGTTTGTCCAAGAAGCCAGCGTTTAGGTGCAATGAATACTGAGGTGCTTCTAGCAACACAGTTGTCTTAAATGCTGGAGGGAACAAACACAGGGATTTAAACCATCAGAGAATTTAATTCAGAAAGAAGCCATATGGGTACCATGCAAATGACAAATGATTCTGCCAGGGCTCATGCATACAACCAGAACAGCAACCTCAAAGTTCAGAAAGTGTTAAGATTTTTTCCAAGCGTTGTTAGAAACACAGGTTCCTCAACCTCTTATCCAGAGAGCGATTCAATGGGCCTGTAGTGTGATAAGGAATCTACCTATTTTATTTTTTTCGTTCCCCATTTTTCCTTTCTTTTGGTATTTACTCAATTATACAGAGTGGTGGGTCTCATTGTGCCACATTCACACATGGATAAAGACAAAATCTGATCAACTTCACTCTCCAGTGTACCTCATCTCCCCTCCTCCCTCCCACAGCCTCTTCTTCTACCCTAATGATCACTCCAGAGGGGTCACATGTAGGGTTTTGCTCATAGGGAGCCTGTGAAGGTTGTGCCTCTCATCACAATGGCCCCAGATTCCTGTTGGGTGTGTTGTAAACAGAGGATCCATTCTTTGGACTCCTGTTATGACACCCCCCAGAAATCCATATTTTTTTTTATGGTGTTGGGGATGGAACCCAGGGGCATTCTACCTTCTAGCTACACCCCCAGCCTTATTCTTTATTTTGAAACAGGGTCTCACTGAGTTGCAAAGGGCCTCACTAAGTAGCTGAGGGTGTCTGTGAACCATGATCCTCCTGTCTCAGCCTCCCAAATGCTGGGATTACAAGCGTGCACCACCACGCCTGGCTCCCAAAATCCACATTTTTAATAAGTACTCCAGGTGATTCTGCTGCTGGCAGTCCAAGTTTCAACCATTGCAAAATCCTCCACCAAACACGGTAGAGGGACATCTATGAACTTGAGAAATGTTAGAAAACCTCTCATATTCCTTAAGAAATTACAGGACTTCTGGGTTGAGGGATTAAAGGACCTATAGAAGCTGTTGGTAGCTGGAACACAGAGCATGGTGTTTGATTAGATTCCGTGGGTAGGATGTTAGCGTCAGACCTGTGAGCACTGGGATTCTTATCCTGCCATTTCCAAGCTGTGCTGAGCCCTGGTTCTGTCTTATGTAAAACGAAAATGGTAGAAGCCGGGCATGGTGGCACACGCTTGTAATCCCAGCATTTGGGAGGCTGAGACAGGAGGATCACAGTTCGCAGACAGCCTCAGCTACTACTTAGTGAGGTCTTTGTCTTTGCAACTCAGTGAGACCCTGTTTCAAAATAAGGAATAAAAAATAGGGCTGGGGGTGTTGCTGGGAGGCAGAATGCCCCTAGGTTCCATCCCCAGTACCGGTAAAATTCCAACCTCACGGTTGGGAGGACTAGGCAAGGTCACGCCCAGGGAGCCCCCAGCATAGTGCACGCCTGGGACACATACCCATGAAACGGTAGCAGTACTGTGCGTTACTGTCACGGTCGCGGTTTTCTAAAACTTCCCAGAACTATGCAGATTCCAAAGTACTGATCAGATAGTATTTGGTGACAGATAGGCTACTGTTGTTGTCACAAGCTCTGTGAGGACAGGGCCTGCATCTTGATCGGCACTTGGGAGATGTCCAACGAACACTTATTTAATGAACACAATATTTGGATGACCTACTCTAACCCCCTCATTTTAAAGATGTGGAAAGTCAAAGAGATTATTTGACTTGGCTATGATCATACAATTTGTTGGAAAAAAAGGTTTCTAGTGTCAATTTCACACAAAATTTATACAGCACTAGATGCTTAAGATGAGTCATGGAAGAGTGGTTAAGAGACTAGGCTGTGGACAGTCAGGCTCCCCTCCTGCTCTGTCATTTTCCAGCTGTGGGTCTGGGGGAAATGTCTTAAATTTCCTAAGCTTCCAGTTCATCAGCAAACAATGAAGGCAATAACAGTAGATGAAGTGATGGGTGAGACGCTCAGTGCCCTGGACGCTGCTCTCCCCATCCCTACAAGACCTCCCAAGATGCGATTCCGGATGCCCTGGTGCACAAGGGAGGGCAAGAGGACATCATGGGCTCTGCAGACCTCACCCTACGGATAGCTCATGGTCCTGGCCCTGACTCTGAGCTTGGGGTTGTCACAGCAGAAGGAGGCAGTGGGTCGCCGTCCCTCAGGGTGCTCACAGTCAAGGACCCTTCCATGCCTGGCGAGGGGACGGCCCTTTTCAGTTGGTGGGACAGTCATGCAACCCAGGAACCATCTCCCTGGCATTTGCAGTCAGGAAGGATTGCATTCACCAATTTCTAATCCACTCCTCACATCTTTTTACCTCTGGCCCAGGTGATGTGTGAATAAGACGGTCTTTATGTTTAAAGTTAATTTAGAACCATGAGTAAATTTCACTTATCTTCTTTAGTTTAGTTTAGTCTTAGGGAGGCATGGTAAATTCTAATTTCAAGGATTAAACAAAACCAAACCCCAAACTAGGAAAAAGTAGACTAATCATTGTTTATAATTCTCCAAATCTTTTTTTTTTTTTTTTGAACTGGAGATTGAACCCAGGGTGTTTTACCTCCAGATCACATCCCAGGCCTTTTTATTTTTTATTGGAAAAGGGTCATCTGGGCGTGGTGGCGCACGCTTGTAATCCCAGCGTTTGGGAGGCTGAGACAGGAGGATCACGGTTCGCAGACAGCCTCAGCTACATAATGAGGCCCTCTGAAACTCAGTGAGACCCTGTTTCAAAAATAAAGAATAAAAAATAGGACTGGGGGTGTAGCTCAGAGGTAGGATGCCCTGGTTTCCATCCTCAGTACTGCAAAAAAAAAAAAAAAAAAAAAAGGAAAAGGGTCTTGCTAAGTCGCTGAGACTGTCCTCAAACCCATGATCCTCTTGCCTCAGCCTCTCCAGCTACTGGGGTTACAGCATTTGTAAGCCATCATGTCAGGAATATACATCTTCAATCTTTTAAGTAGGACAGACAGGTACAAAAACCCAACACTGGGGAGATAATTATTTTCTAGGTCACAAAAGAAATTTCTTAAATAAAATTAGAAACCTATTATATATATGATTAGACCACTGAATGCTTGTTCTTGGTAAGTACTCAACTAAGACTAAAATCATCTTTCTCTCTGTTCCTCCACCTTCCCCACCTAAATGAAATAAAAATAAGATATTAGGTAGCAGAAATTAAGCCCCAGGCCAAAAGCACTGTTGCTTGTTCTCAAGATGTTATTCCTGGTCCACATCCCTGATGCAGCCACAGTGAAACTTTCAATCAAAAGACATTCATTAAAGCTGGGTTAGTGATGCACACCTTTAATTCCAGTACTCAGGGAGGCTGAGATGGGAGATTATAGGTTTGAAGCCAGCCTCAGCAACCTAGTGAGACCCTGTTTCAAAACAAAAAGTAAAAAAGAGCTGAGGGTAGAGCTCAGAGATAGGATGCCCCTGGGTTCAATCCCCAGTATCACGCACAAACACACACAAAGGCATTTATTGTAGCCATAATGATACTAGCTGGAAGAATCTCAGATTTAATTGAGAATCTCAAAGGTCGAGTTTCCATGACAAAAGAGAAACCACAAGAATAATATCCCATCACCCTCCCACCTATCCTGTCTTTGCTTTTACAGGTTGGGTAGGAGGCTGCGCACTTTGACACAAGGTATCATTCTTTTTTTTCTTTCTTTCGTGGGTCTGGGGATGAAACCCGGGAGCATTTGACCTCCGAGCTATAACCCCTGCCCTAGTTTTTTTTTTTTTTTTAATTCTTTAATTTGAAACTGGGTCTCACTAAGTTGCGGAGGGCCTCACTAAGTAAGTAGCTGAGGCTGTCCGCGAACCGCGATCCTCCGGTCTCAGCCTCCCGAATGCTGGGATGACAAGCCTGCGCCACCACGCCCGGCTCAAGATCTCATTCTTGTAACACTTGTTGCAATTGACAAAAATGCTTACAATATCATTAAATGAAAAGTAGCAGAAAGTAGTGTAATCTCTCTTTCCCCCTTCATATCTGACAAGCGTCTTTATAGAGATCCCAGAGACAACACATCCTTCTTTGTTCTTGCAGAGAAAATGCAACCAGCATAATTTTAAAATGGAAAATAGAAAGAGTTGTCGGAATGTGGTTTTACGAAGGGCCTACAATTTCTTTTCCTTTGGTTTACTCACATTTCCTTCCTTATTTCCAAGCAGCAAAATAACCCAACTTCCATCTCACAAAAGTTTCTGTTTGAAGAGAGGACCATTACAGTTACTTCAAAACTTTCTAATCATGATTTTAGAGATTACTTTCTGTATACCATTTTTTTTTTTTTTGCAGTACAGGTGATTGAATCCAGAGGCATTCTATCTCTGAGCTATACCCCCAGCCCTATTTTTATTCTTAATTTTGAAATAAGGTCTCACTAAATTGTGGAAGGTCTCACTAAATTGCTGAGGCTGGCCACAAACCTGCGACCCTCCTGTCTCAGCCTCCCAAGTACTGGGTTGCAGGTGTATACCACCACACCCAGCTCTGCATATTCTAACAAATTAGCACATTTATGGAGTTTGCTATGTTAGAGTGGGGGTTTAGGGGGACAACTCACCCTGGAAAGAAAAATAGGGGGGGCCAGCAGTTGTGAGCTCAAAGTGTGGGCGGGGAAAGAAAAAGAGAGGAGTCTTTCCTGAGGCTGTCAAACTCTGTGGGCTCTTGGAGAGAGACCTCCCCCAGGGCACCCTAGTAGCTGTTCCTCTGGGCTCCTCAGACTCCTGACCCAGGGACTTTGCAGATGAGGTCACTTTGTCAGAAGTCCCCAGGTGTGCCCTCTTCATGGCTGTCTTCAGTTCTGATTTTTTTTTTGTGTGTGTGTGTGTGGGTTTGGGGATGGAACCCAGGGGCATTTGACCTCCAAGCTACACCCTCTGCCCTATTTTTCATTCTTTATCTTGAAACAGGGTCTCACTGAGTTGCAGAGGGCATCACTAAGTAGCTAAGGCTGTCTGCGAACCGTGATCCTCCGGTCTCAGCCTCCCGAAGGCTGGGATTACAACACCACGCCCAGCTTCTGACTTCTTAAGGGCGAACTTCTTGGTCCGCTTGACCACAAGGAGTCTCCCTGTTCCCACTACCATCACTTTGAGGATCTCCCTGTAGTATTTCTACGGGAGGATTTTTAGACTTATGTTTTTTTTTTTTTTTTTTTTTTTTTTATCCCCCAGTACCAGGGATTGAACCTAGGGACATTCCCAAGTACTGGGATTACAACTGTGCACCACTCCGCCTGGCTGTTGGTGTGATTTTAAACCTTGTCTGTTCAAACTGCAGCTCAGCGCAATAAAAATGTGCATTAAAACATAGAATAAAGTAGGGTCCTCCCCACGGCGCGGTGGGCGCAGGAGAGGCAGAGGGAGCGGGTCGCTGCAGAGGCTGCCCAGGCTCCATGGACCCTCGCCTGGAGCAAATGGCCCGGAGCAAATGGTTTGGGCGTCCTGCTGCTCCTGCTGGCCCCGGCCGGCAGTGAGCTGCCAGGTGCAGGAGTAGACTACCGACTGGAGGGCCATCCTCAAGCCCATCCGGAACGGCGTCCACACTAGACCTGCTGGGGGGCAAGGACGGGCGCCGCCAGTAAGAAGTGCCGTGACATATCTAAGCCTTCCCCACACTATGGTTACAAACCTTCCCCTCCAAATGGCTGTGTCTCTTCAATGTTTGAGGTTCATCTTAACATTGGTATTCCCTCCCTCACCAAGTGCTGCAACCAATACGGCAGGTGCTATGCTATGAGACCTGTGGTGAGATAGCTGGGCGTGGTGGCGTACGCTTATAATCCCCACGCCTGGGAGGCTGAGACAGGAGGATCGCACGGGTTTGAAGTCAGCCTCAGCTACTTAGTGAGGCTCTCAGCAACTTAATGAGACCCTGTTTCCAAATAAAGTATAAAATAGGTCTGGGAGTGTAGCCTAGAGGTAGAAAAGCCCCTGGGTTCCACCCCTAGTACAAAAAAGAGAGAGAAAGAGAGACATGTGAGGGAGAGCAGGAACAAATGTGGTAAGCAGTCCCCGTACTGCGTCTCCAAGATCTGCCTAGACATGCAGAAAACACTGGGGCCAGCCCAGCATGTCCAGGCATGTGAAACAACTGTGGAGCTCTTGTTTGACACTGTGGTGCATTTAGGCTGTAAACCATACCTGGACAGGCTGCATGTTGGTGTCCTAAGGAAGAAAAACCCAATCTTTAGAGACAGCTCTCCCAGCCCATGACAAGGATAGAAGAATGCGACCTTTACCAAAAAGAGTGTATCTTCAATGCATAAAGCTGCCTTAACTAGACTTTGTTTTGACCTTGAAACCTCAAAGTGAAAAACAGTGGGGTGGGGGCTGGGAGGAGGATGAGGCTGCCTTCTTTTTTCTTTTCTTTTCTTTTCTTTTTTTTGCGGGTCTGGGGATGAAAACCGGGGCATTTGACCTCTGAGCTACACCCCCTGCCCTATTTTTTTTAATTCTTTATTTTGAAACAGGGTCTCGCTAAGTTGCGGAGGGCATCACTAAGAAGCTGAGGCTGTCCGCGAACCCCGATCCTCTGGTCTCAGCCTCCCACATGCTGGGATTACAAGCGTATGCCACCAAGCCCAGCTGAGCGAGAGGCTGCGTTCTCAGGGATCTTCCTGCTGCCTGGGTAGGCAAGTCATCCTGACCGGTCTCAAAAACAGGTGTGCGTGAAGGGAAGAAACACTGAAGACTACGCGGCTCAGCTTTAGATCAAATATAAAATTCAGTCTAAGGTCCATTCAAGCTGGGCGTGCAGGTGCGAGCCTGTGGTCCCAGCACTTGGGACACTGAGACAGGAGGGTCGCAGGTTGGACACCTGTCACAGCAACTTAGTGAGACTCTGTTTTTAAATAAAAAATAAACAAGGCTGGAAGTGTAGTTCAGAGGTCGAATGCCCCTGAGTTCCCCTCCTCCCAGAAAATCTAAACTTACTTGTTTTCTATGAAATTTTAAATATACATTGTGTCTGGAAGAAAGGAACTGACTTTATTCTTTCTCTATTTTAACTACACATCCCACGCTATTTCACTGCAGCAGGCTAGGCATATGAACAGGTAATACCAGCTACAAGGACACGCTTCCCCTGTCTGTTTCTCTCATAAAATTGGAACCATTCTCTGGTGACCTCGGAGGGAGCAAACCAAGGACGTCTGAGCATTCTGTGAAGATTGGAAGGTGATGTGATGGAGCTCAGAAGCACAGCCACTTCCTTTTAATGAACCATGCACAGCGATATCCTCTTTTTCCTCTTAAGTTGGAGTAGAGATGGATGCAGTGGAGCGGATGCAGAGTCAACACAGCGCATTAAAGAACTCCATGCATGAACCGGGCGTGGTGGCGCACGCTTGTAATCCCCGCGCTTGGGAGGCTGAGGCAGGAGGATCCTGCAGGTTTGAAGCCAGCCTCGCTGGCTTAAGAGACCCTGTTTCCAATTAAAATATATTTTTTAAAAAGGGTCTGGGAGTGTAGCCCAGAGGTAGAAGGGTTTCCAGGAACCCCACTACCACCAAAAAAAAAAAAAAAAAAAAAAAAAAAAAAGGTTGGAGGTAAAGTTCAGAGGTAGAATGCCCTTGGGTTCGATCCCCATTACCAAAAAATAAATAAAAATAAAATCACCAGTGACAAAATGTGTATTACTGAAACCATTGGCAGCAGAGTAACATTGAAGACACAAGCTCAGCAAAATGTAGTCTTTGGGAACTTAGCCAAGTGAGAAATTGGGCTTCTGACATCCCTTTTTAACTAGGACTTTTTGTTACTTGCATTATTCTATTTTTTTTTTTACGGTATCAAGAATAAGTTTTATGAAGGCTATAATTAGTAAAAGGTTACAGTCTTTCAAAAAAAATTCCAGAATCTACTATGAGAAAGAAATATGAGGAAACACCCATCAAACATTACAGCATATAGGTTTTGTTTGTTTGTTTGTTTTTGGTGGTGGTACTGGGGGTTGAACCCAGGGGCCTCCAACCCTTTTTATATCTTTGGTTTTGAAACAGGGTCTCACTACATTGCTGAGGCTGTCCTTGAACCTGCAAGCCTCCTATCTTAGCCTCAGTACTGGGATGACAGGTGTATACCACCACACCTGCCTTCATTGGTGGATTTTAAATTTGACACATAAATTGGCAAATAAGGATAAGTAGCAGATACTGAGCAACCCAGCCCATGTTCCCCCATTTCCTATCGGTGACAAACGGCCCCATGCCTCCTGTATGTTGCTGTTCACTGGTGAGCGTGTCTACTTCCTGAAACATGAGAACGTGCTTAGGGCAGTGTCTGGCACACAGTAGGCCCTCACTATGGGCGTGGGTTAGTTAGCTGTATTATTTTCCATTACTACTACAAGGCATACCTTGCTTTAAGAGATTATTATATGCGTTATTAGTATCAATCAATTTGTACAATAAGGCAGGAAATCCCCATTTTACAGATGTGGGAACTAGACTGCAGAATGGGAGGGTTTAGTTTTGCTGCCTCCAGCTGTTTTCCTTCAAAATGCTGCCTGTGTCCAACTCAAGCTGAACTCTGCAGAGGCCATCAGCTCCACAGGCGAGGCCGGTAGAATTGCCCCTTCACCTTGTGGGCTCAGAAATCTTTCCTGTTGGGCGTGGTGGTGCATGCCTGCAATCCCAGCACTTGGGAGGCTGAGACAGGAGGATCGCAGACAGGGTCACAGCCAGCATCAGCAACTTAGTGAGGCCCTCTGCAACTTAGTGAGACCCTGTTTCCAAATAAAAAATAGGCCTGGGAGCCGGGCATGGTGGCGTACGCTTGTAATCCCCGCCCTTGGGAGGCGGAGACAGGAGGATCGCACAGGTTCGAAGCCAGCCTCAGCTACTTAGTGAGGCTTTCAGCAACTTAGTGAGACCCTGTTTCCAAATAAAATATAAAAAAGGTCTGGGAGCGTAGCCCGGAGGTAGAAATCCTCTGGGTTCCACCCCCAGTACCACCAAATAAATAAATAAATAAAAAATAGGGCTGGGGGTATAGCTCGGAGGTAGACCTCCCCCCACCATCCTGGGTTCAGTACTAATATCACCAAAAAAAAAAAAAAAAAAAAAAAAAAAAGAGGGAAGGAAGGGAACAAAGAAAGAAGGAAGGAAAGAAGGAAAGAAAGTAAAAGAAAATCTCTCCTTCCTTGGTCCATGGTTCCACAGTCTCTTTGAGTTGCTGCAAATCTACGCAGCTGGGGCCACAGGGATGTCTTCCTTCCTTCCTCTGAATTTACAAACTCTCCTTTCTTGAGTCCAAGGGAAGGCCAAATAGTGGGCAGGACATTGAGGGGATGGCACCGGTTGGACTTACATTATTTATCACTAAAACAAACACTTCCTGTTGTCGCAGTGTGCACAGGGACGACGACTATGGTGCCTGTGGATGGAAAAGAATGAAAAGGAGCCGAGGCCAGCTGCAGAGCCGGCCTGGTGCAGTAACTTCCAAGAGTTAAATATAGCCCCGGTGTGAGGTCACCTTGGAAGGCTTTTGTGTGTGTTAATTAGAGCGAGTGCAGGAAACTGAGTAGCCTCTTATGCTGAAGAGACTAGCAGTGGACTCCCCAGGTTAGGAACACAGAAGCCTTGATGAGGAAGGGAGGTGGGGGAGACCAGGAGGAAGAACTGGGACTTGGATTCTCACTCCTCCCATTTTCTCCTTTGTAATTTTGAGTAAGTCACTTAACCCCTCTGAGCATCGTTCTTCCTCTTTGTAAGAAAGTTCAGAAAACCGTTGTATGGGTCTGTGTAAAAGGGAACCAGAGAAAGGGTTTGTACCCTGAGGGCTTATTATTCGGGAAGGTAGACTAGTACAATTCTCTGACCTGATGTTATTTCAGGTCAGGGAGGCTAGAGGTCAAGGAGGTCATGGGTCAGCGGGAAAGCTGGTCATTTCCGATGAGTGTCTCCCCAGGGTGGCAGGCAGAGGGAAGTCCTGAATCTCCAGCGCCCTTTCTAGCAGCAGCTCTGTGCCTGTTCCTATCACCCCACCGTGAGCGCTCTCTCGGTCCTGGGCCACCAGAGAACCCAGAACTTCTCTCCATGAAGTCACTTCCAGACCACACAGGCGGAGGTGGGGCAAGCCACCGAGGAAATAACTTGTGGGACTGGGTTCTCCCAGAATTGTTCCTTTGTCTGCGGATTCCTCCCAGTTTAGCTCACGAAGGAAATGGTTCCAGGAGGAAGTGGAAAACTGTGACACACGCTCACCTCCCCCGGCAAGATGGCGGCTGCTTCCGTTTTGGGCTATCTGCACCATCTCCCTCACTGAAGGCCGGGGAAGCAGCAGTAGTCCCAGAACTGGCCTGGAATGCCTGATTGTAATGGCAGGCAGGATTTGCAAGCTCTTACATGATGTTCTAGATGTTTTGCTAAGCATTTTGCATGGATTACCTAATTTAATCCTCAAAATGACCCTGAAAGGCAGCTTATGTTTTTGTTTTGCTTATGTTTTGTTGTTTTGCAGTACTGGGGATGGAACCCAGGGTCATTCTACCTCCCAGCTACCTCCCCCACCCGCTCTATTTCTTATTCTTTATGTTGAAACAGGGTCTCCCTGAGTTGCAAAGGGCCTCACTAAGTAAGTAGCTGAAGCTGCCCTCAAACCTGTGATCCTCCTGTCTCAGCCTCCCAAATGCTGGGATTACAAGCTTGCGCCACCACGCCCGGCTGCAGGTTTTGTTTTTACCTGCCATTTTACACAGGAACCAAGTGAAGTGCTGAGAGGCACAGTTATTTGTCTAAAGGCACACAGCTAACAGACTGAGATTCAAACCTAGGTCTAATTCTACAACTTAAGCTTCATTCTACATTCTAGCCTTCTTTACTGAACATGTCCTCTATGTAAGGGACTGTGCCTAGCACTTTCATTTCTTTTTCTAAGTAAGACCCCAGGTGGACAAAAATCAGATATATCCAAATTCTTGTTTCATGGGAGGCTCTTATCACTGGCCCATGCATGCTATTATTTATCTAATAAGTTTTTTTTTTTTTTGTAAGAAGCACCCACTGCCCTACAAGCAAAAGCTAACAGTTCACCAGCACCTTACTCTACCTGCACGATCTTCCCCGTCTCCCTGCCCAGCCTCATCGCCACCCTGAAAACTGACCTCCTCATGCCCCTGTTTGCCCTTGTATATAGTTTTATTGAAATTAGATGTAGTCTCGAAACTTTTAGTTGTCAAGCTTATTAAAAGGGCTTAATGGCCTTTTAAATGTTTGTAGTCTTTTTCTTAACTATAATGCTGCAAAGATTTTTTTTCATATTGCTGTAAGTCCCTGTGTTCATTCATTGTGACTGTTGTATGCTACTCCACTGTGCCAATATTCTCTATGCCTAATACTCTGTGCCTCATTTAATCTTTGTAGCAACCCTATTTGGTACAAACTTTTCTTATTCTAGTCTTATTGACAGGAAACTGAAACCCAGAGAGGTTAAGAAACTTGCAGGAGGCCACCGATTTCAGGAATAGAATTTTTCTGGCCTTCATTGTGTGTGGTGTTTTGGTGTAGTAGAGAAAACAGGCACCAAGCCAGAATCCAGGGGCTAGCCCTGGCCACACGCATACTGGCTGTGTGGTCTTGGGCAAGTTGCTGTGGGCACTGTGAGGTCTAGTCAGAGGAGACCAAGAACAAAGGGACCCAAGAAAGGTGCAAAAGAAAGAGAAACATTCCCTGACCATTCTCCTGGCCTGAGATGACTTGGTCATTAGCCCACCAACTAGCGGCATATAGAACTACTCCTGTACCCCCACTTTCTTAGCCCATAAAAAGCTCCTAGTTTGTAAGAAATGGGGCTTCTACTCTCATGGACTCTCTTTCCTGGTCAGTCCCCCCTCCCAGGCTTTATCCCAAATATAGCCTGTTCTGGTCTGTCATCCCATATTCCCCCAGATTTGCTTCGTCTCTGACCCTCAATTTCTTCAACATCAGTGTGGGTGATCATAACTGCTTTGCTGACCTCACAGGCTTATTGTGAGACTCAAGTCTGATCACGTGGAAGGGATGCTAGCGTGCTCTGTGAAGTAAGTTTTTTTTTTTTTTTCCAAATGTGAGTAATCATAATCACACTACTACCAGTAATCCTGCAGCCTGCACTCCCAACCAAACAACAAAACTTGTGTAGGACTCAGGGATGAGAGTGCATCGCTTCCCAACTGCGGGTCAGAAGGACACTCAGCTCCCTGATGCCTCAAGGTGAAGAAGAAACCAGAAGCCAGGTGTGTGGCAAACACCTGTAATCCCGGTACATGGGAGGCTGAGACAGGAGGATCTCAGGTTTGCTCAGCCAGCCTCAGCTATTTAGTGAGAGCCTCCGCAACTTAGTGAGACCCTGTTTCAAAATAAAGAATAAAAAATAGGGCTGGGGGTGTAGCTCAGAGGTCGAATGCCTCTGGGTTCCATCCTCAATACCTCGGGGAGGGGGAGGAAGAAGGAACCAGAAAAATAGATGCCTGAGGCTGCACTGATGAAAAGCTGGTATGTATTTAGCTTTGTTCTGTTCAACAGAGATAAAAATGTTATCATTATTGTGATTTACTATTTCTTTTTTTGGGGGGGTGGTACTGGGGTTCCTGGAAACCCTTCTACCTCTGGGCTACACTCCCAGACCTATTTTATACTTTTTATTTGGAAAGGGGGTCTCTTAAGCCAGCAAGACTGGCTTCGAACCTGCGCAATCCTCCTGTCTCCGCCTCCCAAGCATGGGGATTACAAGCGTGTGCCACCACGCCCGGCTGTTATTTACTACTTCTGATTTACTTTTTATTTCTATTATATATATATATATATATATATATATATATATATAGATAGATAGATATATAGATATATAGATATTTTTTTTTTTTGTGGTACTGGGAGTGGAACCCAGGGGCTTTCTACCTCCGAGCTATACTCCCAGAACTGTTTTATATTTTATTTGGAAACAGGGTCTCACTAAGTTGCTGAGAGCCTCACTAAGTAGCTGAGGCTGGCTTCGAACCTGCATGACCATCCTGTCTCAGCCTCCCAAGCGTGGGGATTACAAGTGTGTGCCACACGCCCCGGCTCTTATTTACTATTTCTATCCTACTTTTAGTTCCTGAGATACCATTCTGGTGCTGTTTATGGAGATTCCTCTGTTGACCTCTTCTCTAATGACCACCTCCAGGTAGCTATGAGGCCTCAGGCAAGTTATGTAACTCTTCTACATCTGTTTCTTCATATGCAAAATGATGGTAATAGTAATACTGTGAAGATCTGTCGGCAAAGTACTGAAGAATGTGCTTAGAATAGTTCCTGATGCAAACCAAGCAGACTGTTATTATAACCTAGAATCTCTTCCACTCCCCAGAGAGCACCCACTCAACCTCAGAGTTGGCTTAAATGTTGCTTTCTCCAGGAGACCCAGCCTGCCTTCCTGAATAGATGAGGTCACCCTATTCTAAGCTGCAGAGGAGATGGCTTGTCCAATGTCCTTCTGAGACATCTAATCTGCGAACCCAGGAAAGCTCACGCGGTGAGGGACTGTCACATTGTAAAGGTTTATTATAATTATTGATGCTGTTGCTGTAATTAGCGATTGCCAGGGGTGGGACCAGGTATTCTAGGTGGGGTGCTACAGGTTAAGCTCAGAGTGGCCACCTTGACCTATGGTTGGAAGACTTCCCTTCTCCCTCCCTTCCTTCCCCCTTTCCTGTAAAAGCCTCCCAGTTCGAGCCCTAGATCTGGCTCTGAACCAAGCCCTCAGGAATCTACCCCACAGGGAACAGAGCCATCTTCTGGGACAGTATTTGGGAGACCTCTTGGCTGGTTCCTGCATCCACAGTTGGAGTGGTGGTACAAGGAAAAGTTGATTAAAGGTGATGAGAATGGATATCTTGAGTTTTGAAGTGCCGTGGACAAATGCTTCTCCACTGGACTAATTCTGTATCATGAACTTCCTTCCTTCCTTCCTTCCTTCCTTCTTTCTTTCTTATTATTATTTTTTATTGAGATGGGGGTCTCACTAGGTTGCCCAGGCTGGTCTCAAACTCCTGGGCTCAAGGATCCTCCTACCTCAGCCTCCTGAGTGCTGGGATTACAGATAACGTGCACCACACCTGGCTGGTTAGCTCTACTTGAAAATGGAGAGTCTACAGTTTTCTGTGGCTCAGCTCTTACACATTATGGTGAGTTAATCTTAGACAATTTGCAGGCCGCTTGAAGTATTTGCTGCACCTCCTGACTGGCCACTTCTGTCCAGTCTCCCTCTTTCCACTCTGAGCTTCCTGCTGGCCTTAACAGTTGCCCCAAATTGCAACACCTCATAGCCTCTTCCAGCTCACAACTGATCGACAGCTACCCACTGGCTTTCCTTTGTGACATAGATGATGAAAGATGCTCCCGTGTCCCATGCATTCCCTGTGGCTTGTTCCCAGTTGTTCTGTCCTTCAACTCCTCTCCAGGGTGGGCATGTAAGGAGCAGACATGTTGGAAAGGTAACTTGGATTCCTCTCTCTCTCTCGCTCTCGCTCTCGCTCTATCTCTCTGTGGTACTGGGAGTTGAACCCAGGGGCATTCTACCTCTGACCTACACCCCAACCCTATTTTCATTCTTTATTTTGAAACAGGGTCTCACTGAGTTGCAGAGGGCCTCACTAAGTAGCTGAGGCTGGCCACGAACCTGCGATCCTTCTTTCTCAGCCTCCCAAGTACTGGGATTACAAACATGCACCACCACACCCGGGTCTTCTCAAAAATTTTAAGAGAGGAAATCATTTACAAACTTGTATTTCAAGCATTTCCTTAAAAAAAAAATGAATGCTTTTTAATGTGCTGAGTGCCTTCCCTGCCTGAATCTAACTGTCCCTCGCTGGTGGATGAGGGACTGTCATCTCCATTTTTAGTGGAAGAAACCGAGACTCAGAGGGTTAAGTGGAAGCAGTAGAGCCAGGCTCCAGCTCTTCCACTTCCAGCCAAGGCACTTGGCCTGGCCTTATCTGCCTCTATTATTAGGCACCGTCACAGGCAGCGCAACCTCTAAGGACTGTCAGCATGCCAGCCTGGTTAGAGACCTGGAGAATGAGGCCCTACTCTTTGGAGGGGCAGGGAGGTCCTATTTCCACCTGCTTCTCTGCGCTCGGGGCACACTGCCCTGCTTTGCTCCCTGACCAGCCTTCTGGGACATTCCTTCTGTCACCGCTCCCTGAGCACACCAATCCTTTACATATTCTCTTTGGTGGACACTGACCAGGTCTGATCTTCTGCTACAGATATTGGTGACCAGGTCTCACTTTCTCTTCCACATTGGGCCAGTCCAGGGTGCAGGGACCCTGGGTTTGCTCTCTGTTACCCCTGAGTTGCACCTGTTTGCTGGCTGGAGGTGAGGAAAAGCCACCAGTCTCACTGGCTTCCTGGCACCTTCCCAGGAGATCAGTTTTCTTTTTAGTTGAAGTGGAGCTATAAAAAAAAAAAAATCCCCCTTGGATTCATATCAGCAGGATCTGCTCTCAGCACACCCTTCAACAAGAATGGGCAGGAAGGGTAAATATTTATCTTACAAATGAATAAATCTGATTTCATCTTCAAAAGAAAGCTTTAGTATAAATTACCATAATTTCTCTGTTCTAAGCTGTCGTTGATTTGAAGATATTTTTTAAGCTATTGAATAACAGCTTTTTTAAAACAAGGAAAAAATGAATACATTAGTGTGTCAGTTTTAAAGATACGTTCTGGGCTTTTAAAATGTGTCTTCGTGTCAGTGAAATAAAAACATACATGATCTATTTCGATTTTTATTTTCTTTTTCTGGCTCTGGGGCTCCCAGGAAAAAGGCTTTCAAGCTACAACTCAGCCATGGTGACACATGTGCAGGTATCAGCAGTGTGTCCTGGCCACATCCCAGCCCCAGAGCCCTGAAACCTGCGGTGGGCAAGGGCTCTTCATGGCTGCCTGTGCCCTCATGGCAGCCCTGGGCCCAGTAGTCAGTGGACAGGCATCTTCCCTGCAGACATGTCTATGCACTGCTGATACTTCAGGACCACATTAGCAGTTCTCTGGAGGCCAATGAGGAGAGGGGTGTCCATCTGTGATCTGAGGCAGGAGGCCTCAGTTTTCTCACTTAAAATTAGGGGCATAGGGCTTGGCACGTGGTTTTCAAGTGCTGTTCTGTGAAATCCTACGGGATCCGCATGGCTTCCTTGGGAGGAGGAGGGATGGAGCACGCTGTGCTCCGTGCTCCGTGCTCCCACTCCACCCAGAAAAGCTCTGCTTCTTCAGATTTGTTTGCCAAAGGATTCTGAGGCTAAAAATGATTTGAAAAAACACCGGTAAATGGCATTCTTGGAGTCCTTCCAGCACCACTATTGAACATATCCTCTCCTATGGCTTAAGGACAGCACTTCATTTCTTGGTCTGCACACACCCTCAGAATCCTTCTCACCACAACACTCCAGGCAGCCCTTCCCCCATCTCTCTACTGCCTAATCCAGGAGCTGGCAACCTTTTCTGTAAATGCCTTTGCTGTCCGCATATGGCCTCTGTTTCAACTACTCGACTCTGCTCTGACAGTGAGATAGTAGCCATAGAAAATACATAAAGAATGGGCCTGGCTGTAAGCCAACAAACCTTTTTACAAAAGCAAGTGGTGGGGTGGGTTTGACACATGGTCTGAGGTCTGCTGATTCCTGCACTATAATACTTCCACCTGACAGGTGAAGAAACTAAAACCCAAGAAGAAGATTCAAGGATCCAGGCTGCGACCCCTCCTCAATCTCCCAAGAATGAGTGCGCGGCCTCTACCCTACGCTGTGCACGTAACGTGACTCTTGCCCAAAGCTGAACTGGGGGCATCTGGGGACTCCACAGCTGATGGAATGGTGCCTGGCTAAGACACATGCTTGCGCGCGCTCTCTCTGGAGATCGGTTTTCCTCTAGGTTCTTAGAGGGCTATAAAAAGCCCCCATGCTTGCCTCCTGTGTGGCACGCTGGTAGAAAATCCCCCAGGGCTGGAATGACTGCAATGTGGTGCCACATTCTGCCCATGCCACAGCCCGACAGCTGTGCCAAGGAGAAGAGCCACGCCTAGCGAGCTCTTCACCTCCACCCCCATGTCAGGCAAGGCTGGGATTCCCCAAATGGATGGGTAGGTGGAGGGCGAGCCCAGCCCAGGCCTCGCAGGTCAGCTTCTTTGTCAAATCCAGGACCGTGGTAGAAAGGACAAGACAAAACACTGCCCCTGGGATAATTTGGATCCCTTTCCTCCTCTTCCCAGCATCCTCATTTTCTGCACCTTGAAATCTTTCTCTAGTTAGTTCTGCGGTTTACCTAGCAAGTCCCAACTAACCCGGTGATGGCCCGCCAACATTCCTGGAGACGCAGCAGTGAGCGATGGTAAAGAGCTTAGGGTTGGATGCAAGCATTGCTGGGTAAATGGACGGACTTTTCTAAAGACTCAGTTTCTTCAGCTATGGAATGGAGATAGTGACAGTATCATGATTCGAACCAGCATAGGTGTTCAACATAAGTAGCATTTGACTGTCAGTGTTAAGTATTGGGAATATGACGCGGACGATGGCCCTTGACATCAGGATTCATATACATATAGAGGAGACATTCCAGTAAGTACAATAAAGTCTTCCACACGCCCAGGCTGAAGGAGGGGCCAATAACACAAAGTCCTCAGGGAAACAGAAGCCGGTGGAGCTGGATGTTTGCCACAAAGAGGTAACGTGGAACAGGCCCTCTTCAGGACAGGGTAGGGCACTGTCATCTTTCTGTACTCAGTTTTTGCATCTGTGCACTGAGGAGAATGTTTCTGCTGTCCATTTCACAGGGCCATGGTCAGGGCTGAGAGAAGCCACAGAAGAGAAGAGAAACTGAGGGCTGAAATGGTCTCCCAGAAAGGACTTGGGCCAGTTCTGTGTCTGAGCACTCTCCCCATCACATGGCTTCCTCCTTGTTCCTAACAAGCCCCAGTGAATGGCTGCCAGGTGAGAGTGTGCAGGAAGCACTGGGCAATCTTGTTCAGGTGAATACCACGGGGAGGTCGAAATGCTTCTCAGAGTAAACAGCTTGATTAAAATGTGTGAGCGGCCAAGCTGGGGCCAGGATGTGGGAGTTTGGCTTCCATGTTTAGACCCATTTGCACTCTGGTGCTGTGCGCTGGGATATTAACTGGAGGCTGGAGGTCACATAGCCTGGAGTTCACGGCAGGGGCCAGGGGGTTGGGAGAGGAAGGAGAAGCCTGAGAGAAATAAAAGGCTTCTCTGGAGACGCAGTTTACACAAAGATTTCTTTGAAGGGAGCATAAGAGAAGTTTTTATATTATAGACTATGATTAAAAAATGCATGGTTTTTTAAAGTTAAAATAGACATTTCAAGCTTTCATAGAGGTTACTGTGAGTAACAGACCCAGACCCTGGAGTCCCACTTAGTTGAAACGTGTAAAAAGCAGAGCTAGAGTAGGCAACAGGGGGTCCCAGAGGTGTTTGAGCTGGGTGTGGGGGCCATGGTTAAAGAAATGCACGAGGCCAGTGGTTTTCACTTCTGGGAGAAGAACAAAATTCTGGGTGAAGGAAGTTTGCAAAAGGTGCAGAGTCCTAAATCTCACTTCAGACCTACTGGGGTGTGCTTTCTGTAGGCTCCACGGGGTGTGATTCCGAGCCCAGCTGGACCGGAGAGACACTTTTTAGACAAATAGGGAGCAGTCCTTAAGGCAGGCTGGGGAAGACTAGAGTAGAAACAGGAAGCTCCCGCAGGAGGCAACAGGATATAGGAGAAGAAGCCATCCAAGGTCCATTTCCCAAGCATCATCAACAGGATCTGGGATTTGATTGTACAAAGGACGAAGGCAGAGGAAATGATGGATAATGATAAAGTCTATGTTTCTGTCCCTGAAATGAGAATCATTGCAATGGAGACTCCTACCTAGTACTGACCACGGCTATGTTCAGCTTCCACCCTGTGAACTGTCTACTCTGTCATTTATGCATCATCTCGACGGGCATTTTAAAGCACAAACTATGTACCACCCATGGCACTAGGTGCTGGGAAAGGGCTGCAAACAAGAACAGCCACGTCCCCACTGAGCTCACAATTCCAGCCAGTTCAACCCCACAGCTAACTGGGATGGTGGCAACAACACGCAGTGGCGCAGGCTCCCTGGGCTCCTGCAACAGGGAGACAGGGAAACGCCGCCTCGAGGAAGAAGGGTTTGAGTAGAGAGTCAGCATGTGCAGGGGTGACCAGGTGAAGGCACAGAGTGCTCAAGGTGGGAGGAGCAGGTCCAGTGCCAGGAGACGCTATAGCAGGAGGTAGGCCGGGCAAGGGGAAAAGATGGAGCAGTGGGCAGAGAGCAGACAGCACAGGCCCCAAGGGCCACCACGAGGATTGTGATTTATATCTTATAAACAAGGAGAGGACAATGAAGGGCTTAGCCTGATCAGATTGATAGTGTTAAAGAACTGTCCTAATTGCAACAGACTCTCTTCTCCCCTGATTCTACCCTTAAGCACACAGTTGATCCATAAATCCCATTAAAAGCCATGATGTAGTGTACACAAATAAAAGAAGAATGTTCGAGGTTGAAGTGTACCTGCCTGAAGGTGCTGTTTCTTCAGTGTGCAAAAGGGTCATGCCAGTGGAAACTTCTTGAGTGCTAGGGGAGAGTAGTCTTCAATCTACGTATTAATATGGTCCCCGTAGGAGCCATTTGGTGGCTTCCCTGATCTGTGGTCATTATGCCCTGGGTACCTGCTAGCCTATGGGTGAGCAGATTGAGCCCAAATCAGCCTATCGCCCCCAGGACTGCTGGCTTGAGAACAATCCATGTCCCCTCTTCAAACCTGGTCTTGTTTGCAAATGCCCCATTTTCTTCCCCAGGTCCTCACGTGGTTGTGTTTTAACAGAAAAGAGAAACAGGAAGGGTTGCCCGATGTGGTGGTGAATAAGATGAGTTCAAAATTGGGTCACTCGAAGGGTGAGCTGGCCTCTGGATGGAAATGTACCACAGGTAGGAGGTAGTGTGGGAATGGGGCCTGGTTCATGGCTGATGGTGGACCTCTGAAAGTAGAGGGCTGAGGTGGTGGGAGACCAATAGGGCCAAGAGCCATTGAAAAGACAGCAAGAGGATGAGAGCTGGATAGCAAGAGTGGTGCAAAGAAACTCATGGCACGGCTTTGAGAACTGGAAAAAGGAATATAAATCAAATTACTCATTCTAATTGTTTAATTAGACAGTAATATTGTTATTTTTGACAAAAATCTTAGTGTTTGTCATGCGGATGAGAACCAAGTCTGTTGTGGGTTTCTAAATTTTCTTTTCTTTCTTTCTTTCTCTCTGTCTTTCTTTTCTTCTTTCTTTCTTTTTGCAGGTCTGGGGATGGAACCCAGGGGCATTCAACCTCCGAGCTACACCCCCTGCCATATTTTTTATTCTTTATTTTGAAACAGGATCTAGGTTGCGGAGGGCCTCACTAAGTAGCTGAGGGTGTCCATGAATCACAATCCTCCAGTCTCAGACTCCCGAATGTGGAATTACAGATGTGTGTCACTACACCTGGCTTGTGGGTTTCTTTTTAATAGCAGGGCTTTCTATTAATTTGTATGGTTTTTAAAATGTTATTACTTTATTAATGTTTTGAACATCACTGACATTTTTATTTTGGTCTTTTTTTTTTTTTCCAGTACTGGGGATTGAACTCAGGGGCATCCTTTCTCTAAGCTATACCCCTAGCTGTATTTTTCCTCTCTTTCTGGGTCTGGTGTGGTGGCACACACCTATAATCCCAGTACTTGGGAGGCTGAGACAAGAGGATCACAGGTCTGAGGCCAACCTTAGTAATTCATCAAGATCCTTCACAACCTAGCCAGGCCCTGTTTCCAAACAAAAACTAAAAAGGAGCGAGGGTGTAGCCTGGAGGTAGGATGCTCCTGGGTTCAATATACACACACACACACACACACACACACACACACACACACACACACACACGGGATACAGAGCAATTGGGAGAAGATGAGAAGTAGCAAGTGGTGAACACCTGTTCCAGGCCAGGCGCTGGGTGCTGAGCATCAGATGCCGGCACATCTCAGCCTCCCAGTTCTGGGTGTCATTCTTCCTACTTTATAGACTGAGGGACCACTTAGTGACCCAACTTGCTTCAGTGGATCTCGAATGGTGGTATGGGTTCAGGAGAGGGATAAAAAGCTTCCTGGTGGGACGGACAAGTAGGTATTTACCTAGACTCATTCAATTCCAAAACCTGAGCAAAGTAAAGCAGGAGAGCACATCAGAAAGGAATACAAAGGGAGGATCAGCAGAGCTAGAGGGAAATCTAGGAGGCGGGACGCAGAAAAGGTGAAAGACTGGACTTTTGTCCAGCGGAAGAGAAAATCGCTTGTGAACCTTCCCAGGGGATTTCAGTCCAGGGCAAGATTGGAAGATTGAAAGCATGGCTGCAGGGGGTGAGGGAGGGTGCAGGAAGGAACAGGAGGGCATGAGTCCCAATGACCAGTAAAGGAAGGGGGAAAATGCCTAGGGATAGTGTGTGTATGTGTGTGTGTGTGTGTGTGTGTGTGTGTGTGTGTGTGTGTTGGGGGAGAGGGCACAGATGGCTTGCTCTTTTGTTCAGTTGATTTTTATTTTTATTTTTGAAGAGCAAGAAGGGTATGAGGAGCTGATGGCATCCAAAACCGGGATTGTTTTCTGGACTGAAGATGAGTCTGAAGTAATGATAGGTCCTTGGCAGAGGGTGGGGAGAGAGGAAATCACTTGGTAAGTTGCTTGCCCATGTGAAAAGGGGGATTTGAAACTGATATTTGAGAGGGAGGCAGAAAATACCCTTACAGGAGGAGAAGCCAAACACCGCAGGGATTCAGTGGAGAAAAGGAAATGGAGACAGGGCCCAGTGAGCAGCAGAAGCCTCTGTAGGGCAGGGAGTCAAGTCAACACTGTGTCCCCATGGGACTCCTTACACCTTACGGCATCAGCCAACATCCACGCACTAGCCTACATGCATTGCCTTCTCCCGAGACATTTTGATGAAGATACTGAGGGCCAGAGAAGTTAATTATGTAATTTGCCCAAGATCAGATAGCTAAAAAGTTGCAGTCAAAGCATAAACCTAGGTTTGTCCTTTCTTGAAACATCTCAGCTTTGCTGAGTCCCCAGGCTGGACCTTGTAGCTGCAATAGTTTACTATAATAAAAGAACTACAAGTTCAAAGGTTCTCAACACAAATAAATAATAAATATTTAAGGAGATGGAAATGCTAATTAGCTTGATTTGATCATTATCCCTTATCATACATATGTCCAAGTATCACACTATAACCAATAAATAAGGACCATTTTTACATGTCAGAAATCAATGTAAAAATGATGTTATTAAGTGTGTTTGGAAAGCCGGGTGTGGTGGCGCACACTTGTAATGCCAGCATTTGGAGGCTGAGACTGTAGGATTGCCGTTCGCGGACAGCCTCAGCTACTTAGTGAGGCCCTGTTTCAAAATAAAGAATAAAAAATAGGGCTGGGGGTGTAGCTCAGAGGTAGAATGCCCCTGGGTTCCATCCCCAGACCCACAAAAAATGTTTGGATAGAAAAGATAATCATATGGATAAGTGTTCCTTTAAAAAAAATCGTGATAGGTGTAGGGTATGAACTTGGACATCAGGGAAGATGTAACTGTAACTTTCCCAGGTAAGTTAGCCTGGGAATCCACATCCTTGGGGACAGAGGTGGCCAGTGGGCCCCTGGAGGAGGAGCTGGACATGAGCTGGGCCCATGGATGCTAACGGGAAGACATGGTCTTCCTGATATGGATCTCAAAGCTGGTCCCACATAGACATGACAGCCGGAATGGACTCTTCCATTATCTCTGAGGATCAGGTAATTTCTTGTTTGCTCGGTAGATCTCCCAAATAATACAGGATGCAGCAAAAGAAGCTTTCCTCTTGGGCTAAATTCAACTAGTCAAAAAATAGCTAGTGTGAAGTGGAAAGGAAAGAAACCCTGGGGAAGTCAGTCACTGCCCATGAGCCCAAGAGATCAGACCTAACCTTGGACATTAAAAAGGAAAAAATTTTTAATCAAAGAAAATTTAGAACAAAGACTTTAAAGAGAAGATAGTTCACAAAAGAACAATTATGATCATATAACCATAGTTAGGTGTGAATAGATTTAATAAGTGAAAATGGTCATGCTGGTGCGTCTGTCTATCTATCTATCTATCTATCTATCTATCTAATCAGTATTTTCTGAGTTGGAAATGTCAGTTGAACAGTGATCTGATAACTAAAGTCAGAGACAGATTTCCCAGAGACAAACACCATGAAGACACTTCGGGATACAAAGATGATTCTGACCTATTCTCTGGCTTTACATTGTACATAATACTGTTTAACTCAGTACTTAAAACAGAGCAGAGACTCAAAAAAGTATCAGCAGTATCATGGGACATTCTATAAGGGAGATTTTATGCCAGGCCCATTTTTTTTTTTTTTTTGGTGTGTTATTGGGGATTGAACCCAGAGGCATTCTACCTTCAAGCTACACCTCCATACTGATTTTCTCATTTGGAACAAGATCTTGCTAGATTGATAAGAGTCTCATTATTTGATGAAGCTGTCCTTGAACCTGTGATCATCCTGTCTCAGCCTACCAACTACCGGGATTACAGGCATGTGCCACCATGCCCGGCCAAGCCCAATTTTTAAGAAACTGCAATTATTACTATAGCTAGCATTTAATGCAAGGTGTTATCTGAAGCATTTAGTATTTGTGGCTCCAAGGAACAGGTGTTATCAATATCCATGTTTTATCACCATCTGAGGACAGAAAGTTAGCTCCCTTGACCCAGAGAAGGTGGTGTCCATAGTTGTTCGGTTTACCTGTATGTCACCCTTACCAATGGCCGATTCTCTTTCTATGATGTTCATGCATCAGGAAATCCTGCGGGAAGGCATTTCATTATAAGTGGTTTTTACATCTGCTGTACTCACAGGAAGGCACACATCCTGCTAGAGGAGAAACCCTTCTTCCCGGGTTGGCCTCATTCTCTAGCCACTTAACCTTGATGGTGAGCATTCATGCGGTGATTGGGAAGAACATTTGAATAGTGTAACTGAGGCACAGCAGAGGCACTCGGGGCCAGGAGCAGGAAGATTTGGCATCTAGGCTTGTTTCTGGGTGTAGGCAGGTCTCCTGCTCCCACAGAGGCATTAGCAGCAAGTTCAAAGTTGGGATTGTGATGCAGACAGAGCTGGGTTCAAACCCCAAGTCTGCGTCTCACATGGAGAATGACTTCAAACTGATATGACTTCACCTGCTGTTACAGAATGTGTATCCCGGCAAATCCATCTGTTGAAGCCCTAACCCCCATGTGACTATTTGGAGACAGGGCCTTTAGGAGGTAATTAAGGTTAAGCGAGGTCAGAAGGGGGTGGCCTAATCTGCCCTTATGAGAAGAAGAAGACACTAAAAGAGAGTCCACATCAGGACACAGTAAGAAAGGTGGCTTCACAGGCCAGGAAGAGAGGCCTCATCAGAAATCATTCTGACAGCACAGATCTTGGACTTCCAGCAGGTAGAACTGTGGAATAGCCAGGTGTGGTGGCCCATGCCTGTAATCTCAGTACTTGGGGGGCTGAGACACGAGGATCACAGGTTCAAGGCCAGCCTCAGCAACTTAGCAAGGCCCTTCACAACTTAGTGAGACCTTGTTTCAAAATAAAAAAATAAAATAGGGCTGCAGGTGTAGCTCAGGGGTTCAATCTGGGTGAACACCTCTGGGTTCAATCTCCAGTATCACACACACACACTGCATGGCCAATACATTTGAACTGTGGGCCAATATATTTCTGTTGTCAAAGCCAGCCAGTCCGTCCGTGGCAGCTGGCACTAAGATGTGTTCTGAGCCTGCTTACCTATGAGGTGGGATTCATGATAATGTCTGCTCATAGCCCCCACCCCACAGGCTGTTCTGAGAGGAAACCATGTGAAAAGCTGAGCATGGAGCCTGGTACCCAGTAAGAATTGTTGTTAAAATTGAAGTGTCGTTTCCTCTAATTCCCTGCATCATACAATCCTACCTCTAACATGGTAGGAATGAGGCCTGTACTTCGCAGACTTGCCCAAACAACAGAAAAAGGTACACATCTCCCTGGGAACAATAATGTGGTTTTCTAAGTCACATGTTTTATTTTTATTTTTTGCTTTTTTAAAAAAAATCTGTGGTACTGGGTTTAGAACCCAGGGACATTCTACCTCTGAGCTAAATCCCCGGCCCTGTTTTTTTATTATTTTGAAACAAGGTCTCACTGAGTTGCAAAGGGCCTCACTAAGTAGCTGAGGCTGGCAGCGAACCTGAATCCTCCTGTCTCAGCCTCCCAAATGCTGGGATTACAAGCGTGCACCACACCACGCCCGGCTCTCATGTTTTAATCTTAAACATGCATACAGATTTTGTATTCTAATTCATAACACAGTCATATTTGCTTTAATTCATAAGGTGCTCGCAACTGTTTATTAGGACAGAAAACTGAGGATCCAGACAGATAACCTAATCTGTGTGCCCCAGCCACACAGTCACTCTGCTCAAAGGCTGAGACAGCCTTTTCAAGCCAAAAAGAATGGTTCCCATGTGAGGATTTAGCTGTATTCTTTTTATTTTTTTAGAAGAACTGAAACCACACCACCATAGTAATGCACGCATATCTATGTTTATAGCCGCACAATTTATAAGTAGCAAACTATGAAACCAGCCAAGATGTCCATCAACAGATAAATGGATTATAAAATTTTCAGATATCTACACAATGGAATTCTACTCAGCCATAAAGAAGAACAAAATTATATCATTTGGAAAGAAATGGATGGAACTGGAGAACATGATGCTAAGTGAGATTATTAGTCACAAAAGTGAAAGGTCAGATGTTCTTCCTCATATGTGGAAGCAGGGAGAAACTGGGATACAGGAGGGGCTCCAGACAAAGGAGAAACTTTAGTAAAGGAGGGGACCTATCTGAGGGAGACGGGAGTGGGGAGGAGGACTTGAAGAGGGAAACACCTCAATGGGCGTGACGTACATGCACACACTTACAAAGCCAGTCATTGTGCATAGGGAGGTGGGGAGGGAGAGGGAGTGGGGCGGGACTAGGGGAGGCTCAGTCATGTATGCCTCTATCACCCTGAACTGCAGCAAGATATGTGGTTACAGTGCACCAATTAAAAAAAAGTGGCGCACCCTTGTAATCCCCGCGTTTGGGAGGTGGAGGCGGAGACAGGAGGATCACGTAGGTTGTAGGTTGGAAGCCAGCCTTGCTGGCTTAAGAGACCCTGTTTGCAAATAAAATATAAAATAGGTCTGGGAGTATAGCCCGGAGGTAGAAGGGTTCCATCCCCAGTACCACCAAAAAAAAAAAAAAAAGTGACAGTCATTCTTTCCCTAACTGTCATTAAAGTTAACCAGCTTAAGGTGATTACAAAGCTTGCTTTACCTTACTCTGTAAAGGATGGATTAGCAGGCAGAGCCAGCATGGCAGCTCCACTTCCTGTCTTGGGGAAGCTTAGCTCTGGGCAGAGGAGGGACTACGGCTATACATTTTTCTTTGGCAGTGCTGGGGATTGAACCCAGGGCCTCTCCTATGCTAGGCAAGCACTTCACTACTGAGCTACACCCCACCAATGAACTCACTCCATGTGCTGGAAGAAATATGACAAGAGCTGTGGAGGAGACAGGGAAGGCTAGAAAGAGAGGGTCAGAGTCTGCACATGGAAAGATTGCCAGGAAGTCCAGCCTCCAGATGAGAGCCCCAAGGCAGCTTTCTGAGGTGTGGAGTTCCTTTGAAGCATTTCAAGCTTGGTGAATTATTGTCACCCTGTCATTTTTTTTAAGGTCTGGATAGGCTTAGGTATGGATTTTTGTCCTGGGACCAGACACAGGGTAGTGTTGACAACTGGTGGCGTACTTTGCTTCAGGTGTGTGATGGGAGGTGAGGCTGGGGGGATTCAGGCACCGGGAAGGGGCCACCTCTCTCTGGTTGTTTTTCCTTTGGGAAGCTGGGTGTGCACACCCCTGCTCAGCAGTTAGCAGATGAGGACTGCCTTACAAATCACAGGCTCAGCTGCCAGAGGGAGCCCCTCTGCGTTTCCAGCCTGTCCTTAGGGCCCTACGAGAGAAGGTGAGTCGCCTATTTTGTTTTGGGGCCGGGTGTCTGGGTCTACCAGGGTCCTGTGAGCATGGTAAGCCGGGCTTTACCTGAAGCAGGAGTGCCGGGGAGGTGGCCAACACCCTGTCCGGTCTCCAGAGCCTCCTAAGCGCTTCCACCCTTCCGGTCACTCCTATCGCCCCCAGGGCGCCTCCGCACAACAGGTAGATGGGGGAAGGGTGTAAGATTGCTAAGAGGGAGGAATTTTCCACTCACAATAACTTAAATAATAACACTTCTCACGGCGGCACAGCACTGGCCAGTTCACCAAGTACTTTCACGTCTGTGATCTCGGGACCCAGGGGTGCGGGCCAGGATCCTGCGTTTCCATTTCGTTCGTTGACACTGTCCCCTCTTCCAAGTAGGACACACACACTTCAGACACACACGTCTACACCTTGGGATGCACGCTGCCCCGCCCTGACTACCACGAACGACTCTTTCAACGCTTTTGATAATCCCAATTTCGGTAATCCACACTACCACTTCTCTGAAATTTCCACCGACTATACCAAGCGTGCGCGCAGGCGCGATGACACAGCCCCGCCCTCCTCCTCCCCAAGCCCTAGACAGCTGCAAACTTTGGTGTCCCCTGCTCACATTAGGGGCTTCACAAGTCGGGTGTTTTGGGGAGCATTACCCGTAAGCCTTATTTTACCTTGCTTCGTGGAATGGGGCAGGAGGAGCCCGATGTTTTCAGAAATCCCGTTGGGGATTTTTTTTTTTTTAAGTAAAGTTAGGCATTGGAGCTTATGAAAACTCCAATTTCACATACAGGAGGCGACTCGGCCCCGGCACCGGAGGGTCGGACGCGCACCGGGGCGCTCCCTCCCGCGGCAGGAGCCCCCGCCCCGCGTCCTCCTCCCTCCTCCGTCCTCCAGCTCTCCCGCCGCGGGTCGCCCGGGTCTCCCTTCCCGCCCCGCGCAGCAACAAGTGCGGGCGCCGCGGCTGCTCTTACCCCGGCCTCGGTCCATGGCGCCGGCCCGGATCCCCGGCGCGGGGCCGCGGGGCGCACAGCTCGGGCGGGCGGGCTGCGGCGCTGCGCTCGGCGGCGGTGGCCAGCGCGGCCGTCCCCTCCCCTCCCCCAGACAGGATGCGCCCCCGCCCCGCCCCGCCCGCCCCTCCGCGCCGCCCGGAATAGACCCGAGCGCGCCTCGCCCCCTGGCCGGTGTCCGCCGCCCCGCGCCCGCCCGCCGCCCTCCGGGGGCCCCCGGCACCCTCTTCCCGGCCCACGCGCCCTAGGTCCTGGGGCCCACCCCGCCTGGACCCCGCGGTGCTCGGCTCTGCTCCGCACCCCGCTGGCGACTGGGGCTCTCGCGCCCAGCCCACTCCAGCTCGGATTGCAGAGTCAGAGAACCTGTGCTTCCTGGGGTCGCCACCTTTCCTTGAAGCTGCCAGCTTCTCCTGGCTTCGGGTTTATCTTCTCTCTTTGACCAGTCTTTCTGGAGCACCTTTTAGAGCCAGATAATGGAGTGGAGGTTAGGCCGGTTCAGGTCAATAGTGGTGTAAAAGAAAAGAGATATGACAGCAATAAAGACCCCCCCCCCCCGAAAAAAAAAAGAAAACTGCCCAGGAAGAGGAGAAACGGAGGGTTGCTAAAAGATGGGCAGTGGCTTGGGACAATGCCAATTTTCGGAGTTCCTTGTGTACTAAAAAGTGAAGAAATGCCAAAACGAAGTGATAAAAATTATGGAACATATGGATTTAGCAAAAAAAAAAAAAACAGTGCAATAACAAATAACAATATTAATATTGTTATTGCCAGTGTGGTCCAGGAATGGGGTTTAAGTTTAAAGTTGTATGAAAAATGCCAGTTTCTTCATCCTAATAATGTATCGCTGTCAAATGGGACTAGTTTGTACACAACATCAAATGCTTGACTTTAATACTCATTGTAAAATGAAGGCCGGTCCCAATTATCTTCCTGGATACCCCAACTCCTTGATGGGGGCCAGGCCACCTTGCAGTTTTGACTGGGTCACCAGTTTACTTAGAACATTCTGGCATTGAGAACATCCAGTGCAAAGGCACAGAGACAAGAAGGGCCATAAAAAGAGCATCCTGTGCTTTCCTGTGTCTCTCTGTTGCTTTTGTGAGCAAGTTAAAATTATCACTGTCGAGCTGGGTGTGGTGGCGCACGCTTGTAATCCCTGCGCTTGGGAGGCTGAGACAGGAGGATCATGCAGGTTCGAAGCCAACCTCAGCTACTTAGTGAGGCTCTCAGCAACTTAGACCCTGTTTCCAAATAAAATACAAAATAGGTCTGATAGTATAGCCCGAAAGTAGAAAGCCTCTGGGTTCCACCTCCAGTACCACCAATAAAATAAAATAAAATTAACACTGAACACTGTCTTTTCAAAATGGCATTCGTAGTTTGTTTAGTATTTGTGTGTGAGCACTCAGAGGAAAGGAGAGAGAGAGAGAGGAGAGAGGAGAGAGGAGAGAGAGAGAGAGAGAGAGAGAGAGAGAGAGAGAGAGAGAGAAGGAGAGAGAGAGAGAGAGAGAGAGAGAGAGAGAAGAGGTAGTTGAGTTTGAAAACGCCTGCATGAACTCGTGCTACTACCCAGCCAGTCTGTGTATAGCTTTTTCTTCTTTGCTATGAAAAACCTCAGACTGACCTCACGGGGCTGCTGGCAGGGCAAATGAAATGATGATACAAGCCCACTTTATAAACCCTAAATAGCGATCAAAATGTGAACCATTATTATTTTCTGAGTTCCTCTTTGTTCTTGCCCACTTTTCCAATTTGAGAAGGTCATTTTAAATTCTAAAGCAGCTAACCAACAAGCTACAAGCAGATTATGTTTCCAAAGTTCACTGAACTCTGCAACATTTGGAAACCAGGCTAAACATTTGTAGTTACGTCCCTGGGCTAGCCCACCAATTCTCTTAAAATACATTTAATTTGAAATAATTTTTAAACCACACTATGAAACATTACTATTGTAAAAGCAGATAAAGGCTTTTGTAGATTTTTTTTTTCCCTTTAAAGAGAACTTTAAGCACCTTTAAGGACTTAGGAGGTTTATTCAGAGAATTGACAGAAAAGTCAAAAGGAATAAGGAGAATTTCCATGTGTCCATATAATGGAATCACCTGAGCCATGGTCTGGGAAAGGTAAAAAGATGGGAAAGCTCAGTCTGTGCACATTTCTGAGAATTAACAAAAAAGTTGCTGGGAAGGTGGTGGTTCTGGTTTAGACATAACCCATAATGCCCACCAGGTGGCACTGTTGACTAAGTTGACTACAGCTTGGTTGCTGTCAGAACTGACCGGGATGGATGAAGAAGCTATCTGTGGGTTAATGTACAGGAATAATTACATATTTTCTATACTTTTCCTTTAATGAGGTCTATATTTACCATAAACGGATGGCTCACTTAGGCGATACTGCTTGCACTATGTGGGAGAACAGATGCTAAGCAGAAATGATCCCTGTCCTCAAGAAATCTACGGTCTAGTAGAGGAGGTTGAGACACACAAACTAACTTTAACAACAACAACAAAATTATGTGAAATGTACTAGTGGAGAGCCCAGTGCCCTTGGAGTCCATCAAAACTAAGCAAGAGTTTCTTAGTGAGTGTGGAGATGGTAACGGGTGATGGACATTTGGTTGGGTGTTAACTGTGTTGCAGAGGATTTGAACATGCGCCGAGGAGATAACATTACAGGCAAAGAAAACAGTGAGAACCAAGACACAGAGATAGGAGACGGCAGGATGTGTCTGCAGTGCAGTTTGGGTTGGCTGGACAATGGGCTATCAGGTGCTAAGCATTAAAACAAGGGTGGGCAGGGAGTTGCTGCTGTCGGTTCTCTATTTCTCTGAGGATGATACTGACTAGGGCTTTTAAAGAATCTGCCTCATATTTTCCCTTTCCTTCTTGTTCACTTCAAAACTTCCCAGGTCTGCCTGGTGCTTGTCTAAAGAATTCTATGTGGAGAGGTTCAGCTCCACAAAAAGATATCAAATTTGCTCCCAGTGAACAATACCAGGAAGAAAGCTTTCAACCCCCTCCTGCTCCCAGTCTTATGAAAACAAATGATACCCCCAGCCTCATTCTTGGCTTATCAGGTTGAACTGGGAAACCCTGGGAATGAAAACTTTGGAGGTGAAGGGCTTTTTGTCCTAGGGAGATAAATTCTTGTGTCTTAACCTGTCACCTGGCACCCAGGGTCTGCTTCTGCCCTGGCTACCAGAGTGACCATTCTATGATCCCAAGCAGATTAGTCATTCCCTCTTAAAAATATTTTATGGCTTCCCTTTGCCCTCGATGAAGCGTGTACATTCCTAATCACACATACAAGATCTCAGGATACTCTGGGAAGAGTAAGAGGAGCAGCAGGCAGGGCTCAGATCTGAGTGTGTGTATGTGTGTGTCATTGGGGATTGAATCCAGAGGTGCTCTCTACCATGGAGCTATACCCCCAACCATTTTTATTTATTTATTTATTTATTTATTTATTTATTGCGGTACTGGGGATGGGACACAGGGACATTCTACTTCCAAGCTACACCCCCAGCCCTAATTTTTATTCTTTATTTTGAAACCGGGTCTCACTGAGTTGCAAAGGGCTTACTAAGTAGCTGAGGCCGGCCGCGAACTGCGATCCTTCTGTTTCAGCCTCCCAAATGCTGGGATTACAAGCGTGCGCCACCACGCCCAACACCATTTTATTCTGAAACATGTAAAAGTTGCTCAGGTAGGCTGTGAACTTGAGCTCTTCCTGCTTCAGCTTCCCAAGTCACAGGCATTACTGGTGTGTGTGTGTGTGTGTGTGTGTGTGTGTGTGTGTGTGTGTGACCACACCCAGCTAGATCTGGGTTCTTGAGCTGTGTCTGTTACCTTGAGAATCTCAGTTCTCCCATTGGTCTTCCAAGTAGAATTTTCTGCTTCCTTCCCTTGTCCTGGTCCTGCCCCAGATCACCACAAGGGCAGATACTGGGTCTTAGTGGTTCCTGGGTCCCTTCAGCCCAGCCCAGCACCTGGCTGGTAGTAAGTGGTAAGAAATATGTGTGAAGTGAGTCAGTCAGTAAACGCCAAGGATCTGTGAGGCTGCCATTTGGAGCTTCTCATATTGCTTATGTCCTGGTGGTCCCATTTTTCCTCTGGGATTGTTTTATCAGCTTGCTCATTTGCAGGGGGAAATGAGATTGCAATTAGATGTTTTGCGAGACATGCCTTTGTGCTCCGAAGCTCTGTGTGCGTTACTGTGGCCTGCAGCTTCTCCTTGGCCCAGGGCCCCCCTCCATGTTCCCTCGTGCAGGGCAAGCCTCAGAGCCCCGTGCTGGCCACAGATGAAAACCTCTCTTGTTTCAATCAGTACAATGTCACCATTATAGCCCCTGTCCAGGGAAATGACATATGCCGCTGGTCCACCCTGGGCCCTGGAAAGCAGATAAGAGATCTGAGAGGCAGCCACCAGAAGAGAATTTTGTGGATGGGTGAGCACTTCTCCATCCAGAGTACCTTGGGGTTTCAGATCCAGGGTTCCGGTCTCCACTTCCATGGTCAGCAGACACGAGTCCGCTGGAGTGTCCGGAGGAAAAGCAGCTTTTGTCTTCATGCCCAAATGCCACATGAGGCCTGTCCTCTTCCTTTGATCCTGACCCATGGAAAGAGCTCCGAGGCTTTGGAAGTGAGGCACACGCTCTGAAGGCCACCAGGGCCAGCGGGTGACCATGTGGGGAGGGGACCCAGGAGCACCCACTCTGTCTGAAGGGCCAGGAGCCAGTCAGGTTGGACCTGGGGCAACCACACCTCCCCTTTTTTCAGGAGAAAGAACCAAGACATCCAGATTTTACTATAAAATCCTTTTGTATTAACAATGTTGGTAACTGCAGGACATGGTGGCATATGCTTGTAATCCTAGTACTTGGGAGGCTGAGCCAGGAGGATCTCAGGTTCAAGACCAACCTTAGCAACCTAGCGAGACTCTGTTGAAAGAAAGAAAAAAAGAAAGAAAGAAAGAAGAAAGAAAATAAAAAATAAAGAGGGTTAAGGGGTCATAGCTCAGAGGTAGAATGCCCCTGTGTTCAATCCCTAGTAGAACACACACACACACACACACACACACACACACACGCACGCACACACACACGCACACGCACACACACACTTCATTGGTAACTGGTTCTTATTGTTTTGGAAGGTTGTAAGGGCCAGCTAAATCTTTCTCTATGGGCTTAATTTGGCCTATGGGCACCATATGCAAAAGTGTGAAGGAAACTGTGGCCAGCGGAGGCTTCTGGAGCTTCTGCCCAGCTGGGTGACTCAGCCTGAGGCCCAAAGCTGGTGCCCACCTCTAATGCTGCAGTGGGCCCTCTACTTCTCAAGGCCTGGGAGGGCCAAAGTGAATCATATAACCTGGAGCTGAACTTCTGCACCGCCAGCCAGCCTGGTCCCTTCATTTGTCAGATGAGGACACTGAAGGCAAGATGGGGAGAGATGTCACCTGAATTCACATGATACCTTGGCTGCAGAACCAGAGCAGTGGTACCCAGGGCTCAGACGCGTGTCACCTGAGCCATGCCTCCCCTTCCCCACAGCTGTCACTCTGCTCAGTCTGTGGACCACTTCGGTGAAGAGCAAGAGTTCAGGATGAGGTAGACCTGAGTTTGGTACACAGCCCTGCCCGGGCACAGTGTGGGTTTCCTCTAAAAAGTTGTCAGATGCTTATGGAAATAGTAAGGAAATCTTGGCCACATACCCAGGCTGCCCTCTGCAGGAAGTTTATATAAATCCAACCCTGGACCTGGCAGATCAGATGATCTGGGCAAAACACAGGATCTGGGTTTGGGTGATGCTGAACATTCAAATGCCTACCTCCCCCGAGTCAGGCACGCTGCCAGAGCATGTCCTTCAGTCCTCACCATTCTGCCAGCAGGTGCTGGTACTTCTTTTTTTTGCAAGTCCAATCTCGCCTGGTGTAATGTTTGCCAGGGCTGTGGTGGCAGAACACCACACAGTGTTTGGCTGTAATGATAGAAATGACTTTTCTCACAGTTCTGGAAGCCCAAGACCAAGGTGCCAGTGGGCTGATCTGACCTGTCAGATCAGATTAAATCCACCCTATCAGCCTCACTTGCCTATTTAAAAGCTCCATCTACAAATATAGTCACGGTTGAAGGCACTGGGCACTAGGGCTTCAGCATATGAAGAAGGCAGGACAGCGGGACAGTTCATTAGTAAATAGTGAGGCTGGGTATTGGAGAACTAAGGCTCGCAGTGTGTCCTTGCCTATAGTACTATAATGTCCCTGGGGCAGCTTGTGGTGAAGGCTTTACCACCCAGAGCAGCAGGGAAAGGCGAGATTGTATCCATCAGAATCTTTAGCAAGGTCCAGGGACAACCTGTGTGCACCATGCCCCAGGAGCTGGTCTGTTTGAGTCTCAGTCCTCTGTGGTGCTTGTGGTTAGTCCATCTCGATTGCCCAAGAATGTATTTCCTTCTCTCTGCAGCATCTTCAGCCTGCTTCCCTTGGGCTCCCAGAGAACAGCCGTCAAGAGGACACCACAGGAATACCAGTCACCTTCTCTCTACTCCATCAACCCAATCCCGATTCCGCAAGCGCGGAGTCCAGGCTGCTGGTGAAGACGTGCGATAGTTCAGATCGTACACAGACCATCATCTTTGGAGAGTTATACAATTAATATGAATTCAAAAGTCCTACAAACTGTTATTTTCACTGATATTAAACTAGGAACATCAGGACTAGGTGCAAGTGACACACACCTAGAATCCCACTGACTCAGGAGGCTGAGACAAAAGAATCACAAGTTCAAGGCCAGCCTGGGCAACTTAGTGAAATCCTGTCTCAAAGTAAAAAAAAAAAAAAAAAAAAAAAGGCTGGAGATGTAGCTCAGTGGTAGAGTCCCTTGAGTTGACTCCTTAGTACCACTCAAATATAAAAAAGAATTATTAGATATGAGTCAACTGAGAGAAAATATCTCATAAATTGCAGTAAGTAAATGATAACGGTGAAGGTGTATTGGAGCAGGATAGTTTCCTTGATACGGTAGCACTGGGCATAGATGTCACATTATTTCTAACCTGATCTCCCCGCACATTTGGTCTTGATTAGCCCTGAGGACTAAGCATTGGCAGTGGCCACTAGCTATTGGTTTCCCTTGTCTGTGTCCCTGTGATGTTCATATTGAACTAGTCCAGGTGAGGCAGAAGGACCCCTGGGGCTGCATCTTCACAGCCTCTGGTTTTGGTTGTTTAGAATCGCACTTGAGGGCTTCTGGCAGAAGCTCATAGCTGCATATATAAGCAGGGGTTCATCACGACATTGTCAAGATTTTTTTTTTTTGAGGTTTGAGGATGAAACCCAGGGGCATTTGACCTCCGAGCTACACCCCCTGCCCTATTTTTAATTCTTTATTTTGAAACAGGGTCTCACTAAGTTGCAGAAGGCCTCACTAAATAGCTGAGGCTGTCTGCAAACCGCGATCCCCCTGTCTCAGCCTCCCGAATGCTGGGATTACAAGCGTGCGCTACCACGCTCGGCTACGATTTTTAGTAATGTGAAACTATACATTTAGGACTTCAACCCACATGGGGCATTAATGGAGTCAGTGTAATTCTGTGCCGTTAATTGCTGTGAATCTTAGCAGTGCTTTTCTCCCCTTGAATTCTGGTAACAGTGCTGAATAGCAGCCCGCCCACTCTGCGGGTGCCTCTGCTCAGCGGTCAGCTGCAGCTGCTGATACCTTCACATTGCAGCCCACGTTTCCTGGGCCTGGTCCCTGGTACAGGTGAGTGGCTCTTGGCTCAGCAGAGCTGGCTCCTTCTCTGGATCTGCTCAAACAAACACTCAGCTGGTCTGTTCACATCTGCAGACTGTGGCCAGCACACTGGCTTTCAGCTCTAACCTGTGTTGGAGGTGGTTCTTAAAGTTGTGCTCTGCCTTTATTTATTTTTTGTGGTACTTGGGATTGAACACAGGGTCATTCTACCTTTGAGCTATACTCCCAGTCCTATTTTACTCTTTTATTTTGAAATAGGTCTCATTAAGTTGCAGATGGCTTAAGTTGCTGAGGCTGGTCTTGAACCTGTGATCCTCCTGTCTCAGCCTCTCAAATACTGAGATTACAAGCATGTGCCACCATGCATGGCTTGTGCTCTGCCTTATTACTGTAAGGTTGCCCCTCAGTGTCCAAAGGAGTTAAGTATATGGGGGAAAGGCCCCCTTCTGGAACTTCAGAAACTTGGATGCAGAAGGTTGTTTTTATCTGTAAAAGATGAGTGGTTCAGGGCTGTGCCCTGAAGCTTCACTACTGATGTGAATCTCTTGAGTAACTTGTTAAAATAAAAATGTTTCAGGAAATTGAAACAAGAATTAGTATGTGGGATGGCATTAAACTAAACAGTTTCTGCTCATCAAAAAGAAACCATCAAGAGTCTAAACGGAATGGGAAAAGATCTTTGCCAGCTATAACTCTGATAGAGGACTAATATCTAGAATAAACAAAGAACTTAAAATACTTTACACTAAAAAACAAAGAATCCAATCAAGAATTGGGCAACTGAATTAAATAGACACTTCACAAAAGAATAGATACAAATGGCCAATAAATACATAAAAACTGTTCAACATCATTAGCAATTGGGGAGACTCAAATCAAAATTACACTGAGATTCTAACCACAACCAGAATGGCAATCATCAAGAAGTCAAAAACAATAAATTTTGGCAAGATTGCGGGAAAACTGGAACTCTTCTCCAGTTTTGATGGGATTGCAAACTAGTTCAGCCGCTATGGAGATCAGTGTGGAGATTTCTCATAAAATTGGGACTGGATCAACCATATGATCCGACTATACCACTACAGGGTATCTTTCCAAAGGGGCCAAAATCAGGGAACTACAACAATATATGCATACCCATGTTCATAGCAGCACAATTCACAATAGCCAAATTATGGAACAACTAACCCAGGTGTCCATCAACAGATGAATGGATTACAAAATTATAGGAATTACACACAGTGGAATTTGTGTGTGTGTGTGTGTGTGTGTGTGTGTGTGTGTGTGTGTGTGTGTGTTTGGTACTGGGGATGAAACCCAGGGGCATTCTACCTCTAAGCTACACCCCCGGTCCTATGTTTTAGTCTTTATATTTTTTGAAACAGAGTCTCACTGAGTTGCGAAGGGCATTGCTAAGTAGCTGAGGCTGTCTGTAAACTGCTATCCTCTGGTCTCCGCCTTCCAAATGCTGGGATTACAAGCGTGCGCCACCACACCCAGCCCTCCCACAGTGGAATTCTACTCAGCAATAAAGACAAAAAAAATTATGTTGTTTGCAAGAAAATGGAAGAGCCTGGAGAACATTATGCTAAGTGAAATTAGCCAGTCACAGAAAGCGAAGGGGCATATGTTTTCTCTCATATGTGCAAAGCTAGGGGGTAATTGGAACACCAGAGGGACTCCAGATAATGGAGGAGAGGCCTCAGTGGAGCCAGGGAGGTGGCCTAAGGGAAGGGGAGGGGGAAGAGTGAGGTTCATTCATTGATGTACCATCATATGTGAACGTACCAATGTCAATCTCAGTACTTTGTATTAGGCAGAGAGGAGATGGGGGGGGGACTCACCAAGTGCTGTGTGCATGCATGGCGCTGTCAAAATGATTTACATTGTGATATGAGACGATGATGCACCAATAAAAACGTATTAAAATAAGTTACTAGCTTTATATAATAAAAAATTACAAATGCTGATGGAGTAGGTCAGGGCGGGACCCGAGTGTCTGCCTTTCTCACAAGCTCTCCGGTGATGCTGTGGTTACACCACACTCTGAGCGGCAAGGCTTAGGGTGATTCTCCCCATCTGTGGCACGTAAATAACCACAGTGCAAGTGAGACTGACTCTCTACTCCACCTCAGTGAACAAGAGACCCTTGCAGACCCTCATGTTCTGGCCCCCGCCGCCCGCTCACCTCTTCTGAACTCACTTTCCTCTTTGCCTGCTCCATTCCATGCTCACCTGGCACTTTTAGTCCCTCCGATGGTCCGAGTTCTTGTCCATTTCAGTACCTTTGCATACACCATTCCCACCCTTCCTTTCCCCCTGGCAAAGTGCTTTTCATTCTTCAGCAAGCATTTGAAGTGAATTCTTTTCTGTTTCTCTCTATCAGCTCCCCGTCTATTGTTTCTGTAGCAGTTATTTATTCTTCTTTTTTTTTTTTGCGGTACTGGAGATTGAACCAGGGGAATTCTCCCTCTGAGCTACACCCCCAGCCCTATTTTTTATTCTGTACTTTGAAACAGGGTCTCAGTAAGTTGTAGAGGGCCTCACTCAGTACCCGAGGCCGGCCGCAAACCTGCGATCCTCCTGTCTTAGCCTCCCAAGTACTGGGATTACAAATGTGAGCCACCATGTCTAGCCCATAGGAGTTATTTTCACCTGCTATCTCCTTTTCTGTTTGTTTATTTATTTATTTAGGATTTGTTTCTCCTCCAGACCAAGTGCATGAGGAAAGCATTTCCTGCCTGGCAGCAGATGCCCAATAAGTAAATACTTGCTGGGCCGCGTGCAGTCAGGAAGCAAAGGCACACCCTCGAGCGCGCCTTTTGCACATCTGAGCCACCTGTCTGGAAGGCAGGTGAGAGTTAGTGACAGTTCTTAATAAAGAATCACAGAATGAACAGTCAGGAAATAAGCTACTTTTAAGTCACATCTCATTTCCAGAGATGTCAAAATGGGAACAAAGTGTGCATCTTAGAATAGATGAACTACAGTAAGTCTAACATTTCTCAAATGGAGCTTATGTCAAATTAGTTTATAAAATAGTGGGCTGGGAAAAGGTAGTGCAGGACTTCTAGGACTTCCGGCAATGTGCTGTGAGTCTGTAGAAGAAGGGACAGGATGTGCTTTTTAACAGCACGGTGGTTACTGGTTACTTGGTGGAGATGCCAAGAGTCACTTGCTCAGAGTTCGCTCCTGTCCTGCCGGTCTCTTGGGTTCCTTCTCAGGAAGGTGCCTGCTCCCACTACTGAGGCTGCAAATGCTGTTTCCCAGGATACACTACAGTAAGGGCATGGACATGCTCCCTTGTTCTGGCCAGCAGGAAAGAAGATATGTAAAGGGAAACTCCTTTCCTAACTTCTGTTGTGGTTGTGTGAGGATATGATGCCTGGAGCCACAGCACCCTCCCGTAAACATGAGGGGACAAGTTCACAGAGGACAAAAGCTAAAATACCAAGAATAGCTGAGTGAAGAGATATAAGGAACCTGGGCTCTGGATGACATCATTGAACTGCTGAATTTACTAACCTTGTATCTTGGGCTCCTGATTGTGCAAGATGACACGTTATCACTGTTTAAGCCATTGACTCTGGGCTCTACTGGTGGTATCTTCTTCAAAGCTGTTTCCTGATATGTGAGATGGATTTATGAATTATGGCTACCTCTTGAGTTGTTACAGAGGCTTAAATGAGATGATGTGTCTTAAGTCCTCAGAGTAGCACTTGGCCCATTGTTGGTGCTTACAATTCTTTCTGATCACAGAACTTTGTGGTTGGAGCATCCTTTGCCATCATGGGATACCCTGCATCTGCTGAAAAAAAATCTGGATAATGTTAAGAACTGTACCCAATTTACAGAAGAGTAACCAAGGCCAAAGTAGTGGCTGAAAAAAGTATGCATGGTTCAGCGTCTCCCCACGCCAGGCTTTCCCACTCACACTAGAAAGGCCAGGACACAGGTTTGGGTTGAAATGATGTGCTTTTATGGGAAACAAAATATTCAACAAGAATAACAAAAGCCCTTCGATCTCGCAAGTTGTTACCCAGTGATAATGAGGCAGTTTCAAATGACTGTGTCTGGCTGGGGACATTTCTCATGGGCCAGGAGAGTTGAAAGACATTGGCCAAAAAGAGAAGTTGCAGGGACATTTTAAAATGAGAGTACATCAAACTTCCCTCTCCCCCTTCCACCCCATCACCCTTTCAACTTGCAGTTTCCTCCTAGTTAACAATGATCCTTCCTGATTTTGCTCAAACGCAAAAAGCTTCCAGAAAGCTTTCCTTGGTCTGCACCAACTTGCATCTGCCATTCCCTAAAGCCAAAGACACTTTCTCACGCCTTCTCCTATCACATTCTGCCTTACATCCATAGTGGTTGATAATGCCTTAGGAGACCCACTCTTAGTAGGCGGGTCCCCGAGACCAGGGCCATGTGGATTTGTCCAGTGTTCCCCTCCCCCTCCCCATCCAGTGCGCTGTATTCAGCAGGTGCTCAGCATCGGCAGGTGCTCAGTGAGGGTTCTCCAAAGTCCCTTCTACATTGGCCACGTCGCGCTGCCAGCCACGTGAGAATCAGCATTATCGTTTCCGCATTTTCATCCTTCCTCTGTGATCTCAAATTGGGCCGACTCAAGGCATCTCCAAGAAGAGCCGGCCCCCGCCACACGTGGCCCGCTCAGGTTTGAAGGTTTGGAGAGAGGAGGAGAGAAGGTTAAGCTCTCACCCATCCCAGGAGGCAGGAAAGGCAGTGGCTGTGGCAGTGTGGGATGAGCGTTGGCCTCATTTTGGAATCTCGTAAGCAGCTGCTCTCTCCAAGTTTCCCCCATGAGACCTGGCCAACTTTGCAGCGGGTCCTGAGGACCGGTGGGATGCAGTGTGGTTGTTCTGCCAACACAGGAGTCAGTGGCATCAGCCAAGAACCTTTCTTTGGGGCGCAGCTTACTCTCCTGGAGAGGGTGGTGAGAGCTGTCTGGTTGTTCATTTGGAGCTGTGGTGGGAACGTTAGCCCTGTGGTGTGTAGATCATCAGGCACATAGATTGTAATAAGGCTGAAGAATACAGGCTGCAAAGAATAGATCTCTCCTAGAAAGGAGGAGGAGGGCAGGGAGGGCTGGGAGCAGCGAGGGAGACAGGGGGGTCCACGAGGTCCTGCAGCTCGGCTCCTGCCAGGCGCCAGGCTCCCGTCCTTTCCTCTGCTTCTCCAAGTCTAGGCCAGGCAAAGGGGCCAGTTGGAGGTGGTGGAGGGAAGGGAAGCACCTTTCTTTTTTCTACCATGAATTCTAGATTTGGACAAGGGAGACAGGAGCAGGAGGAGGAGGGCTGAAGAGTGGCGGAGAGGCCTAGGCCCCGCCCAATTCCATCTACTGGTGTAATGGGTTGATCTGAAGCTCACACCTCTAACTGTATCACCTCTAGAGAGCACTGAGTTCCTCATTAGAGCTGTAGAGAAAATTATTATTTTTTTCTTTTTTGGTATTGAGGATCAAACCCAGGGGAACTCTACCTCTGAGCTACATCCCAGTTCTTTCTTATTTTTTATTTTGAAACAGGGTCTTGCTAAGTTGTGGAGGGCCTTGCTAAGTTTCTGAGGCTGGCCTAAAACCTGCAATCCTCCTTTCTCAGCCTCCCAAGTACTGGGATTACAGGTGTGTGCCACCATGCTCGGCCTGGAGACAGTTCTTCATGAGCCCTCAAAGATGTGCAGCAATCTGGGGAGATCACTGTGATCGTCCCAGGGGGAGGAGGGCCCCTCTGGGGCCAACAGTGTCTGAGAAATGCATGGTCAGCATCAGGCTGGAGACTTGGGAGAGGACCAAGAAGCGGAGAGCGGAGACTTTTCCAGGCACCTTTTAAGGAAAGAGAGTTGGATCTTTGGGGCCTCAAGTTAGGAAAGATGTTTCAGTATAAAAAAGATCCCCAGCGAAAGGACTGCATCCCCTCAAATCCCTTCCTGGATCCCACAGCACTTAGAAAAGAGCAGTAAGGAGCATTAAAAACCCCTCGATGAGGTGGGCTTGCCTGGCAGTACAGAACAGCAAGTCTCGTGGCAGGCAGCGTGTCCCGTTACACAAGAGGAATATACCGTGCTTCAGTACAGAGAGTTTTACATACATCTTTATATAAGTGCATCTATATGTAGAGAGCCTCTGCCTAGAATAGCCGGGCTTGCTTCTTCAGTTCATTTCTCTTCCAGAGGGCTAGTCGCTCAAACTCCGAGATGGTCATGCCGAAGACCTGGTAGAACTCTTCCTGGGACAAGTGGCGCTGCAGGAGGTAGAGAGGATGGAGAAAGGACAGCAGGAGGCTGTGAGGTGTGGGTCGGTCACTATGTATTTCTGCTGGGTGCCCTCTGCCTGGCACATGGTCCAACCCGGGGAAGTGTGTGAATGTGGAAGGAGTGGCTGAATGCAGAAACGAGTTTCACCAGAGGGGCTTCTGGAGCTGATCTGCCTGGGGAAGCCCCCGGCCCATGGCTCAGATGGGACTTCTGTTCCCTCCAAGCAACTCTGGTGCACGGACATTTCTGTGTTTGTGGCCAGAAGTAGGCAAGGACTAATGCTATCTCCTTTGGAGAAAAAGGAGGCATATCTAAGATATTAAGGTACCCTTCCTCTAATATTTTTACAAGTGATCTGGAGGGTTATTCATGAATCCAGTGGTAAAAAATTACTGCTCACATTTCTTAACCCACTAAAATGTCCTTCATCTCTTTTCTCCCCCCCCTCTCTTTCTTTCTTTCTTTCTTTCTTTCTTTCTTTCTTTCTTTCTTTCTTTCTTTTTGGTGGTACTGGGGTTCCTGGAAACCCTTCTACCTCCAGGCTATACTCCCAGACCTATTTTATATTTTTTATTTGAAAACAGGGTCTCCAAAGCCAGCGAGGCTGGCTTCGAACCTGCACGATCCTTCTGTCGCCGCCTCTCAAGCGTGGGGATTACAAGCGTGCGCCACCACGCCCGGTTCATCTCTTTCTTATATGAAGAGTAAGTATGTCATCTGATCCAACACTGCTCCGCATCCCATGCATCCCTCCTGCCCTTCTGAGCATCCTTGAAGGTGTGATACTCTGTCAAGAGCTTCTCCAGTTAGAAGCATATGATATTTAAAGTGTGGCAAAAATGTTAACAATTGGTGCATTTAAGTGAAGGGTAGAGAGATGTTCATTTTACTGTTCTTGCAACTTTTCTGGAGGTCTAAAAATTTTCAGAATGAAACTGAAAATCAAGTTTAAAAAGAGAAACATATGGCATATATCCTGCCTGCAAACTTGCCGATTCACTGAGCTTGTCTGCTGGCAGCAATTACATTAGCTAGCTGGATACTGAAGGAGATTCAGTGAGAATCATGTACACAGCTGCACAATGACTAGCAAGCGTGCCGGCCAATTTGACTGTGAGTTAATGTTTTTGCTGCGTTTACAGACTTTTCAAGCAAAGGTAACTTTCATCACTGTGACAGTGTCATTGGTCATTGGTGACTGAGGTGGTTTTTCTGTACTTTGCAGTGTTTAATAACAACAATTAATTGCCCTCTTCATATCTGTTCAAGATTCCTGAATGTACTTTGCTGTTCTCATTTGATAATTTTTTTTTGTGGTACTGAGGATTGAACCTAGGGGCATTCTACCTCTGAGCTCTACCCCCAGCTCAATTTTTTATTCTTTATTTTGAAATAGGGTCTCACTAAGTTGCAGAGTGCCTCACAAGTTGCTAAAGCTGGCCTCGAACCTATGATCCTCTTGTCTCAGCCTCCCAAATACTGGGGTTACAAGTGTGTTCCACCACACTTGGCTTGATCTTTCTGATCACTCAGAAAACCACAAATTATTATTATCCAATTGAAATATGAAAAAACTCAACCTCAGAGAACTAAAATTACTTACTTGCTCAAGAGGGAGAGAGGGGAGGAGGCAGAGCTGAGACCAAGGTCTAGATGTTCTGATTTTAAATGCAGCATGCTCGTATGACCTCTCTTGATTCACCTACTCCATTAAAAAAAAAAAAACAAACAACTTCCAGCTGGGTTTGGTGGCACACCCTTGTAATTCCAGCATTTGGGAGGCTGAGACAGGAGGATCATGGTTCATAGACAGCCTCAGCTACTTAGTGAGGCCCTCTGCAACTCAGTGAAACCCTGTTTCAAGATAAAGAATAGAAAAAAAGGGCTGGGGTGTATCTTGGAGGTAGAATGCCCCTGGGTACCATCCCCAGTACCACAAAAATAAAATAAAAATAAACACCACCACCACCAACAAAAAAAAACCATTCATGTGAATTTGACCAAATCATATTATGTGCATGTATAAATATGCAACGGATCCCACTATTATGTGTCATTATAATGCACCAATAAAATATTTGAAAATATGTAAAAAATCTGTATACCATGAACAATTGAAAATATATAAAAAGCAGACAATGACATAATATGCGTGTCCATTACTTAGGTTAAAAAATTATCTAGAGTTCATCGCCTTTGCTTTGGCCATCTATTCACTTTGCAAAAGTATTTCAAAGCAAAGCTTAGACACTGTGCAGACTCATTTTTATATACAGACAAAGGTACCATTTCTTGGAATTACCTAAATATCCATCTATAGCAAAACTCCCCCAATTGTCTCAAAAATGTCTTTTGACAGTTGGTTTATTTGAATGAGCATCCACATGAGACATTTGCTTCCGAGAGTGTGTTTGGACCTGGCTCTACTGTTTGACTCAGGTGATTGCTGAAAACTGATTTGGATGTGGGGAGGTTTCTCTTCTGTTCCTTCCACAGTGAAGTCTGAGGGAAATGGCAGCGCGGTCTAATTTGTTCTTTGACAGTTGGAGGGTGGAGGTGACTATTGATTCTTTAGTTGGTTTTTTCTACTGTGTTTGTTTTTTCCCTTTAAAAATATACATTTATTGGTGCATCATAGTTATACGTCATAGTGAGGGTAAGAGGAGTAGGAACAGACGAGCACAGCACTTGGTGTGTTTTCTTCCTGCCCTCCTGCCCCTCTTCTTATTGATTATTATTGAGATTGGCAGTGATTCCTTCCTATATGTACACAGCATTATTTGAACTGTTTCATGCATCATTTTTACTATTCTCACAACTTTTCTGGAAGACTGACATTTTAAGAAAGCAAATTTGAAATCAAGTTTAAAAAGAGAAGCATATGAGCCAGGCATACGCTTGTAATCCCAGTACTTGGGAGGCTGAGACAGGAGGATTGCAGATTTGCCGCCAGCCTCAGCTACTTAGTGAGGCCATTGGTAACTCAGTGAGACCCTGTTTCAAAATAAAGAATAAAAAATAGGAGTGGGGTGTAGCTTGGAGGTGTAATGCCCCTGGGTTCAATCCTCACTATCACACACACACACAAAAAAAAGGAGAGAAGCATATGGAATATGTCCTGCTTGCAAACTTGCCGGATTCGCCGAGTTGGTCTGCTGGCAGAATGATGAACCAAACAGTTCACATACCTTTCTTATGAGAGGCAGGAGAAAAGAAGGGGCTTGGCCACTCTGAAAGGAAGCGGAGGGCTCGCTGGAGCCCCTTCCTCCCTGCCAACAGCCAGGTGCAGTTCACATTCACCGCAGACTTTAGAACAGACATGTGAAGAGCATGGCTTTAGAATCAGGTGGACTTGGAAGTGTGACCTTGGGCAAGTGACATGAGCGTCCTGAGCCTCCATCTGCTCTTCTGGAGAGCGGGGACATCCTAGTTCCTGCCTGGTTGGCACCGTGCGGGTGAATGGGAGGATGCGGGTCATGCGCTCTGCACATGGCCCTGGAAGTGTCACCGCCGCACCCTCTCACCAGGTGACAGCCATGTCAAGTGCTGTGATGGCACACACCACGATCTGGCCCCAGTTTCCCCTGACTTCAGCTTCATCTTCTTGTCTGTGCTCACGTGACGCAGGTGTACTCACCGCTCACTTTCATTAAACACACTCACCTTGCCCCTGCATTAGGGCCTTGGCACGGGCTGTTCCCTCTGCCAGAAGGCCCTCTGTCTTCTGATGGCATGGCTAACCCCTCCCCCACTTTTAATTTCACATAATCTATAAGACCTACTCCGATCTCCTCTTACTTTTTTTTCCTTGGTTTTTATGGCCTTCTAACACAGTACAGCATTTATTTATTGATTGTGGTACTGGGGACTGAACCCAGAACTCAGGGGTGTTCTACCAATGAGCTACACACCAGCCCCTTTAAATAAATATATATATTTATATATAGTTATGTATATATATATTTTTTGGTGGTACTGGAGGTGGAACCCAGGGGCTTTTCTACCTCAGGGCTATACTCTCAGACCTATTTTATACTTTATTTGGAATCAGTGTCTCACTAAGTAGCTGAGGCTGGCTTTGAACCTGTGCGATCCTCCTGTCTCAGCTTCCCAAGTACTGGGATTTCAAGTGTGCGCCACCATGCCTGGTCCTTGTTTTGTTTTGAAACGGGTTCTTTCTAAGTTGCCGAGGGCCTTACTAAGTTTCTGGGGTTGGTCTTGAACCCACAATCCTCCTTTCTCAGCCTCCCAAGTGCTGGGGTTCCAGGCATGCACCACCATGCCTGGCTAGCCTTTATTCTTCCCTTGTGCCCTTTAGTGTCTGTCTTCTCACATAAGAATACAAGCTCCAAGAGCAGGGACTCTGTTTCATTAACTGATGCCCTGCAATACGTAGAACGGTACTTGGAGTATATAATAGAGTTTAAATAAATATTTATTGAATGAATGAATATGTATATCCTGAGCTCCTTGAGGACAAGATCACATTTTCTTTCTATACGCTGCTTCCTGAACTGCTGCAGGGGCTAAGGCAGTACTTCTAGCTCAGTGGTTTTAGCTCTTTTTTTTTTTTTTTTTCAGTACTGGGGATGAAATGCAGGGGCATTTTACCTCTGAGATACACCCCTAGACCTATTTTTTTTTGTGGTACTGGGGTTCCTGGGAGCCCTTCTACCTCCGGGCTACCCTCCCAGACCTATTTTCTATATCTTTATTTGGAAACAGGGTCTCTTAAGCCAGCGCAGCTGGCTTCGAACCTGCGTGATCCTCCTGCCTCCGCCTCCCAAGCACGGGGATTACAAGTGTGCGCCACCACGCCCGGCCCTAGACCTATTTTTTATTCTTTATTTTGAAAAAGGGTTTCACTGAATTGCAAAGGGCCTCACTAAATAGCTGAGGCTGTCCAAGAACTGCGATCCTCCTGTCTCAGCCTCCCGAATGCTGGGATTACAAGCGTGCCAACCACGTCCGGTTAGCTCTTTATTTTTGACATTTGGGAACTTTTAATAAAATACTGATGCTTCCTTTCCAGAATGTGATTTAATTGGTCTGGGGTGGGGACACTGATGATAAAATGCCCCCTGGGTGATTCTTTCTGATGCTCAGCAAAGATTAAACCCTCCCCGCCCTCCCCAAGCCTGAGCTTCTAGGAGAACTGGAGGTGTTTGTATCCTGAAGCCTAGGAGCTGTCCCCTTCAGCACCTAGAGAAAAGGAGGAGGCTCTTATTATAATCCTGAGGAGAATCGTCCACCTCCTCAGCCCTCTAACCTCACAGGCTAGAACCAGAACACGGAGCTTCCCGGCCCACTCACCGCCCTCCTCTTCCTCTACCCTCTACCTTTGGTGAATTCCTCAGTATCAGGTCAAAGGTGGCCCATCTCCTCTTCCCTAGGAGAACGGAACCTCCTCTCTTAGAAGCCTGTGTTCAATGCCACAAACACTTCCTGACGTCTCTTCCAGCCCAGGCCCTGTGGTTTTGACAAACTTTGACCCTGGAAGGCTCAGGACCAGGCAGAGGAAATGGATAGGTAGATGATCTCTGATAAAAGGAGAGTGAGAAGCACTTGATCTGCACCCTGAATACAGGCTGGGGTGTGGGGGCGGGAGAACAGGCAGGTGACCTGTCCTTTGGGAGGACTGGAGGAGGATCGGTGTACTACAATCACTAGTGTGGGCACCTGAGGAGCAAGGAGGCTCATGGGATGGGAAGGGCAGGGAGAGAAGCACATAGAATGCTGGATGCCACGTCTATCCACCGCTGCGCCTTTGTTTCTATGGTTTCTCCTGCTCATCATGCTCACCTGTCTCTCCACCCAAACCCAACTTGTTTTCCAAATTCACCTAAGTCCTCCTCCTTCCTGCCAGCTGGTGTCAACCAATCCAGGCTTTTGTGCTTTTCTCTGAGTAGCAGGAAGCTAACATTTCTCCAGACCCTGTGCTCAGGGCTTGATGTGCATTGTTCATTCACTTTTCTCAGCAACTCAAGGGAAGCATCCCCTCTGCCTCACTGCAGGAGGAGCAAACGAAGGGTTGGGTGAGGCTGGCATTTGGTCAAAGCTGCCCACCTAGAGACGGAATAAATTAGGGAAAACCTAGGGGTCCTGGGCTTGCTCCTGCTTCTGCCTTCTCTGCAGTGCTGCCTCCCTGTCCTCCCCATCACAAACACCAGCTGCATATACAGTTTTGAGTCCACAGGCCCTTCCAGGGCAGGGACCAAAACTAGCTCTCCTCTGTCTGCAGAACACCACCGGCACCAGGTAGGATGGCTGCTGCTGTGGACTGCGGCTGCAGCGCAGGGCAGCACAGAGCAGGCTGCACTGTGGAAGCTGGTTCACATCTCTGTCTTTTCAGCAACTGTAGGGCCTTAAAGGCATCTGTTTCATCTGTCCCCTCCTTCTGAGACAGATGGACCAGGTGACTTTGGAATTTCTTCAAACCCAAAGGCTAGACTTACCTCTAAGCGTGTCCGGTCCACATCCTTGGGCAGTCGGTTTCTTCCTCTTGTGGTCACCAACAGCAGTTCGTATGGGTAGATCTAAGGAGAAAGGTGGGGGATGTTTCTGGCTGGGTGAAGGTGGCGGCTTGTTTCTTTCAGCCCTATATATCTCTCTCTATATATTTTTGGTCTGGGATGTTTCCTCTATCCAGAGAGGGCCAGAGGGTAAGTCTGAGGGAAGACTGGATCCCCCTGCCTTTGGGTTGCCCTGCAAGCTCAAGCTTAAGGCACCTTCTTGCAAAGGACAAAGCCCCGGGGAGTCCCCTAGAACTTCTAGGGACATTTGGTGGCATTTGGCATTAATGGGGGCACAAGGCTTCCTCACTGTAAATGTGCGGTATCTGGTGGCTTAGGAAGCCACTAGAGTGTCTGAGGACCAGATTGGTCCAACTTCAGTAGACAGGAGACTCAGGACAGGGAAAGTGGACCAAAGAGGAATAGAAAATGTTAGTTTGAAAGGACCCTTGGGATTAGTCATCTATATTCTCTTCCATGCAGAGATGGTGCTGGTATCATCTTGATTGTCCCCCATGTAGTGGCTCCCAACATCCCAGAGACTGCCAGGGTCCATGTGTCCTTTACCTTGTACTCTGCAGAGAGAAAAGAGACATGCACAGATTAAAGCCTACTGCCCCTGCTGTGCCCCTGCAGTGGCCCCCGAGTCTCTCTGGCCTCTGTGGATTTCCTGCTCTTGACCCTGCAGAGATCTCGTTCTTGCTGAGCTCACCGTAGAAGAGAGTCATGGCTATTGGGAGCATGATAGATAGCTGGAGTTGGGCTGATCTTGAGACAGTTTCGAGGGAAAAGAGCTGTGAGATGTTTAGAAGTGAAATAAGGAGAACCCGAGATGGTGAGGCACAAGGACACAATTGACCACCATGTGGGGCGAATCATGCAAGGCTCTGATGTGCCTGCCTGGAGGAGCTGGTGGAGGATGGCGTGGGAGCGTTCCGGATGGAGCCTGAAGCCCAGGGAGTATTTTCTGGGAACAATGCACATTTGGCTCTGAGCGTTTCCCTCCCCTGGGCTGGCAGGGCTCTAGCTCAGCAGTGCAGGGAGCTTGGCACTCTGTGATGGCTCTGGGAACCCAGATGGGACAGATGGCCTAGAGATCACCCAAGGCCAGGGCTTGAGAGGTTGAGGGCCGAGCAGGGGAAAGAAGAGTGAAGCGAGAAGGAGTGGGAACCCAGGCTTTGGACAGAGCCCAGCATCGGAACAGAATCTGTAGCCATTGTGTGCCAGAGGTCGAGCAGCAGTTGTGAGCAGTGCATCCGGAGTCCCTGGGAAGGCCCACGGGGGTCTCCTCCCGCACCCCAGCCAGCCTGCGCTCACCTCGCATGCCCCAGTTGACTGCATTCATGCTGTCGTAGTGGAAGAGGTCTGCGCTGGGTGTCTGCAGGGGAGACAGAGCCAGGGCTGGCCTGAGATCAGCTCGCCTCTGCCTCCCGGAAGCACCCACCCCTGTCCAGAACACGTACCAGGGCTGGGAGGGTACTAGGCATCCCATTAGAAATCCAGGTTGGGCACACTGACTGGGACCCTCGGAAACCCCTGCCCAGCGTGCAAGGCCCTAATGACGTCCTGTCTGGCTTTCCCATGCTCCCCCAACCCTGTGGCTCAGGACCATGGCACCCTCCCCATTGTGGACTTAGATATTCACTTCCCTGAGTCCAGATGGCTCTTGCAAGGTTCCCTCCCCACACTCAAGCCTTTGTTTAAACTCACCCCTCTCTGACCTCATCCCCGCACACTGGCTTTGTGTTCTTCTAGTCTTCCAACCACCCGACCTCATGTCACACATTTCCTTGTTTATTGTCCATCTCCCGACTACCAAGGGAGCTCTACAGGAGCAGGGTCACCAGCACCTGGACAGTGCCTGGTACTTAGTAGGTACACAACAAATTGATATCCGTCTGTGTCCCTGCCCTTTGCCCCCACGACTTGTCCAGCCACACGGCTAGTGCTAACAAGACATTTTCATCCCCTTTCAGCCTTTCATCTGGCTCACAGCTTCCATGATGTTTCTATGTCACAGACTGCCAAAGAGCTCAGAAGACGATGTGCCAGGTGAGAGGCCCTGGGCCATGGCAGTCAGACGTGGGTTGTGGAGTCCGTTGGCCTACACTTGAATCCTGGCTCCACGGCTTCTTGGGTGTGAGAGCCTGGGCAGGTCACCTCACCAATCTGTGCCCCAATTCCTCCATCCAAAGTAGGGTGAACACTGGTAATTACCCTCTCTGCAAAGCTTAGGCCTGGTAAGTACTAGTCCTCCCTCTCTAGTCTTCCCCAGGGGGCCCCTTTGCATAAGGGTCACAGAGGAGGGGGGAACAGTCATCCCTGTTGGCTTCTTCTTCTTCTTCTTCTTCTTCTTCTTCTTCTTCTTCTTCTTCTTCTTCTTCTTCTTCTTCTTCTTCTTTTTTGGCAGGTCTGGGAATGGAACCCATGGGCATTCAACCTCTGAGCTACACCCCTGGACCTATTTTTTATTCTTTGTTTTGAAACAGGTTTTCTCTAAGTTGCAGAGGGCCGCACTAGGTAGCTGAGGCTGTCTGTGAACTGTGATCCTCTGGTCTCAGCCTCCTGAATGCTGGGATAAGAAGCATGAGCCACCACACTGGGCTTGTTGGGTTCTTTTAGTTAACCCACCTCCAGCCCTAAGGCCATTCTCCCAGGCACAATAGGTAGCTATTGTAGTAATGAGCTAAAGTCCCACTTGTTAGCATCTGGGTGGTAAGGTCCCCCAGCACAGCCCTCTTACCCTGTGCAGCCCATTTCTCCTGTAGGCAGGCAGGGAGGCAGATTTGGAGATGAGAGGATCTGAAAAGAAGGAGCCAGAACTATTACCAGGAGCTCTAAGCCAGGAGTCACTCTCCCATGGGTCTTCCAGCTACACATGGCCCCTGTTACTCCTGCTCCAGTGGGAAGAGGTACAAGCCAGAGGCCATTAGCTCTTCCTGATGCCCTCCAGACCTGCAGCTTGACCATCTCAGGGTGCCTCACCCTGGCCCACCAGAAGTACCCCCACCCCACTCTTCTGCCTTGGCCTCTACACATCTAGCCTCCTGTGTTCTGGTCATGGGTGGCTCTGGACAAAGCCTGGAGTTGGAGTCACGCTCAGAAGGTGACAAGCAGGCTCCCAGTTTGGTGGGAGCTGCTAGACACAGCGACATTGGTTCAAGAGCCATACACGGAGGCCAATGGGCTGATGGCTGCAGTGGGGTGGATGCCTTGAGATCAGAACTGTGCATGGAAAAATCACACTGGATGGTCACTAGGGACACGGGGGACTGTCTTGGCTGAAAGTAGGGCAGGGAGAACATACCACTGTCAGCCAGGTAGTGTGAACGAGGGGCTGCAGGAGAGAAAAACTGAGGTTAGTGCTCATGGGACAGACAGATATGACAGACAGTTCATGGGGACAGAGACATGGCTCTCATGCTCGGCCACCCTGGCTGGCAGGGAGGAGATGCCTCCATCAGCACCTCCTTTCTCATTGGTCAGTTTCTACCTGTTGCACCTGTATCCCCTCCTCCCTTTCACTGCCAGCTCCCAGCCCAGCACCTATTGTGAACAGAGGTAATTTGCCCATGTGTGTGTGGTGCTGGGGATGGAGCACAGGGCCTCTCACAGGCTGGGCAAGTGCTCTATGGCTGAGCCGCATCCCCAGCTGACAGAGGAGGATTTTGAACAGCCTTAGAGCACCACACAGAGCCTGGAACCAGGGGTGAAAAACAGTGCCCCTCAGTGGTCAGACAGGGAAACAGGCTAATCAATTCACATGGCCAAAGCCATTAGCGGACACCTAAGTTCAGATGAGTGATTTAATCAGGCTTTGGTTTTCTCACCTGTAAAATGGGAATACTAATGTTTCTTCTATAGGGTGACTGTGAAGGATACGTGGTATAATACAGTAAGGTACTCAGCACAGTGCCTGGCGCAGATGAATACACCACAGAACTGGCTTCACCACCACCACCACCACCACCATCTTCAAGTGCAAAGATAAGTCAAAGCCAGGCGTGGTGGAACACACCTGTAATCTCAGTACTTGGGAGGCTGAGATAGAAGGACTGTAGGGGCAAGATTAGCCTCAGAAATTTAGTGAGACTCTCAGCAACCTAGGGAGACCCTGTTTGAAAACAAAAAATAAAATGGGCAGGGGGTATAGCTCAGAAGTAGATCACTGCTGTGTTCACACACACACACACACCAGCCCAAATAAAACAACAATAGAAAACAAACAAACAACCCTCCAATCACGTGCAGCAAGGTAAAGAGAGAAAAGCCCACGGTCTTAGGGTCACTCCAGCTCGGGTCTGCCTCTGGTCTAGTCACTTACTTGCTTTCTGACCTTGGGCAAGTAGCTGAGTCTCAGTTCTCTCATTTAATTTATAAAGTGAGTGATTAATAATCTCAATTTTGCAGGGATTCGTGAGGACCAGGCTTGATAATGTACCTACAAAAGCCTGGTGCACAGGGATAGGATAAATGATACCTTTTATTGTCCATCAAGTATCGATCTGAGATAGGATTTCCTGGCAGGGCTGAATCCCACAGGGTAAGAAAAAAAAAAAGAGACAGACAGGGCACGTGTGTGCACCCAGGAACAGAGGGGAGGTTGCCATGAGAGGCTCTCACAGTGAACTGCTTGCACACTGCCTCTGTGCATTTCTAAGTGATGGTTGGCTTAGCACCTCAGAAAACAGATCCTTTCATCCTTGAGCCATTAAGACTATGGTATTAAAATGTTTTTCTTTACACTGAACCTGATAGAAAAAAAAAATCTCAGTTTCAGATGGCCCCAAGAAGTGGGATGGCTGCTCATGGCAGGGCAGGGCCTCATTTGGTGCCCCAGCCAATTCCTTGCCAAAGCTGTGTTCCAGACCCAGGGGTGGGGTCCAGAGGGGTGCCCAAGATGAAGGGAAGCAGGAGTGTGTGGGGAAAGCTTCATAGCAGCCTCTTTCTATTCCTTTGACAGCCCAAGGGACTGAGTTTGGGGCTGGCCCTGTTCTCACAAAACTTCCAGCAAGGAGAGCTGGTAGAGCTCCATCACTTTTTAACTCATGGTTAAGTTACTGTGCCTTCTGTGCTGTAGGTCCCCAGCTCTAGTATGTGGGAGCCCCTACTGCACAGGACTATTGGGAGGAAAAGGAGGATTCTCATGCCTCACAGAGTGCCTGGATCAAGGTGAACAGCAACAGATGCTGCTTCCAGGCCAGTGCTTACAGCCATTGAGGGACATCTCATAGCCAGCCGTGTGCAGGGCCTCCCGGCTGCTGGCAGAGCTCCGGGGAGGGGTCCAGGGATCCGCGTAGGAGCTCGACCGGGCCTTCATCTCCTCCTTCAGAATCAGCCGGCCAATTCCACTCTGGAGCTGAGGTGGGGAAGAGAATAAGCAAGATGGTGGTAGAAGGAACATAAGACCCTGGGAAAGCTGAGCCACTGGAGCCTCCAGAGGGAACTTCTGTGCTTCTTACTTCCTCAGAACCCCTTCCTCCCTGGAGTCCCCCTCACCCATTTTCTTTTGGGACTTCATCTCTTTCCCAAGAAGTCCTGAGGTCTGGTTGGGACTCTGGAGGCTGGCACAAAGACTCAGGTCTGGGCTGTGACAGGACCACATCACCCCAGTCATAGCAACTGGTTCAATGATGAACAGGCAGCCATCATTTTTTTAAAAAAAAAATTGTGGTGAAAATCATATAACTTAAAACAAATCATTCTGAAGCACAGTTATCCCTCCGTATCCACAGGGGATTGATTCCAGGGCTGCCCCATCCTTCATATATCCAAATCCTCAGACACTTAAGTCTTTCAGATAAAATGGTGTGGTACTTGCATAAAGCCCACACACATCCTCTGGTATACTTTAAATCCTCTCTAGATCACTTCAATACTAATACAATGGAAATGTAAAATAAGAGTTGTTATAGTATTGTTTAAGGAATAATGATAAGGAAAAGGGTCTGTATATGGTCAATGCAGACACAATGTTTTTAAAAACTTTTTATCTGTAGTTGGTTGAATCCATGGATGTGGAACCTGCAGGTATGGCAGCTGATTGTAAACAATTCAGTGGCTTTTTAAAATTTACATCATAGTACAAATACCACCTCTATTATCCCCAAAGGACACTCTGTGCCTATTAAGCAATCATTCTTCATCTTCCTCTCCTTCCAGCCCATGGTAACTATCAACCTATATTATATATCTATGGATTTGCCTATTTCAGATATTTTAAATAACTGAAAAAATACACTATGTTGACATTTGTTTCTGATTTCTTTCACTAGGTACCATGTTCAAGGATCCTCTGCACTGTGGTATGTATCAGCACTTCATTCCTTTATATGGCTGAGTAATATTCCATTGTATGGATATACTATATTTTGTTTACCCATTTGTGAGTTGGTAGGCATCTCAGTTGCTTCTACTTTTTGTTTATTGTAAATAGTTTTTCTCTGGACCTGTATATACATGTATTTGTTTGAGTCCTTGTTTTCAATTCTTTGGGGAATATACCCAGAAGTGGGAATGCTGGGCCCTATAGTAATTTCACTAAACTCTCTTCACAGTGGCTGGACCATCTTCTGTTCTCACCAACAATCTATAGGGGTCATTCCCACCCATTTACTACTACATGAAAAGAACCTGTCTCTGAAACCAATGCCTAAGAAAGCTCCAAGAGACAACTTCCCTGTGGCATGTTTTAAGTGGCCAGATCTAGCCATCCCTGAAGCTGATACCTCCATGTGACTACTCAGCTATGCAAAGTTATGCATTTTTTTTCTTTTGTGAGTTTGAGTTTGGTTTTTATCACTTGCAAAACAACAACAACACCTCATTAATAAGCCCTCTAAGCATCTTATTCAGTGATGTAGCTACACACCTTGTGCATGCTGCGGTCAAAATCATCCTCTTCCCCTCCGGATGAGAACCTTCTGGCTCGGGGCACTGCCAAAGGACAGACGGGATCAGCTTCAGCCTGTGGCCCTCCTCAGCCTGCCCTGGCCTAAGCCACTGGCCGCTCCTTCACTTCCTTGAACTAACAGATCCATCTAAGGTACCTTCTGGGAGTGGTCTTTCTGACTTAGTAGTCTCAGAAACTTAACTTCCAGTGGGTGCTGATTCCTGTCCACCGTGGGAGAGAGTTGTTCCTGAGTCTTACCTCCTTTTCTAAGTGGAGAATTCTAAATGGCGACGAGAGACTCACCTCTGAGCCTCTCCGAGGCTTTGTCAGAATGAACAGTCAAATTATAAAGCTGAGTGTTGAACCAAAGTGGAGCTGGAAGAAAACTCCTTGCCACACTTGACAGGAAGCGCTTGCACTGTCTGACTGGGTAGGGGAGGCCCCCCGAGGACCAGGGTGTCCACAAGCACCTCTTACCTTCCCAGAGCTCTTCTTTTTCCATCCTTGAGACTATAAAGCCAAAGTGGCCTCTAGAAAGCACAACTGTGATCATGCCACTACTTTGAGTAGCTTCTCACTGTTTAGGATAATGACCCAAGTCCTTACCTTGACTCACAGGCCTGTGGGACATCCCCCTCCCCCATGTGCTCCTGAGATGGAGGTTGAGGGATGGTCGCCTTCCTTTCTCTGCTGGAACCACCCCCTTGGGGTTTGGCGGATGCGTCTACACTTTGGCCGACTTGCCCCTCCTGAGGAAGCCTTTGTCATCTTCGGGCTGGACACCACAGCCCTGCCATCTGCTCTCCTGCCTCTTATATCTTTCCTCCTTCTCTCCACTGGGATCTGTGTCTCCTTCACGAGGGCAGGGACCTCTATTTGCTTCCCAGTGTATCCCCGGGGCCCATGGCTGACCCTCAGCAACTGCCATTGAATGAATAAAAATCCTCAGTCCTATCCCTGCTAAGCATTCTTAGTCATTGAGGGGGTGGGTGGCGGTCTGCCCTGACCTCCTGAGTCCTGGCACTGGCTCCACTCCCAGGGACGCTACCTTTGGGGGACCCATGGTAGGTCCAGTACTCGGACTCAGCCGCGTAGTAGGGGTCTGGTGAGTAGGCTGGACTGTACTTGGAGGCCTGGCTGATGTCTTCGCTTGTTTTGCTCTTGGTTGCTGTAGACAAATCACCTGCAAAGGACCCAAGGGGAACACTTCAGGAAGGCAGAGCGCCCTTGCTGAGGATGTGCACCCCCTCCCTGGCTCTGCCCAGCTCCAGCGGGGGGGGGGGGCGAGGCCACTTTGAGGTTAGAGGTCTCTGGGAGGAGACTCTGGGACATGGGGCATTGGAGGTAGAAAATCCCTGGGTCAACCTCTCAGTATATATTTGGGAATCTGAAGACTAGCGAGGGGAAGGGCTTGCTCAAGACCACATAGCAAGCCAGGTATAGTGGTTCATTTCTTTAATCCCAGTACTTGGGAGGCTGAGACAGGAGGATGGTAGGTTGGAGGACAGCCTCAGCAACTTAGTGAGATCCTATCTCAAAATAAAAAACAAAAAAGGGCCGAGAGTTTAGCTCTGAGGTAGAATACCCCTGGGTTCAATCACCAGTATCAAAACAAAACTAAACAAAAGAAAAAAAAAAAGAAAAAAAATCCACACAGCAAGTTTGAACCAGAACTTGACCAAGAGCCCAGCTGAGGACTCCTCCAATGCCTTCCAGATGCCCAGGTCTGCTCCTTAGTGAGCACTAAAGCTTTATCCTCCAAGTACGACTTTAAGGCTTAGGGGGCCCAGCCCTTTCTTTCCTGCTTTGTTACGGATTTGAAGCACACAGAGGAGGGAGTCAGCAGGCAGGGTCAGGATGCACGCAGAGGCAGGTCAGCCTTCTCACATCCTGTTTGGGGAGGCTACACGGCCGAGATGAAGGAGCACCGGACAGTGAGTCAGTAAAGCTGGATCATGGATCCAGTCTGCCACCTAACTCAGGCGCAACACTGGGCAAATCCTGTTATCTCTGCCTCAGTTTCCTCATCTGTCAGTGTTGGAATTGGTGTGATGGCTCAGGTGCCACCTGGATTCAAACTTCCTTAGATGTAAGCCCGCGAGAGAGATGACCAAAGAAGCCACCATAGGCAAAAATACAGGGCAGTGACCTCAGAGTGGCCCAAAGACTGGCGGTGGGTGGACAGCTCAGGGGCTGGGGCTGGGGAAACCAGCGTGGCCATGCAATCACTTCTCAGGGAGAGATACAGGGATGCTTTAGGAACAAGACTCCCAGACTCCCATATGCTTCGTGGAGCAAGAGCAGTGGAGGTCCCGGGGTGGACTGTATCCACCCAGCTCCGGCTGTGCACCCTCCCCAGCAGAACTTGCTTCCCAAACTTGCAAATTCCCTCTGACTTGTGTCCTCCACAGGCCCTCCTGGCACCTGAATTTTGCAATTTCATCCGCAGTCACCTTTCCTGCCCTAGTCTGGTGTTACCCCTCAGAGCCTACCTGGGTTCTAGACATAAAGCCAAACCATTTTGTCCAGGTTGGTGACTTCTATGGCCACGTAGGGGCACACAATGTATGCTCCACAGCCACGTGTACCCAAACACATGTGCACAGACTCAGTGTGAGCCCCCCCCAATGTCACCTACCTCTGAAACTGAGGATGTTTGACTAAACTGAGGGTGCTTAGCACTCAGAGCCACTATTTATACTTGCCCTGCCCCCTCCACCAGCTCTTTAGTTCAGTTCCATGAACAAGACCGCTTTGAATACTTCAAGCTTGTCCGAGTCTGTGCACCCACAACTAGACACATATGCAAGCGGGGTTACTTAGGTGGCAGCTGCTCCTCTGCAACCTCAAAGGGAGAGGCGTGCCTATTCAACTGAGGCTTAATACAGGGTTTTGCAAAAATGAATAGGAGGTCTCAGCAAATTATGACTTGGTGGTTCTCATACCGAGTGCAGGTAGGAATCATGGACAAAGCCAATGTAGTGCAGATTTTTGGGCCATACTCAGTATTTCTGGGAGTCTGCGGACAAAAAAGGGGCCAGGAAATCTGCTCTTTTAATAAGCCTCTAAGGTGCAAATGATCCATAGAATATCCCTGAAGGAACACTAAAGGAATGAAGGAAGGAAGGAAGGTACTCCCAGCTCTTTCTCATCAATACCTGCTCTGGAAGTCTCCATCGCTCGAAGGAGACCGTGCCTAGTACAGCTTAGAGCAGTGGTCCCTAGGTTGAGCTCTGCATTGGAGTCACCTGGAGAAACTGTTATAAATACAAATTTCCAATTCAGTAAGTCAAGGGTGGGGTCTAGGATTCTGTATGCATTTCACATAATTCCAATAAACATTTTCGATTATCAGTGTCCCAGAGTGTAGCTCTCCCAGGAGTATGTGCATATTACAAGAATTATTCTGATCATGGAATTCAAAACACCAGACAATAGGTAAAAGGGCTGGGGAAGTGGTGGGAAGGGTCTAGAGGATGTGCAGCCTTCCTTCCTATTTTGAAATGACACCGAACTCCTCCCAATGTCACCCTGAGTGACTGGGAGTCAGCGGATGAGAAGGACCAAGCGTGTCCTGGTGTCGTGATGCTCTTGTCCAGCTCCCCCCTCGGGCCTGGCCAAGCCCTGCCTGCCTCTGACCATACCATGCCGCTTGTAGATCGGGGGTTTCCGGTAGATGTTACTTTCTCCAGCTGCCAGACAGATGAGGGAGGGAGAGCGGAGGAGGAGAGAGAAAAAGAGACAGGAGAGGAGACAGCACTTGGTCAGTGGATCTCAGAGGAGAGACGGTCAGCAACTTTGTCCAAGGGGCCACCATCCTTCCCCTGGTAGACTTCCTCTTCCACAGTTGAACTTCCAACCTCACCCAACAGGTACCAAGTAAGGCAGGAGCAGGGGAATGGATGAGTAGAACCATGCGGAGGAGGGCTGTGGCTGAATGGTGAGCATGCAGGGCAGGGGCGCATGCTCAGCTGGTGCCCAAGGCTCCTCCCAGCGGGCACACCTCTTTCCCCAGGATGCTCCAGCCAAGTTTCAGCATTATCCGCCATTCCCTCCCTCAGAACCAGATGGGATGGGACCCCTGGGGGCAGTTGGGAAAGGTGTAAAGGAAACAGCAAGATGAGCTCTTGCAGGGAGGGGAGTGGGGAGTGAAAACTGGGCTCGGGAGTTGAGAGACAGGTCTGGACCTGGCTTGGCTATAACTCAGGGTGGGATCTCACCCTGCAACACCACACCCGCAAGGTCATCTAGTCTTCCTGTCATCTCCTCTCACCCCTTCCTGTCACACAGACTTTATCCTTGCTCTTTCCTTTGCCTGGGATGTTTTTCCCTGGAATCTTCAAAGAGCTGGTTCCTTCTCACCTTTCAGCGTTGATGTCACCTCCCTCAGGAAGCCCTTCCTGACCACCCCTCCTCATCAGCCTTGCGCTCCCCAGCCATGCTCCCATGATGCCCTGCTTTTATGTTTATAGCATCAATTATCACTTGAACCTAGCCTTTTACTTATTTGCTTATTCATTTATCATCTCTGTCCCCATATTAGTACATACATTCCGGGGAAGCAGGGTCTGGACGGGGTAAGCATAGTTGCAAGCTCAGGGGCTGGAGCATTGCGTAGCCGTCCAGGCAGAGCGGCAGGGGTGTGGGGAAGCAGGTCACTGGCCCAGGTCACCAGCTCAGAAGCATCAGCATCAGGGTTGGGATTCAACCCCAGGAGCTTGGATGTGAGCAGTCTTTACTGCTATGCACAGCTGTGAACGCTCTAGTCCCTGTGGCTCTTCTTCCCTGCGCAGTATACTCTGTGTCCTGATCAAGGTTGGTCCTGTCAGGAGGGTGGACTAAAGCCTGTCATGTGTCAGGGCTGGATGGTAGTGAGTGGGTAGGGAGGGCTCCCTGGGACCGGCTTCTCCTTGGTTCCTGTACAGCACCAAGGGGATGGCTCAGGTGCCTCGTGACCCCATGGAACATGCACCCATGCCAGGAATGCCAGGCTGGCAGCGCCTACCTGGGATGTGAAAGTGCTTGGGAGCCTGGTAAGAGGTCGGAGTGGAGGACCTCACATCTAACTGGCTATGGTATGGAGAGCTCCGGCCACTCTCAGGCCCTGGAGCGCGCAGGCAGCGGTCCCCAGAGAGAACAGAGGCACAGAGAAAACACGTTAACGTGGTGGTGGTTGGGGAGGCGGCGAGGGGGTGCAGCAGGGATGGGAGGGCTGGGCGAGCCGGCGTGCTCAGCTCCTGAGTGGAAGCGTGTGCTCTCATGCATCGTGTCTGCAGAGGCAAGCGTGGCCTGCTTCTTTGCTTGAGCTCCAAGCCAGGTTTTGTGGGTGATGAAAAGTCAGTTCTATGGAGCTCCAGGGAGGTGGCTTTTCCACCCCAGGGAGGCTGCTCAGTTTTCCACCCCTCCATGCCCCAGCTCCTCCCTCAATGGCCCATTTCCCCATCCATCCATCTGCTTCACCCCTGACCCTAGGGTGACTGTGGAGGCCTTGACTGGCCCGGTGGTGCTGGGCCTCAGATGAAGGCCAGGCCATAGACCTGTTTCTAGCCTGGCTCGACCCTGCGGATGGGCAGGCTAGAGGATGAGGGTGGAGGAGCCTTCGTCCAGCCAGGGCCACCTTGCTGCCTGCCACCCCTGCCACCCGCTCCTTCTCTGTGACACATGCGCCTCTGTTCTCCCTGCTAGGGACAACTCAGCCAGTCACTTGGGCAGCCAGAGTCCTCTAGAGGGCCCTGCTATCTCGGCAACCTCAGGGAGGCCTGTCTGCCTCACTGCGGTGCCCGGCTCCTCTCTCCCCCGGGGCTTCCTTACCTGAGCGGTAGTAGTGGTGAGGCGAGCGGGAGAAGGTGGGAGACATGCCCTGCCGGCTGTAGGTGGGGGAGTCGATGTACCCCGGGCTGGAGGCCCGTCTCTGCCGGAGGTCCAGGTTCTCATAGATGTCCTGGGGAGGAGATGGGTTTGTGAGCAAGGCCTGAGGTCCACGGGTCCAGCAGGTAGGTGGGGGCATGGCATGGAATCTGGGATTCCAGGACCTCAGGCATGAACACAGAGACCCCTTTTCCGAGTTACACACCCAGCCTAAGGAGGGCAGCAGAGAGTCATGCATCACTTGAAGTCCTTGGGTGGGGCCTAGGGGTCAGTCCCTGCAATCCAGGGATCACAGAGACATAGGGGAGACCATCTCTGGTAGAAGGGCCAGAGTTCTCTCCCAGCCACTCCCATCTTTCTGCCCCTGCCCTGGTTGGGAAACACATTGGGTGAGAGATCAAGCCTCTTGGGGTGTTGGAGAAGAGCAAAGCCAGGGGCCTTCTTGGTCAGTACAAAGAGAAACAATGACATAAAAGGACTCCCCAACCTCAGCTTAATTACCTGGGAGTAGGGAGATAATGTTCCCAGCGACTTAGCAGTGAAGAGGTTGAAGGCAGCCATGGAGGAGCAAAGGGAGAGAAAGGAAGGTAAGAGGAAGGGACAGAGGGTGGTTAAAGGCTTGGCAAAGATGGTCTACAGCTGCCCCTTGGCATCCTGCTCCAGGCAACACCTTGCCTGGAATTCCAGAATGTCAGAACTGCTGCTAAGAGGTAGGAAACCTTGCAGTCACGCCCCCGTTTACACATGGGAAAACCAAGGCCCAGGGAGGGAATGGGGCCTCAGGGGTACAAGACCTTTTGGCGATCAAGAGGTGGGTGCTGACTTGGACCTGGGCTTCTCCACCTCTAGCTCAGAGCTATCTTCACCACCCTCCCCTGTCTGTCTTCTGGCTCATGACCCCTCCGTGGTTCATGAAGACAATGCTTAGGAAAGGGAATCCAAGAGCCAGGCTGAGAAGGGGCAGGATGCGGTTGTCAGTGGGGGAGCAGGCCAGGGCCAGGCTGGATGCCTGCCTGACATTAACCAGCTTCTTAATTTCCCAGACAAGTCAGAAATGCAGATCCGTATGGGAAATCTCCTGCCATTTATATGTTGACAACTCATTTACATTCTTGAAAGACACTCAGTGACTGAATCAAAACATCTGGTGGCTGGTGGTGGCCTGTGGACCCTGGTTGGCTACCTCTCACTTTAGGAGAATGAGTTTTTACAAATACTTGACCCTGTTTTCTTGATTCATTTCAGAGGCGACAACCTAGAGAACCTCGCTTTGGGCTCCCCAACCAAATAGAACTCACATCCCTTTAGAGAGGAGGGAGAGTGCCTGAGGATACAGGCCAGTTAGTGGTGGAGCTGGGACAGAACATTGTGACCCTATCTACCAGGCCAGGGCTCCTTCTGCTCCAAACTATTACAGCTCAGAGGCCTGGGATGGGTTAGAAATCTCTTGGGAGATAGACAGTTAGGATCTCCCATGTAATGGCCACTCTGCCTTCTCCAAAGAACATTTCCTCTTGTTTAGCAACCAAGTGATGATTTCTAAAGCCATCTGATATAAACTCTTTACAAATGTGTCTCTTGTTCTGAGCACAGGGGCTTAAGGTCATGTGCAAAGCCAAGAGAACATGCCTAAGCAGGGATTATGAACTTCAGTGGCCACTGAGCCTGGCAAGGGATGAGAGCCATGGGCTGGGTCTAAGCAAAACTACTCCATTATAAGAAAAACCACAGCTCAGGTGGCAAGTGGTTGTAGGCTCTCTGCTGCCATGTTGGGCTTAGGAAGTGGTAGGGACTGTGGAAATGGGGACTCCCAGTCCTGTCTACAGGGGGCATTGCTATCTATTACCAGATGGTGGAAGTAACATTTAATATCTGATATTTCAGTAAAAGCCAGAAAGCCATATTTTTGAATAAAATCTCTTCCAGTTTAGAAAAGTGTGGGGGCCAATGCATCTGTGATGAAGTGGGCTGGGACCCCAGTAGAACCTGGGCTCCTCCAATAGTCCTAGAGAGAAGGGCAACACGCAATACCTCTCCATAGCCACATCTCTCCAGCATCTCGTCAGACGTGTATCTGGAATGAGGCTCGTAGGAAATGAGGTCGGGGCGTTGTACCTCATAGATGGACTTAACCTTGGGGAGAGCTGCCAGGTCTTTGTAATTAAGGATCTCGTTATCCACTTTAGCCTGGGGAAGAGGAAAAGGAATAGGAAAGATGCAGGAAGATAAGAGGGGAAAAAAGGAGAGAGGAAACAAAAACGAGGTACAGGAGGAACCAGTATCTTTAGTTTTCACCAAAAGCAAAATGTTAGGTTCTAATCAAAGAGTCGTGGAGCACTAGATTAAGAACAGTCATCCATTCCAACAGGCTTAACCTTTACCGAGCACATATTGCTTGTGGAATAGCATGCTTTACAGGAATTATCTCCTCTAAATTTCATAATATATCTCTCTGTATGGTGTCAATATTATTCCCATTTTCTAGATGAGGAAACGGAGGCTCAAAAGGTTCCATAAACTGCACCATTTAGCTAGTGGCTTTGAATCCAGTCTAAACTACATTGCCTGCATGCTAAGTGACTTCTAGCCCTAAGCAGTGAGGATATCCTCATTCCCAGCTTTCAGGAAGAAGATGGGAAAGAAAAAGCTACAATTGTAAAACTCTAACATTCAGCAAGCACTTATGAGCCAGACTCTGTCACAAGCTCCTTGTATGGATTAACTCAATCTATGCATGTCATCTCTGTATTAAAGCTTATCTTATCCTCATTTTTTTTTTTTTTTTTTTTTTGGTGGTACTGGGGTTCCTGGAAGCCCTTCTACCTCCGGTATACACTCCCACACCTATTTTTTTTTTAACATTTTTATGTGGAAACAGTCTCTTAAGCCAGCGAGGCGGGCTCTGAACCAGTGTCATCCTCCTGTCTCCGCCTCCCAAGCGCGGGGATTACAAGCGTGTGCCATCACGCCTGGCTCTTATCCTCATTTTGAATAAGAAAAGAGACATAGAGAAATCAGTTAACTTAGTCACGTTCATACAACTGTGACAAAACCCAGATTTTTTTTTTTCTTTTTCTTTTTCCCCAGGTACTAGCGATAGAACCCAGGGACATTCGACCTCTGAGCTATACCCCTAGCCTTATTTTTAATTCTTTATTTTGAGACAGGGTCTCACTGAGTTGCGGAAGGCCTCACTAAGTAGCTGAGGCTGTCTACGAGCCATGATCCTCTGGTCTCAGCCTCCTGAATGCTGGGATTACAAGTGTGCACCACCACTCCTGGAAAAACCCAGAATTTGAACCCAGATTGTCTCACCTAATAGCCTGCCCTCCACAGTGGCCTCTTCTCACTTCCCAGGACAGGGAGTTCACTGTTGTGAATGTAACACTCACTGTGTGTGTTATGGCTGAGGGATGTACTTGGAAAGTGGCTCCGTACAGTGAGCTGAAATAAATCTCTGACTTCCCCTTGACTTCCCAAGTTCTGTACTCTATAGGGCCACATGGATTAGAAACCACCTTCCCCTTGCACGTGACAGCCCACTCCTCATGGCTCCTGAAGCCTTGTCCTTTCCAGCTGCCCCCTCTGTGACCTGGTCCCTTCTCTGGTCAGCCAGGAGCTTCTCTACTGTAATGACTACTGTTTGGAAGGTGCTGGTGCGAGAAGAGTCAAGACAGTGGCCACTAGATAGAGAATCTGAGGACACTACAATATCTTTGTAATGTTCTACCCATGCAGAGGGGCCAAGTCAAGTCTCAGGGTCATGATTACTTTAGAGAGCAGTTCTCAAAAGTACCATAGAAGCTTTGCTATTTAAAAAACTTCCCAAAGCCCTTTCAGTATCCTATCCCTGGCCCATCTCACTGCTGCGTGGACAGCATGCTGCTTATTCTCCATTGCCCCTTGACCTACTGTCCACCCCGCCTTGCCCAGATGTGAGCCCTGAGCCTCCTGGGCTGCCTTGTGGGTTCTCTTGTTCTCAGTCAGGTTTGGCCAGTGGGAGGCACCAGCAGACTGGAGGGCAAGTGGAGGGAGAGACTGGCATACTTATTTCCTGTGCAACCCTCCTGCCCAGCTAAGGTAGGGTGTGACTGTCTGGTAGCCACTCTCCCACAGCTCCGGCTCTGGTGATGCCATCTTTTACCCTGTCTCCTTATGCCTAGGGTGGCAACAATGCCCTGGAGTCACAGTCCTTGCATGCCTCCCTGTCTCCTGTGGGTCCCTAACCCTGCACGAAACCCTCCTCACCAAGCTTCCATGCCATCTGTCACGCCATCTGAATTCTGCCAGAGCTGGCAGACTCCCATATCTTCACCAGTTTGGGGGTATGTGGGTAAACAGAACCTTATTAGGGGAGTCCATTGGCTGAAGTAATTGATCCATTTGTCCTGGGACATTAGGTCCTGACCTTGATCGGTCCTGCATCTTGCAAACTCATTTTGAAGAATAATTAGTCTTCTTGGCACATCACGCCAAACCTCAAAAATACTAAATTTATACTTCCTATAGCTGTCGTATTTACAGTGCTATAGATGAGCCTTAGGTCTGGAGGCATGATGATTGATCGGAGGCATCCTGACGTAATTATCCAGGAAGGAAGGAAGAGAACATGTGGGGCTGGTTGAAGTCAAGCCACCTGAAGATGATTCTAGAAGTCACTGGGGGATGGCGCAAACTTAGAAAGTTTGGAAGAATCTGCCTATTCCAGTTCCACTAATGATTCTGTTTTAATACCAAACCTCAAGTATCTATGAAAGTTAAATCAATATTTTATCTCTCCTCCTATTGTCGCATGCCCCTGATACGGATGGATGGATTTTTTTTTGGCAAAATTTGGAAGCCATGTCCAGGATAGTTTTAATTTGTAAACATGTCTGCCATGTCTTGCACGTGACAGAGCAGCACACATGAGACACCGTGAATGGTGAGAGCAGAGGAGGAGGGAGGCTGATCCGTGTCTAGGCCCCTGCTGGAAGGCAGGTGCAGGTGTCCTGGTTGTTCATCTATAGCTGAGCTGCTGCTCATAAGGGTGACTCCAGCGGGCTTTCTCAGGACTCTTGAGGTGAACATCATCATGGCCTAACTTACTCCACCAGAGTGTGAGCGAGGCTCCCCACAAGTGTGGGCCAACACTGCGGATCACTGGCATTCTGTACAGCAGCTCCCTGGTAGCTCTTTTGGAGATAGGCTCACATGTGTCAATAACTTCTCACAGAGCAGGCCCTGGCACTCAGCCCACTCAGCCTGCTGTGGTCTGGTCCTGCTCATAGCATGGGGGACTGTCTTCTCTCTTGCTCTGAACAGGAATCTTCCATGTGAACCGAATGTGATCAGAGTAGCTTATCGTGGGTTGGAGTATAGCTCAGTGGTAGAGCACATTCCTAGCATGAATGAGGCCCTGGGTTCCATCCCCAGCACTACAAGGGAAAAAGTAGCTTATCTTCTATGACAGCCACATGATAGTATTGACCCATAATGATGCTGTAGTGAATAATTCACATATATTTTATTTTTCATTTGATCACAGGAAGAAAAGGACGGAAACAGTCTTATTAATGGGCATTACTGAAGGATCAAAGAAGAAACTGGACGTAGATTTGGAGTAGTAGCCTATCCATGGTTGGGCCCACGCTGGCTGGTGGGTTTGGAGATGTATCTAGAGCTTTTCCCAAAAAGCAGGTTCCTCTTTTCAACTACTCCCCCACATTTCAGGTCTTTCTGGCTCCTTCGACTGGTGGAAGGCTGGGACGGTGCACTCGAGTGCCCTTTGCTATTGGTTTCAATCCTCCCTGGCTCTTGCACACTCCCCTTCTCTGGCTTCCTTGTTTTTGTTTCTTCCTCAAGGATGCCTTCTCCCAACCAGGCCCTCTATTCATCTGAACATCATCATGGAACCCCATGATTTTTCTTTCTGGCACATAAAACCGAAACTGATTGTTCATGGCACTAGTGTCCAGTGTCACGAGGACAGACATCAGGTGTGTGTTGTACATCACCGTTTCCCCAGCACAGAGCACAGTGCTTCGAAGAGCAGACACTCAGCACATAATTGTCAAGGAAATGAGAACATGACGTATGTAAGGGTCATCTAGCTCAACTCTTGCGCCTTCTGCCACATCTGTGGGAAATGAGTCTGTCTGTTCTTGAACGGCTCTGGAGATGGGAGCTCGACACCTGTAAATGGTCTGCTTCATCTGTGTACTTCTCATAGAGTTAGAACAATGTTCTTCATGTTTCAGAGCCTTCAGAGCTGTGCTTCCTCACACAGATGGCTTCCTTCTCCTTTCTGCTCACCATTGTACCCTGTTGCCTCGACATCAATGTTACACCCAATACTCACTCTGATCCCGTATTTACCTTGCCCTTGTCCAGTTAAAAAACAAGGAAAGAGGCACATCGCACTGGTTTCTGAACCCAACAAAGGCTCTTGCTATCATTGCTTATTTCTTGTGATCCATGGAACTCTGAGCTATCCCCACAGTTCGTGGTTTATTAGGCTGTGTGCTTGAGTGCAGAGGCCAGGTCCTCCCTGTAGTCTCAGGCCTAGCACACAACAGGCATGTACCATATACCAGTTGGCTAAAAACCAGACAGTTCCTTCATCCTTAGAAACTCCTTAGCTGCCAGGCAAGGAGTAAGAAAGGCTGAAAAGTGATACATACGCAGATGACTCGGTTGGGGGACCCAATGCTGGATCCAGGGGGTGAGATGGAGGTTTCAGATGTCCGTCTATGCTGCAGGACAAATGAAGACAGAATTGGTGAGAAGCTACACCCTGGGCTTGGTGGGGAGGGGAAGACTGATATAGGGCATATGAGCAATACTGTCAAAGCTCTGGCCACGTCTACACATTCATTTTCTGCCTTTTAAACCAATGTCTGAGAGGAAATGAGGTCCAAAATGTATAGGACCTTAGGCTGCTAGACAGAGTTTAAATTTACTTTCTATACATTTGTAGCCAGCACTTTATTTATTTATTTATTTATTTATCTATTTATTTATTTATTGCAGGTCTGGGGATGGAACCCAGGGACATTCGACCTCCGAGCTACACCCTCTGCCCTATTTTTTTATTCTTTATTTTGAAACAGGGTCTCCTTAAGTTGCAGAGGGCCTCACTAAGTAGCTGAGGCTGTCCGAGAACCATGATCCTCCAGTCTCAGCCTCCAGATTCTCAGCTGGGATTAGAAGAGTGCGCCACCACGCCCAGCTAGCCAGCACTTTAAATAGAAAGCCACTCATGAAACTTTTCATGTTGGACTATCCCAGTCAAAAGTGTATTTACTTTAAGTAAGTGAAACTACATAGTATTCGTTCCTTGGTTGTTCATTTGTTCAAAACATAAAAGTAGGTTAAATATTAATAACTGCACATTATGCTGATTCTTTATAGTGTACCCTTTGCAGACTGAAAGCAACTTAAGAAAAACACTTAAAAAAATCTGTCTTTGAATAACGACAGTGATGACTAATAGCTCCCTCAGCAGAGCAGCACAATGTCAGTTGTAGTGGCAGAGTGTAGTGGCGAGAAAGTCAATGAGTTGGGAGTCAAGGACCACTAGTGTAATACAGGATTTTTTGAGATCTTGGATTCCTGTTGTGTGAAACGATGGGGCTCAGTTTCAGGCTGGCTCAGTTCCCTCCAAGATCTCTCATTCTACAATCTAAAGTAGTCTAAGTGAGGAAATATCACGGTGTTTTCCAAACTGTGGATTATAAACTAGGGTTGGCTCTGGAAGATGATTGTTGATGGGACATTTGATGATGCTGAGCCATACGGTGATAAGAGTGAAAGGTAACATTTGATTTCAATCCCATTGATTAACTGAGGAGGACTCTCAGTTTGGTGCTAATACATTTCAATAATGGTTTCCGTAATCGATAGTCCTCCAATTTTTTTCCACCTAAGAGAGCATAGGCAACATGAGCTAGAATTTTAAACATTTATTCTTGAGAACTAGCTCACTTATTGAATTTATTTTATGGCTACCTTCTATTTATAGCCAGTACTACTTATTAATATTATTAGTTTCTGTTCGGGAATGTAAAGTTTTGTTTGAAAATAATTTTAGATAAGTAAAATGTAGTGAGTTAATTTAGAGCAAAATATTAAGTTTTTAATGATATGAAGAAGTGGTATACAGATAAAGAAAAAAGTTTCAGGGTTTGAAAGACGGACTCAAATTTGGAAAATGCTCTTAAAGAGAAGACTGAGGGGAAAAAACAAAAATTAGGTTTTGTGATACCTTAAATGAGAGAGACCTTAGAAGAAATGAGGGGGAGGGGATCATGCATAGCTCAAAAGACAGTAGACATCAGTAGATCAGCTCTTTCACAAAACTAAGTGTATAAAATGGCAGAGGAGACATGTTTAATTAGCTGATCAGAAATTATGCATGTGTGCTTTTAGTTAAGGAGATTCTAGTGGGTAACATAATAAAGTCACAAGGGGCCAAGATGATAGCCAGGGGGTAAAGGTATGCTGGAGATCAAGTGCCACTCTGCCCCCAACCCAGACTCCAGGTGTGTCCTCTGTGGCACCTAGAAGCCAGGAGCTGGGCCCCTCTCCCCAGCCAGTGTGGCTCCATGCCCTCCCCATGGCATCAGGAATCCAGATTCACAGGCTTTCTGGCATATTTTGGGCACAGTGATTCAGAAGGACCAGGGCCTTGATTGGTTTGTTGTGTGCCTGGGGATGCTGGCTGTACTTCTGCCTGGCTGTGTACAGCGGGCAACTCACCACTCTGTTTATACTTGGTTTTCTCCCAGGCAAGGTGGAGATAAAATTTCTTGTCCTCTCTGCCTTGTGAGGTTAAAGTCATCAAATCAGACAGTGACTGTGAAGATGCTTTGTAAACCATCAATGACTATGACAATAGCAACTATAATTATTAATAAATAATCTTAGGCTGGCCTGAGCATCTCAGAGAGGCTACCATCTTGATCAAGATTGTTAAAGTTAGAGCCTTGCTTGCCTCAGAAACATTTAAAAACTCCCACGAATACAGTACTATACCATGTTCAAAGTGCTCTCACACCCAATATCTTAATCCCCTCATAACCCCATGAGGCAGATGTTCCCATTAAGGACTGGGTACACTAAGAAATGCTGACTCTGTTCATCTGACCTCGTGCTTAGCTCCCCAAACCTGTGGCACAGTGTCTCCATGCCGGACTGGTATCCTCATAGTATGCTTACCTTTAACTTCTTCTCTGCCCGGGCTGCCTGTTTGCAGATGGGATGCCAAACCTCAGAACCTGAGAGACCAGGAAAGCAACAGAGGCTCAGACCTTTCAAAGTTACCATATTTGGAATCTCTCCCCTCCCCCACCTCAATGCACTCCTCTGGCCACATCTTTGCCCTACACATCTTCTGGCAGGATGCCCTGGGCTTTCTCAGCTCCCTGCTGGCACCTCTCCGCTGAACACCAACTCGACTGCCCGGACCCCTTTTCTGTGTGTCCAAATTCTACCCATTCCTCTAGGTTCAGGTCTTACATGACATCTTGCAAACTTCCTTACCTGCCAGCTGGGAGCGAGTCTTCTCTCCTCTGTGTTCCATAGCGCTCTGTATCTCTCTTCACACATAGAGCTTTAATCACAGTGATGTATGGCTCAACTAAATTAAGAGTTCCTTCTGGGCAGGAGCTGAGCTTTACTCATTACTATATCCCCCACAGCCTCCAGTACACAGCCTTGTTCTTAGCAGAGGCCCATACATGTTTGTGGGGCGAATAAATGACAGGACATTGGCAGTGAGGAACACACAGCAGGTGGCCGGTATTTGTTGAATGAATAAATGGCAGGGAGGGGGTGAAAGAAAATAACAGACTGTGGCGACCTCCAGCCTTCCTTTCTCTTTAAAGACTATCAGAGCTATCACATTTAAGGGGAGGAGGTGTCAATGGTGTATATTCTGCTCAAGAGCATTGCCTTGACCTGCTAATTCCTCAGAGACCCCAGACTCTTCAAATTTAGTATATTTGTGTTGCTAATACCCTCATTTTATCATGGGTGCTGGTCCAGTTGGCTGGCCCCAAACCCAAGAGGCCAATTTGGAAAGGCATGAGCAACAGGTGGCTGGTCACATGATGAGGAGAAGCCCTGAATATTACACATTCCCCAAAGAAGGGACAGGTGTCCTGGATTAGAAGGAAAAATAGGAACATATTATCCCTCTGGAGCCATTCCTCTTATAACCAGCTCTAAAAGGAAAGGGACCAGCAAATGGCGAGATGCCTGTGCACCCAGATGGCATTTGTTTGTCTGACTTTGTTTCTAGGGTATATTTTCCATCATGGCTTGCTGCCTGGAGCCCCTAGGACTGGAATACTGACTATGGGATGGGGGTGGGGGTGTAAATTCAAGTAGTCAGACCCAAAAGAGAGGAGAGAGGATTGTTCCCAAGTTGGGAGCCCTGGGTTCTTGTCTCTGCTCAGCCACTAGCATATTCTTTCTCTCTGCATCTCAGTTTCTTCACCTGAAAAAAGTGATGTAGGATTTAGATGATCTTGGAGATTATTTTCATCTTCAGGATTCTAATTCTAGGGTCAGTTTTGTCTTTTTTTTTTTTTTTTAACAGGAACCTCCAATTCCTGTCTGCTGACATTCTTGGGTGTTCATGATTCAAAAGGAAGCATTGCATTACTTCTTTAGTAAAATGCAATGGCTCTCAGAGCCCAGTAGAGGGACTCTGGGTCAGTGGCTTGAGTCAGCAATCACAGGGTGTGCCAGCTTTGGAGCTGTTGGCTGAGATCTTTGCTTTTGGGAATTATTAGAGAGAGCATTTCCAGTTCCTCTCTGAATTGCTCCTGGATCTACCAGGAGTTGTTTACAACTGTGGATCTTGCAGGAAACACATGTTACAGGTCACTGTAGGAAATGGACGAGGTGGACAAGAGGTCTGGAAAAGTCATGAGATTAGGTGAAAGACACATAGGCCAGGTGAAGGGGCAGAAGTCCTAGTGGGTGGAAATGACGTGCAAACTGGATGCCCGGGCTAGATGGTCTCTCTTGCTTTTTGACTCCATGACATCGACATGATCTGAACTTCAGCACTGTGTATTTGAAAGATGCTTCTGTTATTGGGTCGTAGTGGTTCTGTGGCTCAAACTCAGGAGAGCTCTACCACTGAGTTACATCCCTGGCCCTTTTTATTTTACTTTTACTTATTTATTTTTTTGTGGTACCAGGAATGGAACCCAGGGGCATTCTACCTCTGAGCTACACCCCAAGCCCTATTTTTTAGTCTTTTTATTTTTGAAACAGGGTCTCACTGAGTTGTGAAAGGCCTCACTAAGTAGCTGTGGCGGTCCGTGAACCACGTCCCGAATGCGGGGATTACAAGTGCGTACCACCATGCCTGGATCTATTTTTATTTTTTTTATTTGGACACAGGTTTTCATTAATTGCTGAGGCTGGCCTTGAACTTGTGATTTTTCTGCCATTTTCCTGGGAAGCATATTTATATAATAAATGAGGATCAAATGGAAGAAAGAAAATATAATTAACTATGAAAGAAATGAGAAGTTTAGGAGTTGGCAGGATATCATCTAAATAAAGAGAGTCAAAAAAGAATTTGTTGATAGTTGGGAGTAAACTTAGAATAATGAAGATAAAATGATATTTTTCCCATGAAGACTCCTATGAAATTGTCAGCTGTTGAGCTTAAACCCTTGGCCAATAGCTCAACGATGTGAGGGCAACAGAAAGAAAACATCCAGAAGGAAGAAGGAAGGCATTCTCTTCTTTCCCTGGACTTTATCTCCAGAGCTGGCCCACCTGGGCCACATGTTTAATAAAGAAACACATGAATGACTGGTTGGGTCCTACTTTTTTTTTTTTTTTGTGGTCCTGGGGATGGAACCTAGGGGATTTCTACCTCTGAGCTACACTCCCAGACCTATTTTATACTTTATTTGGAAACAGGGTCTCACTAAGTTGCTGAGAGCCTCACTAAGTAGCTGAGGCTGGCTTCGAACCTGTGCGATCCTCCTGTCTCAGCCTCCCAAGTGCTGGGATCACAAGCGTGTGCCACCACGCCCGGCTCTACTTTCATATTTTAAAAAAGATACGAGGTGAAAGTACCTATGGGAGGATGGTAAACAGAATAGGGAAGGGACTCAAAATTATGCCCTAAGGCAGGGTCTTCACCCTGAGAAGAAGAGATCAAACTGAATGGTGAGCTGCGCTTTTGAACATTTTAATGGCTCTCTGTGGAAAGAGGCTTTCATCTGCTCTGCGAGTCTTATAAAGTAGAAGAAGAACTAAGGAGCAGAGGTTCCTGGGAAGGAAAACTAACATCTGAGAATTGGAAGGTCTCATCCATGGGGTGGTGAGCTTCTTGGCCCTAGAAGTATTTAAGTGTACATTGGGTAAAAACAGGCTCAGTAGAGTGTGGACACTCATCATACGACACCGAAGGGTTCTAACCAACCATCCTAATTCTTGGAGACTCTGTGTTTACCTCAATGTACTTTTCTGTATAAAGAAAATAATTATTTGTTCCTATCCAATAATCCAATGAGAACGTAAATTCTATGAGGGGAGGGATCCGTATCTAGTTTTTTTCCCCCTATAGATATATATCCAGAGACTGAAGATTCTCAATAAAAACTCACTGAGTGAATAAACAAAGGAAACAGGATATCCTTTCTCCAGCCAGTTGGACTCTGTAAACTGGGTTTAGAGATTTGGAGAAATGTACAATCTAGACTTTGATTTGACAATACAATTCCAGATGGAGTGTCTGTATGAATATTCAGTAGATTAAAGTTTGTTAAGTGTGACCTGTGGACTACTGGTTTGAGAGCCTGGTCAAAGCAGATTCCCAGGCCCAGGAGCCCCCGGGGCCAACCTCCTGGAGGTGGGGCCCGGGGATCTGTGCTCCCCAGCTGATTTCATGACTATACAGAACCAGAGGACTAAATGCCAGACCATTCTCTAGACTAGTTTCTTTGCGGTGTCATGGAAAAGAAACCGATTTTGCAAGACGGAACTCTAACATCTTGTAAGAATGCATTTTTTTTTTCCTGCTAGACTCCTGGTTTCACAGTTATGCTCTCTAGTCCTCTGAGACTGTCACCCAAAACTTCAGGTTCTGCAGGTGAAACCTACCTTGGTGGTTAGAGGAATCAAGCATTAACTGTTTTATGATTAGCTGACTCAGAGACAGAGATCTGACTCTCCCAGACAAACCACTGGCTGGGTGTTTGGACTGTTTCCATCCTTAGCAGGGTCAGCAGGAAGTCTGAGCTGACTGGTTACAGCACCCCACCTCCTCCCGCCCCATAATATCTGGGGTTGGTTTAATATTTGGGAACCCATTCACTCCTCTGCTGGACCTTGGAGTTGGATTTGCCAAAGCCTTATTTTTCAAATGCCAAAGATGGAGCTGGTGCCATTGTCTTCCAGAATACCCAGCCAGGAGTCATTCATCTATCAACAATGGTGAAGGAAAATAGCTGGCCTAAAGGTTCTGTTTGGTCAGTATTGTGATTTTAAACTTTTTTTTTTTAAAAAAAGATTTTATTCATTTATTCCTTTTTTCAGGTTTAATTTTTAAATTTATTTTTTATTGGTACATTGTAGTCATACATTTTTTTTTTTTTTGCAATACTGGCATTGGAACCCAGGGGCACTCTACCTCTAAGCTATACCTCTGACCTTATTTTTTTATTCTTTATTTTGAAACAAGGTCTCACTGAGTTGCAAAGAGCCTCACTCACTAAGTAGCTGAGGCTGTCCTCGAACTGTGATCCTACTGTTTCAGCCTTCCAAATGCTGGCATTACAAGCCTGCGCCACCATGCCCGGCTGTAGTCATATATGGTAATGGGGTACAAGATAGTAGAGGCATACATGCACACATCACTCAGCCCTTTCCCACTTCCCACCCCAGTCACCTCTCCACTCTCTCCTGTTCATGTTTGGCTTAGTGATTGATAGATATGTTTGTCCCTAATGCACGTGATTTTAAACCTTTTTGAATCTGAATGTTTTTAGATACTGCAGGTTGCCATACCTGCCCTGTAGACCCTCTGTATCTACCTGGCAGCCCTTCGCATTCATCAGTGTGGGCATTTGGGAACCCTAGCCAGGGAATTCTCCTGCAGCAGGTTTCTCCAGATTTCTCTTGACTCTAGTGGAGGTAGGCGGGGAAAGAGGGATTCTCAGAATTCTGCCTTGATAACAGCAGTGTTACATTTGTGACATAAACTGTAGTCTTTAAAACCTTTTAAAATCCCTACCCAGATAATCAGATTCTCAATAAAAACTCACTGAGTGAATAAACAAAGGAAACAGGATATCCTTTTTCCAGTAAACTGTAAACTGGGCTTAGAGATTTGGAGAAATGTACAATCTAGACTTTGATTTGACAATACAATTCCAGATTGAGTGTCTGTATGAATATTCAGTAGATTAAAGTTTGTTAAGTGTGACCTGTGGACCACTGGTTTGAGAGCCTGGTCAAAGCAGATTCCCAGGCCCAGGAGCCCCCGGGGCCAACCTCCTGGAGGTGGGGCCCGGGGATCTGTGCTCATCCACAGATGAAACACAGGTGATACATCCACACAATGAAAAATTATTCACTCTCAGAAGGTATGACATACGGATGCATGACATAGGAAGAACCTGGGAAACTTTATGCTCAGGAAAAGAAGCCAAACACAAAGGGATGCAGAGTATATTATCTCATCTGTATGAAATATTCCAGATAGTAAATCTATAGACCCAAAGCAGATTGGTGACTGCCAGAAGGGAAGGGGAGGTAGAGTGGAGATCAATTACATAATGGATATGGGGTTTCTTTGGGGATGATGAAATATTTTGGAACTAGATAAAGGTGTTGGTTGCACATTTGGAATGTGCTAAAAGCTACTGAATCACTTCAAAAGGCTAAATTTTATATTATATGAATTTGATCTCAAGAAAAAAGAAAATCCATGCCCTATGTCCCCCAGCAGGTGAACTGCTTCTGCAGACCACAGAGCCCTCTGTTCTTCCTCTGTCACTAAGGGCCCAGACTCTGCAGGAGGGAGACAGCAAGCTCATCTGCAATTGAGTCGGCCATGTAATAACCATGTCCTCATTATCATTATCTTGGGCATTAGCAAGCTTCCCCATGCATCAGGCACTCTATGCATTATTTAACACAATATTTTTAAGTGGCTGAAGTCCTGGTTATACTGACGGTCTCATTAGCTGCATTTCTAGAGGAACTTAGTTATCATTCTGTGCCTTGGTTTCCCCATCTACAAGGTGGGATGATGATAGCTTCTCCCTCATAGGTTTGTTTTAAGGATCAATGAGCTATTATGTGCGCAGCACTCAGAATAGTGTACTATATAAGTGTTAGTTATTATTGTTAGGAATGCGATATCCTCTCTCTGATCCCCTAAAAAATCTGTATGCCCAGATCTAGTTCAGGGGAGAGGAAAGAGTCACAGAGCGCCCGGGAGCAGGGCCTGTGTGGGGGAGGGGGAAGTAGTGAGGGGCAGGCTGGCTGTGCAGGTGAAATCGCTGGACAGGAGCCTGGCTCGGTCGCCAGCGCACCCTCCTGGGAGGCTGGGCTTGTGCCCAGGACAAGGAAATCTTGGGAGAGGTGGGAAAGACTGGTTTTCCTGGAGCTGGCATGACGTGGGATTGAAGCTCAATAAAGAGGTGGAGGGAGAAAAGTGCCTATACCATGGGCCATACTGGCAGGATGGGGAGGGGAGAACAGCAGTGCCATGGTGCCTAGTAATTCAGGGGAAATGATAACTGCTGATAGAAAGAGTTACGACAGAAATGAAAATGTCCTTGGCATCTGCTTAGCATATGCCAAGCACTAAGTCTGCTCATAAACCTTATTGGTGTTAGTGTAACTAACATCTCTAGAGTGCCTGTGCCTGGCCTCCTGCTTCATACCCATTTTATAACAGTAGTATTAAAATAAAAAAAAATGCTGACAACTGACCTTTGCTGAATACCATCTAAGTGTCCTCAGATGGTAATTCTGACAAGAGCCAGCACTGATGAGTGCACTGCGTCTCGGGCATGGTCACCTTGTGTCTGTCAGGAGCTCAAGTTGGCAGAGCTGGCGGTGCCGGGCTCTTTGGGGAGCATGCACCCTGCAGCAGCTCAGCCCATCCTCACACCAGCCTTGTGCAGTGGGGTCTGTTCTCTTCTCTCTTTTCTAGATGGGGAAGCTGAGGTTTAGGGAGCTTGGATGTCTTCTTGCCTGCTTGCCCAACTCTGTCTTGCCACCATAGCCTGGGCATGGCCTGTGGCCCAAGTTGGGTCATTGGAGTCTCTCTAGGACTGAGCCCCGCAGGGAATGTTGCTTCTCTGGTACAGCTGGTGGCTAGGGCCTGGCCAGGACCTCCCTCCCATCACAGGGCACCCCAGCCTAGAGCAAGAGGCCAAACGCAAAAAGAAGCAGGGAGCCAAACCACCTGCTGATACCAGGTCCTCCCCACCCCCAGCTGCTCCTAGCTGCTACTTAGTTCTGGGAACCATCAATCCCCTTTTGCCTAAGGTGGCTTGAGTTAGGTTTCTGCCACCTAAAAAGTCGAGACCAATAAGACATCTCATCAAGCGAGAACCCGAGTATCTGACAAGTTCTTGACTTGCCCTACAGGCAATTTTGTTTCTCGGAAAATAGAGGAAGCAACCAGGGAAATTGCTACTCTGGACCTAATTCTGACCAACAGGGACAAATTGGCTGGTGAAGTAGATGTGACATTAACTGGTGAAAGGAGGGCCATATCGTCTTGTGACCCGACAGGGACAAGCTGGAAATGGACTTTAGAAATACAAACTGCAGACTACGATACTGTAATATTTTCTATAGGATTCAAGATGTTTGGTAACCCTTAAAAGCTAAAAAGAAAATTGGAAGTTCATCAAAAATTAAAATGTACTCTATTTAAAATGAAATACGCTCAGTACAGTCAGACTTTAGGAAATATCAATTTAGTGCAGGAACAGGATATGTTTGAAGAATCTAAAATTATATAGCAGGATTGGGGAAACAGAAGATTTAAAGTTTTTAAGCATAACTCCTACAACCTAAGCTGTCAGTAGAGAGATCCAATTTAAGGTAATAGTGCTAAACTATGAAATGATAGCAGCCAATACTACAGTAACGCCTTTGAAAAGTGGTTTGATGAGCTGTGCAGATCAGGGCTGAAGGCTGGCTCTCCACAACCTGAAACAACCAGGGTGCTTACTGAAACATCCATTAGCTAGGGCACCTTTTCTGAGTTACCTGTCAGAGGAAAAGGAGGCCTCTCGCTAAATAAGTACCAACGGCATCCCCAGCTGTGCCAGAAGGACACACCTACTGATAGCAGGACCTTGTATCATCTGAACTAAAAAAAACTCCATAGTCCGAAATAGATTCTGCTATACAAGGGACGGGTTTGATATAATTATCAAAGCAAGCCTCAGGGCTCCATTTTGGGCTTACATTAACACAGAACCAAGGTTCATCACTATATTTTGGGCTGTGGACACCTCTGAAAAGCTGACGGAAGCTACGGATCTTCTTCCTGGAGATACATCTACCTGCAAAATTGGCACACAATTTCAAGAGACTTAAAGAGTTTAGAAGGCCAGCTATAAACCACAGTTGAGGAACGCAACACTAGATAAAAGAAAACTGCTTTAAACAAACCCTAGCAAGACAGGCTGGATAACCTCGCTGCAATGTAACCTCTCTAAATTTTTGTTCTTCTTCTCTAAAATAAGAATATTATTTTTTATTTTTTAGTTCTCATGGTTGTTGCGAGACTAGAATGGGGGTATACCTGAACCTTTTAGTACAGCACTTGGTGTATAATAAACAGCCAGTATCAGCTGATATTATTTTGTTATTATTATTATTTTATCTTTATTATTGGCAGGACCTACAATTTGCTACAATATTTTCATTAGCAGATCAGGGTTTGTTCCAGGATTTCTTTTTTTTTTTTTTTTTTTTTTGCAGTACTGGGGATGGGGATGGAAGAACCCAGGGCCATTGTACCTCTGAATGACACCCCCAGCCCTATTTTTTATTTTGAAACAGGGTTTCACTGAGTTGCAAAGGGCCTCACTAAGTAGTAGCTGAGGCTGTCCTGAACCACCATCCTCCTGTCTCAGCCTCCCAAATGCTGGGATTACAATCATGCACCACCACACCTGGAAGTCCCAGGATTTCATAAAATGATACCCTAACTAGTAAGTTTTAGTTGAATACATACAAATGATAACTGAGAACTGTTTTAAAACATGCAGCTCGCTGGGTGTGGTAGCGCACACTTGTAACCCCAGTACTTGGGAGGCTGAGACAGGAGGATAACAGGTTGGGGGCCAGCCTAAGCTACTTAAGGCCAGCCTCAGCTACTTAAGTGAGACTCTCTGCAACTTAGTGAGACCTTGTTTCAAGAAATGAAGGATACAAAAGAGGGCTGTTTATGTAGCTTGGAGGTAGAATGTCCCTGGGTTCAATCTCCAGTACTGCGAAAAACAAAACAAAAGTGGGCTAAACTCTTGTGTCTATTGTTGCTGTGTCAGGTCCTTGGATGGGGAGTCGCTAGTGGGATTTTGTGTAGATGGAAGGGAGAAGAGAATCTATCTTCCCCCTTCTTCTGGGTGTCAGCTTTAGAGCAAGAGCAAAATCTATCTCATGAACCACATTTGGAACTTAGGAAAATTCCCACTGGTCCAGCAACTGTAACCTTTGTGATTTCAGTGTAAGTATTGCCCCGAATGCACAGCATTTCAGCTATTATTTTGCTGCACAAAAATCAGTGACCTAATTTCCTGGTGAAGCCCAAATGAAGGGTTTGGATAACAAACAGATTAGAAATCTGGCGTCTTTACAAAAACAGTTAAAAGACCGAAGGCGCAACATAACTTAAACGAAAACTGAAGTTTGTCTCCCAGGGCTCTGGAAGTTCTCCCCCTGACAGACATCAGACTTCTTCCAATTAGAGCCCGCCCATCAGAAAGCCATCCCACTGCAATGAAAACACGAGCTGCCCCAGGGCCTCCTGGGTACCACCTGCCAGTACCTGACTGTCTAGCTACAGAGCTGGCAGGACTGAGCTTTGTGGGCATCCTAAGACACACTCTCTGCGTGTCTCTGGCTCTGCCTCTCTCCCTCACCCCTTCCCTTTATGCACTGCTTTATGGGGTCCCCAGCACCTTCACACTTACCCTCTTCTCCAGTGTTCATGAGAACCTTACGGCCTGTGCCTGCTTTCATACCCAGTGCACTGGGTATGTGGATGTGACTCGGTTTCTCCTCCATGTAAGGATTCCTCCCACCAGGGGCCTCTGCACCTGTTGTCCTCATCGCCTCCATCATCTCTCCTGCCTCCTCACACTCCCCCTCCTACTCATTGTCACGATCGATCTTGACTTGACATGGGCTTCTTCAAGGGAGCCTCCCTGGCCTCTCAGACTGGCTAAGGGGCCTCATGACACATCCCCACTCGTCCAAACCTTCCCTGCACAGCACTTCTCAAAGTTCACCCTTGGATGTTTGCACTTCTGTTGAATTAACATCAGTCTGCTCTGCCAGAGAGTAAACTCCACCAGGCCAGCAAGCAAGCCAGCCTTGCTCATCCCTGAGCAGAGAACCTGGCGTAGACCCAGCCTCCCATGGAACAGATCAGACAGGGACACTATCCTCATCTGATAGGCAACGGAAGAGCCCCAGGAGAGAAGTCACTTCTCACATTCACACGCGTTAGTGAAACACTGGCTCGGAAACCCAAGAGTCCTGGCCTGCAGCCGTCTCTTTCTACTTCTGCACTGCCGGGAGGGAGGTGTTCTCATAATTTCTACAGGAGGTCACATTGAGCCTTGGTACCCCTGCCGGGCCAGGGTGTCCAAGGCCCTGCTCTCAGTGATAGGAGAGATGCCTGGCAGCTGTCACCCCCATAAGACACCCACAGCCTGAGTCAGCATGACTCTAGCACCACGTGACCTGAGCCCCCTCATTCCAGGATCACTCTGAATCCCTCGAGGCAGGTCCTTGAGCTCCCTGCAATTACTCCCACTCTCCCAGGCGCCAGGGGGTAGGGATGGGGATAATTAATAAGAGGGTGACAGGCCCTTCTTCACTACCAAGAATATATCCCACCCCTGGAGGCATTTCTTAGTTTTGGTGGTGCACTCTCTCCTATGGCCACAGAGCTGTTTACTCTGCTTCATATCTCACTTAACTCCTTTGGCGTCTGTGTGAAGTTGGATCAGTGAAGATATTAGCCCATGAGGCTCTGAGACTTGGATTTCTGCTGCATCTCTAGTTGTTAGACTAGCACTGGGTACACAGTAGGTGCTCGATAGATATTAAGTGAACAGACAGGGAGTGTCCTGTGTGTCAGTATCTTAACTGTACCTGTATCCTACAGGCACTCAGATTTGTATCTTGTACAGATTAGGCAATCAAGGTTCAAAGAGTTAAGAGACTTGCCCAAGATCAAAATTAGTAAGCAGTAAAAGTAGGATTCAGTCTGGGTCCGAGCACAAACAGGAAAAAATTAGAATTGAGCATTCAGGAGGGAAGGGGAAGGGTTGGTCATTCTAGTGATGCACAGAATGTGCAGGTGAGGGCAGTTCCAACACTAGGAGCTGTTCACCAGAGGAGGGGAAAGAACAGAGTGCAACTAATTTTCAACCCAATGCAAGCTTCAGATCCTCGTGGTGCCCATGGAGACCTCACACAGTATGCTGAGACTTGTAACACAGGATCCTGCAGCAGAAATCATGGAGGGACCCAGGCACGGAGGGGTGGGGGCTCACGGGGAGGGGCAGGGACCTGAGTAATGGACAAGGCCTGGGTCCCAGGAAGAAAGGTGTAGACAGCCCTGGAGGGGGAGTCCCAAAGCCAAGTCCTGCAAGCTCTGGTTCCTACTGAAGTCTCTTCATTTCTCAGGGCCTATCTAAACCACCTATAGAATGAGGACATTTACTTTACAGTTTAGAGTGGCTCCTGAGATCCTTCTGTCCCAAACACTTATGTGACACTCCATAACAAGTCAGTAGTTGCGGAGTCAGGGAATCTGGGAAATGGTCACCTCACGGAATCCCTGCTCCAGCGCTCCTGACAGATGTACAGGCTTCTGTTGAACAGCTCTAGGCTGGCGGTTCTTTGGGGAAGATGCTTTGGCCATCTGGGGACATGTGGCCATATCTGGGACATTTTTAATTGTTACAATGGGAAGGGGCATGCTATTGGAATCTAGTGGGTAGAGGTGAGAGAAGCCACTAACTTCCCTAGAGTACACTGAACAATCTTCACGCCAAAGCATTATCCAGGCCAAAACGTCAACAGTATTGAGGTTGAGAAACTGCTGTAGGCACAGGGGTTTCATTGAGCTTGGGGGAACTCGTGGCTGTGGACATCCATGGCCTTGATGTGGCTGTGGACATCCATGGACAAGTTTGATAGAAAGATATACTTCCTTCAGCTGGTGGCCTGGCCTTAGAGCTATTTTTTTGGGAAACCTGAACAAAGGGCTCTCCACTCCTTTCTAAGACAGCTTTTCAAACAGGTAGGCAAAGTCTGGCCATGGCAATTCAGCTGGTAGTGACCAGCTATGGAGGGAAGGCAGGTGGAGCCAATGTCAGGGGCAAGGGGTTTCAGGGAGAAGACCAACTCTTACAAACAGCAGAGGGGACCAAGTGCAAACAAAGGGCGTGGGGCTCTCGGAGGAGGGGTGTGGTCGGTTGTGGGTATGGTTGAGGGAGTCCGGGTGTCGATGAAGCACATAATTGAACAGGGCCTAGAGTGGCAGCATTTCCAGAGGAGGGAACAGGGAGACAAAAGGATCAGTATGAGTTCCATTCAGGGGCTGAATGGCATCTTGCTATTAGGCGCAGCCTAAGTGCTCAAGGGTAGAGAGGAAGTCTGTGATTCTGGAGCAATCTAACATAGCTGGGCTGAAGTGTCTGTACCTAAACTGGTGGGTGGGGGCTGCCTGGAAGACCTCTTGGTGGGTCAGAGCTAAGAGGACTTGGAGGCCTGGGGTGAAGGGCTGGGCAGAGGAGAGAGAACTGATCAGAATCTAGGTGACTGATGCAGGAGTCCTGGGGCAAGAGACAAGACCCTGGGAGGTAGCAGAAGGGAAGCAGTCCTGGCTTGCTTCTGGGGGACCATTAGTGCCCCCCCCCCCATTCTACCTCATATGCTCAGAGATCCTGGAAACCCTAAGCGGCAGCCTAGTGTGGGGCTCTGAGATCTGTGGAGGACTGAGATAGAACAGGGTGGGCAGGAGCTGTGGGGACGTAGACTGTCTGCAATCCAGGCACCCATCTGAGGTTCTTGGACCCCTTGACCTTGTGCAGCTCTGCCTCCTGCCCCTAGGCAGAGTCAGGGAAGCCTGCTCAGAGCATTGCCAGGGAAGCGGGCCAGCTGAGCAGCGGGTGGAGCCACGCAGGGACGGAAGGCAGATTACATGTCACTTCTTATTAGCCACGCCAGCAACTTCTCCCATCCGCTTAGAGAGGGGTGAATTAATTGCAATTTTGAGGACAAGCCAACAGCAAAGATCACACCAAACTGGAGGGTGATCGTGTCTCTTTTCCAGTTATGAGTGGACTGGAAAGCCTTATGGAGGGTCAAATTGGCTTACCTGTAAGGTACATCTCCTCCCCTTCAGTGAACATCTGGTGGCAGCGTACACATCTGGCACAGGTGGGGTGGTAGTGCTTCCCTCCTGCCTATGAAATCAAGGGACGAAATAGAACATCAGAGCTGGGGCTGCTGAGCAGTGGGGACAGGTTGGGTGAACATTTCCTGGGTACATTAGTGTTGTTGGTGACTTCATGGCCCTGTAGTTGGTTAGGAGTCTGATCAGGGAAGGCCAGAACCATATGAGCACCCATGTAGGAAGCTTGGTGACTTCTTCCATGGGTCCCTCAAGGGACTTCCCTGGACACCTGCAGAAAGAACCATTTAGAGGACAATAGTCCCACCTTCTCATATCCATACGAGGAACCGTTCTTGCTTTGAGGACATCCCAACATTTTCCCAAGTATGGGGCCTTAACCACTAGTGATACCTGAAGTGATCTTAAGTAGAACCTGAAGTTGGGATTTAATAACATTGGATCAACAGAAACAACAATGAAAATTATCTCTTTTACAACTTTTTCAATCCCTTATTGACTCTTCTGATTCTGTCAAGGAGCAAGTACTGGTCAGATGCCCGTACATCTTTAACAATTATCCAAAAGTTACTATATTAAGAATGAGACAGGTGTCAGGCTTGGCATCTCCCTTCCCCACAAGCAATAGACTCTAGTTAGAACTATATTCACTTTTGGGTTATCTACAATATGGCAGGTGATTTAGGTTTTCCTGTTACGTTGTATAAGTTTTCTTACACATAAATAAGCTGGATTAAAGACCTATCAAAGTATGAGGTAAGAATGAGTTCCCACATATGGCAAAAATTGTGAGAGTGGCATGGGAAGTACATATTTTTGGGGTTTGGTGTACAAATAATGGTACGTGAAGAGCCAAGACCTACTGGGAATCCACTAACACCCACGCCCCTTGGTGCCTTGATCCTGAGCCCAGCACACCTAGATTTGCCTTTGGTAAGTCCCATCCCTTTTTTCACGTTTCTTTCCCATAATTACTTAGGTTAAAAATGGAAATGATTGCAGCTGCAAATCCTGCTATGTGGGGAAGACACAGACTCCAAGGAGGTTGTGCCTCAAGAGCTCCCTGGAAGCCAGTAGCAATGTTGGGGACGGACCTTCGGAGCAGCCACCAGCCCGATACCCACTTCTGTGCATATGATTCTAACAGTAAGATCCCAGGAGAGAGGACGTGATGGGTTAGGGCCCTTTGGTGGCAGCTCCAGGATTTCTACATGGGAGGAATGGTGCAGCCACTGGGCTGGAAGGTGGGACTGGTTGGAAGGAATATTTTGCATGTCAGGGCAGTTATTTTGAGGGAGAAGAGAGGTAATTAGTGCCTGGAGAAAACTGATGGATATTGGGGGGGTCATAAAGTCTCCCTTTTTAAGCCACCACTTGGTCTGATGCTAATGTGTACCTTCCAATTAAAAAATTATGATTGCATACCAAGACAAATTAGTTCCAAACATTTTTTGGGGAGTGGGTTTATTGGTGGTAGTCTGGCCTATTCTGGAAATAATTTATTCTAAAAACGTAGCAAGAATGTAAAGATGAAAGATTTTTACAAAAGAAAAAAAAACTCCCTGTGATATTTCATTTTTTCTTTCTTTTTATTCTTGGTTATTTATGTGGCCCCCACCAAGGACAACAAGAAAATGTCCTTGTCATCATCCAAGCAAACTAGGTTCAAACTTTAGAAGGAGCCTGCTATTTTCCCAAGCCAGGAAGTCGTGGGACTGATTTTCTCATACCATGATGAAGATAATCGGTTTAATTAATAGTCTCTTCCTACTCTGTGTCTCTTTATCATTTCAATTATAGACCTTTTTTTTTCCAGGGCGGCAACAGCGCCTCGACATAACTGAAGCTTAGTGTCTTCCTAAATGTCACGCCCACCACTCCGCCCCAGCTGAAAGAGTTTCCGTGATCATCTCAGGACCCCTGGCGCCGATGGCGTTCAAAACTGGAGGTGGGGGAGGGAGGCTGCTGGACAGCCTGCACCCAGCAAGAAGAAAAACCAAGCCAGTGGGGTAAGATGAACCATTTTACCTGTTAACAAACTAAAAGTGAGAAAACAGTTGAAGAAAAATAGCAAGGAGTTGGTGTCTGAAAAACAAGGCCACGTTGGAGGGAACCGAGAATGGCGGCCATGGTTGGGAGAGGCTGCGGAAGGACCAGCTTGTGGCTCTCTTTGGTGAGGACATGGACAAGAATGGAATGATGGGGCTGACAGCATAGTGAGCTCTGTCGTCAAGGAAGGGATTATGGGATGTCCTAGGAAAGAATGGGAAGGGTTAAAATGAGAAGAGTAGAAATAATTTCATTAAGTGCCTGTGGTATGCAGATAATATGCTGGGCCCTGTATTGGGCAACTGCCTGACTATCATCCTTTCCCCTTCTTCTAGATACAGGACCTAGGCTTTCCTTGGTGGGACTATGTATTCCCCACATCATCCATATGGTTAAGTGGTTGTTCACCTTGCCAATAAACTTATTCCAACCACTGGTTCAAGAGATGGGCCTGAAATGGTCCAGTGAGAGTCAGTGCTAGGATTTGCTGAGCTATTGGGAAAGATGGGCTGCTTTCTTCTTAGGGATACCGGCTGATAGGATGTAATCCTGGAGTGACTGACTGGTGTCCAGTGTCCCCATCCCAAAGAAGAGCCCTCTTGAGAATAAAGTCAACAGAGAAGAAAGCGGAGCCAAGACAGCCAGAGATTCCAGGTTATTTTTGCTTAGGCATTGGATCCAGCCACTGGGTCCTGAGCCAGAACGACTCCTGGGCTTTTTATTATGGGAGCTGCTACATTTCCTTTTCTGCCTGAGCCATTAAGGTATAGTTCCTACACCTGCAACCAATCAAGTTCTACCTAACATATCCATGAGGAGTGAAATGGCTGCAGTATTCTCCACTGACAGAGACGATGACTTAGGGCAAACAATTTGATTGTTTCATGGCTCGAGCTGAGCATGATGGCACACGCTTGTAATCCCAGCAATTCAGGAGGCTGAGACAGGAGGATAGCAGTTCATGGACAGCCTCAGCTACTTAATGAGGCCCTTTTGCAATTCAGTGAGACCCTATTTCAAAAATAAAGAATAAGCCAGGGGTGATGGCACACGCTTGTAATCCCCGCACTTGGGAGGTGGAGACGGGAGGATCGCGCAGGTTCGAAGCCGGCCACGCTGACTTAAGAGACCCTGTTTCCAAATAAAAATATAAAATAGGTCTGGGAGTGTAGTACGGAGATACAGAAGGGCTTCCAGGAACCCCAGTACCACCGAAAAATAAATAAATAAAAATTAGGGCTGGGGATGTAGCTCAGAGGTAAAATGCCCCTGGGTTCCATCCCCAGTATTGAGGATGAAAAAAAAAAAAAGTGGCAAAACTGGAAATCAAGTCCGTTTCACTGTGACTGTGTTTTTCCCCCTGATATCAAGCTATCTCTACATCCCCGAGTGGCTGAGGGCTGTGGCTACCAGAGCGGGAAACTGGATCCTGGAGTCCTACATTTTACCTCTGGCTCTATCAGAAATATTGTCTTGGAAAGGCGTTGACCTTGGGAAGACATCTCAAGTCTTGGGTCTCACTTTTCTCATCTGCAAAGTGAAGGGATGAAACTAGTTGTTTGCTAAAAGTCTCTTCCAGCTTTAAGAAAAAAAAATCAATAGGTCCAAGATGCTAATGGAGCCCCATACAAATGAATCAATTGAAACCCAGTTCTGGCTGTCTGGAAGGAAGAGGAGACTACCACAATGCAAAGCAATGGCAATGCTTGGGGTGGGGGAGGGAAGCAGCACCCGCCACCAATAGGATTTCAGAGCAGCTGGGAAGTGCTGGAGCATCGTCTATCTGCAGCCTTGTGTGTAACCAACATCCTTCCCTTCTCAAAAGAAAAACCAGCTTTTATGACCCCCTCATTCCACTGAGTTCACCACATGCTGATGCCTCTCACCACACTAGGGTGGGTGCAACCAGCCAGCCACCTTTCCCCATACCCAGCAGCTTCTGATCACACTGACACTCTGATTGACCTCGCCGTGCTTTCTGAAGCTCCATCCTTTCACCGTCCCTCTGCTCTCATCCCTGGCTGTCCCTCTTCTTCCTCTAATTCCTCTATTTCTTTCTGCTACTCATAGATGTTCTCTTTCTCTCATCCTGTAACTCCTTGAATGTCATTATTCATTCAAATCCTAGTATTTTGAGATTGTCCCCTCTAGGCCTGAGCTCTGTTCCCGAGCTGATTCATATTTTGGACTGCTGCTTGCAACCTTCCTGGGATTTTAATCAGAATCTGTCCCAAGTGGAACTTGCTATGTTTCTGCCCAGTCCAACTTGCCTCCCTTCATTCCCGGTTCAGCAGACAGACACCAGGCTTTCAATCACCCAGGCTTGATAATTTGGTACAACACTGGCTTCTTCTCCTTTGGTCCCCATATACACATGTGGACCCACAGCTGCAGACCTATTGTAATTCTACTTCCATAACATCAGAGACGAGGGTGCTGCCCTTGTCATGCAGTGGCCTCCTTGCTGGTCCCCTCTTCATCTCCCTCCTTCATATTTAGCCTGAGAACATCATCATGCCATCCTCTCTGAGGTGCAGCTCTGGTCAGGTCACTGCAGCCAAATCTTTACACAGCACAGCCCTCCGTCATCCAGTTAATCACATACAAACCTCATCTCAGATCCCATCCTCATACCTGGGCCCAGCAACCCTCCCTGGCTCACGGCTTATCCTCTGGCTTGCGTTTCTTACAGCTTCTCAGAGATGTTTAATAGTTTAGCAACTCCATGCATTCATGAAGCTTACTCTTTCTGTTACCCTGTATTCTGCACATGGCAGCTGGTGCAATAAATTTTTTTTTTTCTGGTACTGAGGATTGAACCAGAGTCATTCTGTCTCTGAGGTACAGCACAGCCCTTTTTTACTTCTAATTTTAAAACAGAGTCTCGCTAAGTTTCTGAGTCAAAGCCAGACTCAGACTAGGTTGCTGAGTCTGGCTTTGAACTTGCAATCTCCTGTCTCAGCTTCCCAAGTGCTGGGGTTATAGGCGTGTGCCACCATGGGCAGTGGAATACAATCTTTTAAAAATATAATCTTGTTATGTTGTTTCTTGGTTTGAAACTTTCCAATGGCTTTCCATTGCACTTAGTATAAAACCCAAACTCTTAAACAACAGTCTACAAAGTTCTATGTGAATGACCTGTATGGTATATAACTCATATTCCTGTACCCTTAGTTCATGAAATCCAGTCCCCTTTCCTTGGCCTTTTTTTCTGTTCGTTGAGTGGGTCAAATTCATTCATACACATGCTGGCCTCCTCATCCGCAGAGCTCTGCTTCAGTGCGTCTCCCTGGAGAGTCTTTCCCGATTGCTATACTCTCTCCTGCTGAGTGCACATGTGGCCACAGAATCCTCAACTCAGCACTATGGCAACCACAATCAACTGGACAGATCTGAAATGACTTCTGCTCACAGAAGCTAGCCCAGTCTGCCATTCCCAGCCATCATCAGATAAAAATGGGTCCAGAGACGCAAAGATCCTCACCCAGCACCTGAGTTTGAGTTAACTGTAGAGTCAACGGCAGATCCTAATGGTTCCTACTCTTAGGCTATTATTTTTCTTTGTAGCACACTCTCTTCTGTTTCTAAAGTCTAGGGAGACAGATTTCAGGCCACTGGGTGTGGACAGGAAGGCCCATAGACAGGGGCTCAGGTGAGGGCTCTGCAAGGTGCTGCAGGCTGCCTGTCACTGGCTGAGCGAGCTGTGCATCAGAGGCTGGGGAAAGCTGTTGCCATGGTGATGGACTAGCCAAGAAGGGCACAGAGAGCAAGCTGCTAGATAAACTGGATCTCAAATCAGCACATTACCAAAGACTTAAAAAATAATAATAAAAAAAACCTTCCATCCTGAGGCAGGGCTAAGAGGAAAATCCTAATTGTCACTCCCCAGAAACCTGTCTGGGTCTGAATTCAAAGGAGAAACTGATTTTTTCAGAACAGCAATTTTTGAACCAGGAATAATTTTGTCTACTGCATCATTTTGGGGGTGCCGAGATCTTGGCAAGGTTATGTGTTTAAGGTCACATAGCCGGCAAAGCTGAGGGAGGTTGAAGCTATGGAAGGAAGGGATGGGGGTGACTTTCTCCTTTCTCAGGGGTGACATTTTGGAGCCACAGGCCATCCTGCTCACGCATCTTTATGGTAACTGGGGCCCACTCACCTCCAAGACTCTGCCACTGATATATCGGTCACAAGTCTCACATTTGATGCCGAACTGGGAGTGGTAGTCAGACTCGCAGTATGGAACGCCATCCCTGCAAGAGGAAGTTCAGAGGGGATGAGGAAGTTAGGGGCAGCCTGGGGTATCTTGAGGCAGCCCTAGGACCTGCAGCAACTGTTTGGGCCCTGATTAGAAGCACGTGGGGATCTCCTTTAAAATGCAAACTTCTTAGATGCCCCTCCATTCTGTGGAATTGGAGGATCCTGGGGATGGAGGCCCAGGCATCTGCATCTGGTGGGGAGCAGTTCTGCAGATGCTGGCCTTGGTCCCTTGTCCGTCCACTTGCCATCTTCTCCCTCCCCAAAGTTGTCTGAACTCTCTCCCTTTTGCCCCAAAGGACTTTTATTTTCAATTATTTAAAACACTTAAGCTTTGTTTCATTTAGAATAGGTAACACTAACATATGGGGCAGCATTCTCAAGGCATAAAGGTAAAAGTCTCCACCTTCCTTCCAGTCCCTCCCCGTTTTCCTTCTTGGAGGTAATCGATGGAATCAGTGTTTTATGTATCCTTAAGGGCTCCTCCTTTAATAAAAATTTCACCTGTAGTGAAGGAACTATCTGATTGTGCTGCTGGATGAGTAGATAACAAGGAGCCTCCCATGAGCCTCCTATGTTCTCATTTCCACCCAGTGCTTGTGACTTAGCAGACACAGGTAAGATTGCTGTTAATTATTCTTGTGTTACACCTTACTACTAGTGACCATTAGCATTTCTTGGTGTGTGCCAGGCCTTCTGGTGGTGTTTCAAATAGATTACTTCATTTGGTCCTTATGACAGTCCAATGTGCTGAGAGCTATTAGTTTCCCAATGTGTGGATGAAAAACCCAAGCATGGATTAGTTGAGTAACTCGCTCAAGACCCCCCAGGATGACCTAAGGCTGGGACTTGAATCTAGGTGGTCTGGTTTCTCATCCAGGTTTTTCTGAGGATTAAATGCTTTGGGTCCAGTGTATCCTAGGGATTAGCACAGTGCCTGGGCCACAGTGTGCACTCAGCAAATGGCCCAGTCATCACCATGGCTGAGAGGGTCTAGTTCTCCAGGGCTGGCATGAGACAAATTAGGGATTCAGCCCAGTTCCACTCAATTGGTGATCTTGGCCCAGCTTCTGAGACCTGCCTAGCTCTTCTGAGTAGTAGGTCTGAACTCCTAGGAGAGAGAGACATTTCCCCTACTTTTGGGTGTATGAGAACTTGACTCAGCCACAGAGAGAGCTACAGGATAGACCTCCCATTTTTCTGTCTTAAAGCTGGGTCCACCAGCTAGAAGTCTCTCCCCATTTTCCTGCCAGGAGGTAAGGGTTGGGCTGCTAGCAGTCAATGTTTCCTGAAGGGGAAGCAACACTGAGCATTGATGCCTGGCGAAAGTCTGGGGGTGAGACTGCCCAGAGGGCAAGGACTTACTTGTGAACCTGTGAGACAAGCCTCCCCCCAACCCCTTTTAGCTCCCCCAGCCTCAAACCAGGCCCCACTCTCTGGGTACAAAAGTGTAACTTTACAAGGAGAAAAAAAAATCATTTGTCAGGAAACAGGTATAATGAACCAGCAAAATTTGGGTGTAAATGTGAACACAACCTCATTTAGGTCCCTGGGCTGGGAGACCTAAGGGAATTAAAAATATACATGATTCTAAATGGGAAAAGATGGTAAAGTGAGTATTTTCTGGGTACTTAATAGGCAAAAAACACAAATCTCTGAGCCTTTACACATCCCTACAAGGTAGATCATCTTATCTGCCCCATTCTTATAAGAGAGGAAACTAAGGTACAAAGCAGCTCAGTCCTCGGCCACATAGGCTGGGCTTCTACCCTGGGCATTGGCTGCAATAGCTAGTGCTCTAGCCTCTGCCACTCTGCTGCAGCCAGGTGAGCCCAAGGCCAGGCTGCAGAGGTGCCAGGTGCAGCGGGCAATATGGGCTGGGCCTCCTTGAGAGGTTCAAACTCTGAGCAAGTCCTTACTGCCCCAAGGAATTCTGGAAATTTACAAGAATACTCCTTACTTGGCAGGCCCAGAAAGAATGCCAAACCTCACTGACATGACATCCAGCGATTTTGGTGGCCTGGCCTCAGCTCACCCCTGCAGGCTGACTCTGCTTCTCCCGTGCACACACCTGAGCTCCCCAATGGGGGTAGCGGTCACTTGCCTTCTCTTTCCAGGCTAGGCATTCTGCCCACAAAATTTCCTTAGCATTTTCAAGTCTTTTCCCTTTTCTCAATGTCCAGCTCAAATGCCCCCAGCTTCCACTTCCTGCAAACTGGAAGCGATTCCTCCTTTTTCTGAATATTCATAGCCTTTCATTTGTACCGTGGACATAGGCAAGTGTTGCTTGGTCAGCACCCATTTCCCCTTGTTTGGCAGTAGTACCTGGATTTTCTTCTGGAGTCCACCTTTTCCCACTCAAGGTTACTGTGGGCCACAAAGGGCTGCTCTGTGGCTCTCAGGTTAGATGCTCCTGGCTGGTGATTGATCAGGAATGGGTGTGTGACCCAAGAGTAGCCAAATCATAGACAGCCCTGAGACTTCTGCTGGAGTTCTTGGGGAAAAGATTTCTGTTTCTCCTGGGCTTGCTAAGCTGATGGTACAAAAACCCTGGCATTGCTGGTGATCTTCTTGCTATTGCTTGGGGAATGCTTGCTTGAGAATGAGGCTGAATTCTATAGTACTGATGGCATCTTTAAGCCCCTGGATGCAGCCATGCCTGAAGTCATTTCTATGAGTGAATAAATGCCTGTTGTGTTTAAGTGAATTGCAATTTGGTTTCATATCACTTATGATTTGAACTGTCTTAAGGAATAAATAAGCTTCTCATGAGCTCCTTTCACATACCCCTTAGTGTCCTAATTCTTCATGTATCTCCCTTTTTAAGCTGCAAGTCTTGGGAGCAGATACCATATATATTGTAGCTCTACACACTCACCATCTTCCCAGCATTGGCCTAGCTGAGTCAAGCATCTGGGGTCCGAAAGTGTTAAAGAGTTAAGGTTCTGTGATCACAACTGCTTTTAGGTATTTGAATATAGATTTGTGGTCACTAGGGCTTAGCAACAGGTGTGTGTGTGTGTGTGTGTGTGTGTGTGTGTGTGTGTGTGTGTGTGTGGAGGGGTGAGAGAGGGGCCTTATTCAAAGCTGCAGCATGCAGGTGCAGGTCCCTGGGGATGAACTCTTTCCTCCTGATAATTTTATGTGTCCATCATCTCCTCTCATCTCAGTTAAATTCATCCAACAACTATATTATTGACTCTGGGCAGGGAATAAAGCAGTGACTAAAACAAATCCCCCATCCCAGTGAGGACAGAGGTATAAACACCACCACTGGATTAAGTGACTTAGTCCTTGAGTGAGTCTCAGTATCTCATGGTGACAGATCTCATCAGTAATTAAAGGGGCTTAACATGATAATGTATACAAAGCTGTTAGTAAGTTCCTTGCCCAGAATTAAAGCTCGGCAAATAGTCGTTAGTATCATTATCATTATTAAAAATTAAAACAGATAACTGTATGCTTATAAATGCCGGTAGGTTATACAAAAGGAATGAATGGGGCAGTCTGAGGGGTGGCGATGGGGGAGCGGAGGTGGGGGCGCGAGAGTGTGGGGCCACTTCTGAGCAGAAGGCGCAGGGCAGAGGCCACCCCCGAAGATGGGCAGAGCACTGGTGTGCAGAAGCCGCGTGCGGGGCGGGCAGGGAGTGAGGCCATTGTCCCCTCCAAGTGTGGCTGCGGATGATGCTAGAGACTCAGATAGGTGGTGGTGGGTGGTGGGAGGGGCTGGGTAGCTGCAGAGGCCTGGGAAGCGAGGTTGGGAGGGGCACCCACTTGCTGATGTACTCCCCGGTGAGGATGACGCTGCAGGTCTGGCATTTGAAGCAGCTGACGTGCCACTGCTTGTCCAGCGCCAGTAGTGACTGGCCGTGCTTGATCTCCTCTTTGCAGCCGGCACAGTCTGCAGAGAAAAGAGGGCACTGCTGAGCCAAACGCCCGGCTCCTTTGACTCCTGCCACCATCTCATGCCCGCACCAAAGAAACCCCTCCCTGAACACCAGGTGCCTCGCGGGGGGGCCCCCCTTGACCCTGCAGCTTCCAATGGAGTGAGACAAAAGGCTATCGGAGACCAAGCCTTTCAATGGGGGATTGTGGTGTAGGGGAGGAGCAAAGCCCTCCCTGCTCAGCAAGGTGGCCACTGTTCCTCCGAAGCAGACCCTACACAGCTGTGCCCTCCTCCGGTTGTTAACCAAGCTTGTGCGTCTCTCTGAGACCTCAGTGCCTGCAGCCTCCCTATCACCTGGGAGCTGGCGGCACACACGCAGCATCACAGGGGCCCCCAGACCTGTGAATTTCAGCAAACTCTGTGCGCCGTGAAGTTTGAGAAGCACAGCGCCTAGGGACAGGGTCCTTTTTTCCCCCTCAGGCTGTATACTCAATGGCAAGGGCCAGGTCTGGGTTCAGAGACTAACTCTATTCCCTTGTCTGGCAAAGTTCATTTGATGTGGTCATCCTCTGATCAAATTCACTTGTGGATTCTGTGGAGGTTAGTGGTCCCAGTAGGAACTCCAAGCATGCTTGCTGAAGGTGTGTGAATGAATGGGCCTACAGCACCCGGGCGGAGAATAAAACTGACCACGCCCCCTGCGTCCCCACTGTGCCTATCTACCAAACATCGGCTTCCCCAAGAAGCAAAGATTAGAGTCTGATGAGAGTGTCCTAAACCAGAAATGCACCCTTACCCCTCGTCGCAGTCACTCTGGAACGTGTTTTGGAAACAGCGGACTGTGGGGCAGGCTCAGAGGTCTGCCTGTTGCTCAATGAATGTCTGTGGGAGGGGGGAGGGACAGGAAGTGGACCAGCGTCCAAGGTACTTGGGAGATGCTGGGAATTCAGGCCTTGCTGACCGGATGGCCCACTTTGGAGGAGGAAAGGGTCACGGGGCAAAGTTTACCAGAGGACAAACCTCCCTGTTGGTGCCACAAGACAAATGATCACTTGAAATAGTGAGGACAAATGGAATCACATCTAAAGCTGGGGGGACCTGGCTCCTCAGCCCCCTAGCCAGCTGGGAGCCAGCCCTGGGAGAGACGATGTGTCTGTGCATCTAGGCAGGGTGGTGTGCCCAGGCTGTGGGGAAGATCTAGCTCGGAGGAAGCGTTTGGATGATTCAGTTCTCTTGGGTACTGCCTGCCTCTTCAGTACTGAGCACCCTGCTAACATCTCTAGCCCGCCCTGGGGACCAGCCAGCGGGCTCTCCAGCTGCAAAATGTTTCAAGCCTCAGACCTAAAGATGAGAGCCTGGGAGAATAAAGAATATGGGGTTTATCTCTTTCCCCTTTCTTTTTTCCAGGGGTCTGTATATATCTTTCTGCACCCCCTTCCCAACCATTGCAAGCTTCAGAACACAATAGTTCAGCGAGGTCAGACTCCTCCTTCCTTTCACAGGCAGACAGGCACCTGAAGTGACTTGCTTAGCGTAGATGTTACAGGTGTCTGGTAAAGCTTTCTAGGGCACAAAAGCTGAATTTGTGTCTAATAATAATAATGATTAATAATTCCATGGGGGCTCCAAGTTCCAGCACTCATCTTCTGCTTAATTGCACCCAGGGCTGGGCAGCTCAGCCCTTCTTACTAATCACTTGACCTATGAGCCCTGAGAGGGCTCAGAAGTGAGCCTCCTCATCTGGGTGCCCTCCTTACAATCAGAATCAGTTGTGCACATGTCTCCTAAATGGTTCTTATTATTCCACTCGCTTGAGTATTGAACACGCATTCTATGTGTTGCCTGATCTATACTCTGAAGCTAAAGGCACGATTCCTGTGGCTGGAAAGCCCTGGTCTTTCCTGCTGAGAGTTCTGGGATGCCTTCTCCGTGTGTGTTTTCTTTTCATGTTATGTGACCGGCTCTCCACTGTATGGCTTCACATGGATCTGGACCTTTTCCTCCTCCTTCTTCCTGCTTTCACTCTTGACCATCGGTGCAGCCTCAGGCACCCCATCTGGGAGTCCCTGGTCTGGCACTGTAAGCTGGGTCAGAACCACACCCTCACCCCAGTTGGTCTCTGCAGAGCCAGCTGTCTCCTCCTTAGATCTTCTCCCTTCCAAAATTACAATCTTCAGCTGGCAGAAAGTATGATGCTCCCACCTGTTCCTCCTAAACCCCATGCTTTATTATGGGAGCCTACAAAGCCCCCGGCAGTCATCCTTAGTTTAGTTGACTATGTCATTCATTCCATGTAGATCAGGAACCATAAGTGGGCTTTGTGAGTCACAGCCCCAAACCCCCTTGTTTTAGGCAATTAATACAGGAAGATAAGACCTTTCCCAATTAGCAAGTCATGTTTCTGGGATAGGGTGTTAGAGGAATAGCTTCCAGAGCCAGCCTGCTCTCCCGTCTTAATGTCTGTGTTACTTTGGGAAAGCTGTTCATGCTCTTTGAGTTTCAATTTTCTCATCTATAAAACAATTAGTCTAGCTGGGCATCATGGCTCATACATGAAAACCCAGTACTTGAGAGGCTGAGACAGGAGGATCACAGGTTTGAGGTCAGCATCAGCAACTTAGACCCTGTTTCAAAATAAAAAATAAGAAGGACTGGAGGTATAGCTCAAAAGTAGAATGGCTCTGGATTCAATCTTTAGTACCAAAACAAACAAACAAACAAACAAACAAAAGGCAAACAAAAACCAATTAGTCTTATCTTCTTCATTGAGTTGTTGTACTGGTTAAATGAGGTATGTGTAAAATACTTAGTGCCTGACAATAGTGGTAATCAACGTTGGTGATGGTGATGCTGGCACTGATGTGGATGAAGGAGTTGGAAGGCTGGTGATGATGGTGATACTGATGATGTGAAGGTGGTGGTTGTGATGGTCATGGTGACGATGGTGGTGATGGTGCGCGTGGTATTAATAGTGGTGGTGATGATGGTGATGCCATTACTGCTGCTAATTCTTCTCTGGAAAATCTGTGAGGAGACATTTCTTTTTCCCTAGTAAGTAACATGATTATTTCCTCTTGACAGCCCCTGGATATTCTTCTTGATCTCCTTTGAGTGCACACTGCTCCTGTTTTCCCAAGATATCTTTATCTACTCTCCGCGGGTGAAAACTTCATATTCCTGTAACTTAAAAAAAAAAAAAAAACCCAAACGAGGTTCTTTTTCCTTTCCCATAATATGTGCTTCTTCTTAGCTATCTCTCACATCTGGTTTTGCTTCCCGCTCTTCTTGGGAACAGGAGAAATTCCAACACCCCTCCCGTGTGGCTCCCTTGCACTTGCAGCACCAACAGTGAAGCCTGAGCACCGAGCATCATGGGCAGTGGGAGCGGGGGACACGCCGTCATCCCCAGGGCGCCTTTGGGGGCTGTCCATGTGCTCATTCGTCTCTCTTTACTCACTTCCCCTCCTCTTTCTCTACCTCCTAATTGCAAAATTGTGGTAGACACATTTAAGAGCCTCTCTTGGAGAACGTGCTCACTGAGAAGCCCTCACGCCTGGCTGAGGAAATCAGCCACCTGAGGGAGACGCCCATGCCCACAGAAACACACGGCACTGCCTGAGAGAAACAACAGACCTCGGTGTCTTGTCCTCAGTGCTGCTTTGCTGTCTCGCTTTATATTTTACACAGTACAAGGTAAGATGGATGTTATCTTGCTTTTTACAGCACTCTAGTGAGTATGATGAATTCCATCCCGCTTTCATAGCTTTGCTAACTGAATCTCGAGGAGGCTGCCTGACTGCTTTGCATTGTGCGGAAGGTTGGCAGCCTCCTGACTCCAGCTTGCCTCCCATGTGGACCAGCGATGCCTCTGGATTCCTCAGCAGCATCGGCCACAGGGCCTTGGCCCTGCATCCTGGCCGCCTATCTTGCTGTCATTCTGAATGATGCTTCTAAGGGCTTGTGAAGGAGAGCAGTGTGTGCATCTAGTCGCCTTGAGACAGAAACGCCGTCAAAGCCTCATGCTGCTCGTGGGCATCATCAAGGACATTGAAGGAAGGATTCTGCACATGCAAGGAATGAGATCTGATTTGACTGAAAGGAACAGAAGGCAAAGGAGGGAACCTTTCCACCGTCTCTCCCCTCAGCTGACCATGGTTGGCCAGATCCTAAGGGGACCCCTGGGAGCCGAGCCCTGCTGACTCCAGGTGTTCTCTGCTCGCCTTCCTCGGTGGCTGCAGCCCCAGCATGCTGACTCTGCTGGTGCCGTGGCTGCAGCCCGGGCACTCGCACCTTGACGCAGCCCAGGATGCTAATGGGTTTTCAATGATTCTCTTGAGGAGGCCAGCCAGAGTGTCATATGACATGACAGAATGCCGGAGCCTCGTGTGGCTTGTGGAGACCCAGGGGGCTAGTGGGTGCGCAGGCGGGTGCACACAGCCAGAGACCCGGCAAGGGCACCTGGGAGCAATGATTTAGACCTCTAGATGTACTCGGCAAGCATGGCTGCTCCAAGGCGCGCTCTCCACGCTCCCTGAGCCTCCAGGAATGGCTTGGTAATAAAGCATAACATTGCTATGACATCGCAGAGGCCCCCCTGGTCCCTAGATAGTGGTTCTCAATCTGAGAAACAGCAAATGAATCATACGAGAGCGTACTGAGTGTCGACTCCTGTGTTCCATCCCTAGAGACCCAAGGTGAGCCCGGGAAGGGGCAATTCCACGGGCTCCACAATGAGGCTGGTGCAGTGGCACGTGGGGGACACTCCACGAAGCACTCACTCCCACGGTCCCAGTGTGCCCTCATTCTCCTTTTGAGAAACATGCCTGCAAATTCTTTTCTTTTTCTTTCTTTTGGTTTCAGTGCTGGGGATTGAACTCAGGGGCATTTTAATCTCTGCACCATACTCCTGGTCCTTTTTCGATTTTTTGTTTTGAAACAGGATCTCGTTGCTGAGAGTCTCATTAATTTGTCGAGGCTGGTTTCAAACCTGCGATCCTCCTATCTCGGTCTCCCAAGTACTGGGATTTTACTGGACTGCGCCACCTTGTTTGGCTTTGCAAATTCTTTCTTAGTGGAGTTTACAAGAATTGAGAACTTCTGGTGACAAACACTTGATCGACTCTGTCATGGTGCCGTTGGGACACAAGATCAGGAACCTACTGATCCCAGAAGAGACCCACCCGAGTAGATGGCAACTGGCACTGGCACTGCGGTTCCCAGCGGGCAGCCCGTCTTCCCTGCACTGTGCCTGTGAAGCTGGTGTGTCTGGGCGGTTTGTCAGCTGGGTCGTGCTTCAGGAGTTGTCCAGGGTGGGAACCCCCCTGCTTCCCTCCAGGCCCGTGGAAGTGGCGGATAGTGCCAGGACAGGGGAGCCCAGGGAGACAGCGCCCACACACAGGGAGGTGCTCCTGGGGAGGACTCACGGCTTGGTCCACGGATCTTGATGGGCTTACTGCTGGTCATGGACTGGGAGCACGTCTGGCACACGCATTCTTTACCACTGAAGGTCACCTTGTCTCCGATGGGGAATGGTTTCCTGCATGAGGATGAGGGAGAATGTCAATGCTTCCCCTTCTGAGGATTTTGTGGCCATTGGTGACCTGACAACACCTGTGCTCAGAATGCTCTGTTAACACATGCAGCTTGCCTTCTAGGGCACCAGAAGCTCTGTTCACACCGACAGGCTGACTAAGTCACTCAACAGGTGGGGTGGCCAGAGCTGGAGGCCCCAAGAGGCCATTTATATGATTTGACACTGGGGAAGCCTGCTGCTTATGTTTCAGCTATAAGAGAAAAAGCCTGCTGTTCCCTCTTCCTGGAAGGATATTTTCCACCTCGATTTGATCTCTCCTCATATGCTAAGAACTCATTCAAGCTGGGTGTGGTGGCACACACCCATAATCCCAGTATTTGGGAGGCTTGAGGCAGGAGAATTTTAGGATCGAGGCCAGCCTCAGCAACTTAGCGAGGCCTGTTTCAAAATAAAAAAATACAAGCCGGGCGCATGCTTGTAATCCCCGCACTTGGGAGGCGGAGACAGGAGGATCGTGCGGGTTCGAAGCCAGCCACAATGGCGTAAGAGACCCTGTTTCAAAATATAAAATAGGTCTGGGAGTGTAGCCCAGAGGTAGAAGGGCTTCCAGGAACCCCAGTACCACCAAACCCCCCCCCCCAAAATACAAAATAGGGCTGAAGGGTTAATTCAGAGGTAGAATGTCCCTGGGCTCAACCTCTAGTATCAAAATAAAACAAAAAGCAACAATAAAAACCTAATTCAACACCCAAACTTACTAAAATTTCTTTCTTTCACCATCCAGACTTTTCTTAAACTGCCCCATCCCAATGGGAGGTTTATAAGTCTGCATGTAACCGTCTCCCTCCTCCTCTGTATTTGTTCAGTTTCTTCAGCCAAGGGGGATCAGTGTATACATGTTCTTCTTCCCAAATTATAAAATGTACAAGAATCCCATTGCTGCAAATCCCATCGTTTGGCCGCTCTTGCTTCTCCTGCAGTTTGGGACACCTGTCATATGGTTTCTGAGCATAAGTCCTGACAAAGGCTTCCAGTGGCTCCCCTGTGGGGTGGTGGAGGAAAACCAGGGGAAGTGGGCTGGGGAGCCACGTTCTCGCAGCCCACTCACTAAATCATGGCCTGAGACCTCACCTGTGCCATAGTACCCTCTGTCTGACCTCTGATGGGTCTGGGACCCCAGAATCCAAGATGGATGAAGAATGAGTGAATTTCATAGAGTGATTATATTTGTTTATACACTTTACCATCAATTCCAATCAGAAACCCCAACTGGTTAGTCACCCTGAAGCTAACTCACCAGTGGTTATTTTATGGGAAGAATAATCAATCCATACATTCTTTTCCCAATTAAAAATGCATATATACTCTAGTCACGCTTTACTTATGACTTAATCAGAGACATCCATTAAATTTTAACATATTTGTGGGTAGGGCTGAGGTTTTCTTCATATTTTCCAATTTCCTTAATGCGGTGCTTGGCATGCAGCAGAACCTTAATGTACATTTGCTAGATGAACAAGTGACTGAGATGCTGGGGTGGGGAATGGGACAGCGAGGAGCTCTCCATCACTGGAGATGTCCTGAGAGGCTAGATGGTTGTCATGGTAATGAGGAGACTGATAGAAACAGCCAAGCTAAGGTCTCTGCATGCTCCATCTCACTGATGTTCATGAAAACACAGCTAGGTTGCTGTGATTTTGACCACCTCCCATTACTGTTGGAGAAACCAAAGCTTACAGAGGTGGTGTCCCTTCCCAGGGTCACCCTGCCAGCAGAAGGTGGTGCTAGGGTGACAAAGGAAGGCAGACATCGTATGTCACCTGTGGAAGAAGCTACAGGAGCCTGAGCCAGATCTGTGGTTTCTGAACTGAGTTCTGAGGGATCAGGGTACCAGTGGGGCTCAGGTACTTACTCTGCCTCCATCAGTGGACAAAAGAGTGTTTTACATCAGGCTGCCTGTGACAGAAAGGATTCAGCTGCCAAAAGGGTTGAAAACCCCCGGCCTGTCAGATCCTTTTGCCCTGAGGTTTTTGAAATCCAGGTGTCTGGCTTGAGCTCTCTAAACTCCAGAACTACCTGGAGAAGGTCATGTCTTCCCTGCCTGGGGCTCCCCAGAGTCCCTGGCCCTGCTGGGCACTTGCTCACCTGCACAGGCTGCACACAAAGCACTTGGGGTGGTAGGTGCGGCCCAGGGCAGAGATGACCTCTCCTGTGATGAAGTCCCGGCAGCTATCACAGCGGGTGCCATAGAGTTGCTGGTAGTCTTGGGTGCAGATGTACTCCTGGTTCTTGAAGAAGAAGCCTGACTGGGCCAGGCCACAGCCACACACTTGGGAAAACAAGGAGGGAAACAGTGCAGGTTAAGTCCAGGGAGGGTCTGCAAGCACGAGGTCTTTCCTGGGGGAAAGGCTGGAGTCTGGCTTTGTCATGAGTGGCCAGGGAATAGTGGCACATCTGACCTCATGGGCCTGTGGAACCAGAATGTCTCAGAGAATGTCCTGTTGACCACTTGCATCAGGATCCCTTAAGAGCATCTTCAGGGCAGATGCCTGGGCCTGAGTGGACAGCCCAGGCATCTGCCTTTTACACACCACCCAGTTGATTTTGATGCACGCGGCTTGAGGCAGTACCAAGAATGTTGTACAATCCTGTCAATACACTGAAGCTGAAGGCCCCATGGCTCACGCAGCACTACACAGCCAGTTGTATCATGAATTATATAAAAGAATCCTTCAGTTAAAAATCTCCCGGGTGCTTCCTAAGTGCATGCATCTGTGCCAGGTGAAGAGCAGTGTGGAAGCCGCATGTTCCAAATCCCCAACTAGAGTCGGCTTAGGATGGCTGTGGAATGGATGGTTTGTCCTCACCACAGTCGCAGAGGGTCGGTTTGTTCCCAGGCATGAACGATGCAACACACAGTCCCTGAGCTGCAAAGAGCTAAAACCATCTGCAGAGAAGACCACATGGAAAGATGCCATTTGTCATGCACCCTTGGGGGGCTTCAGGCAGCAAATACTGTGCCTCAGGATACTACTCATCCTCCCAGGGGAGGGATGAAGGGAGGCTTTTTGGAGGAGATGGCATCTGAGTGGAACAGCGAAGGAACAGAAGGAGGCCAAAGGCAGAAGGAGGAGGCTGTGTGTATGTGTGAGGTGGGACTGGGGTGAGGCGGTGGTGTTTGTAGGAGAGGAAGTCATACAGGAAAATGTTTTTCAGACAAGTTGGAGGAAGGCTTTAATCTGGCTTAATAAGTTCAGGCTTTGTGGGATATGGAGAAACCATGGATATTTTCCCCCTAGTTTGTTTGTTTGTTTATTTATTTGTGGTAGTGAGGACTGAACTGAGGGGCATTCTACCTTCGAGCTACACCCCCAGCCTAATTTTATTTTTTGTTTTGAAACGGGGTCTCACTAGTTTGCTGAGAGTTTCACTACTTGCTGAAGCTGTCCTCGAATCTCTGATCCTCCTGTTTCAGCCTCCCAAGTACTAGGATTACAGGTGTGTGCCACCATACTCGGTCTCCATCTAGTTAAAATTTTTTAAATTACTTTGGAAAATGTACAAAAGTGGAGAAAAGAGTATAAGGATTACCCATCATCTATCTGCAAAAATAATCAATTTCATTGATGACTTTTGAATAGAGCCACAACATGATTACACAGGCATCTCATACGGACTATTAGAATGTCCTCGTGGGCAATATGAAGAAATAAATAGGTCTCATAATAGACGAGCAGATGAAGAAATAAATAGGTCTGATAATAGATGAGCAGGTGATTTACAGGTGTCTGAATAATCAAAGTATGTGAGAGGAAGCCCCACCAAAGGACTGTGACATTTGGGAAATAAGATTTTCCCATAAGGAGGGAAGTTAGAAAATCAACACACAATAAGCAGAATGGAAAGAGGCAAAGTTTCTTCCATAGATAAATGGCTCTTATCAGGACCAACTGAACTATAGTAACCCAGAGTATATTGGTCCAGCTAACACAAGGGTGGGTCAGTCAGGAAGGCAACTGTAAACCCTGTGACATGTCCCCTTGTTCTGAGCGTACCCTTCCAAGGACTGTCTGACAGTTTGACCTTTCATGTAGACTACCTTTTGGAGAGTAAGAGCTGACTGGGCCACAGCTATAACCAGAGTTATAGCTCTCATGTACATTAATAAGCAGATCCTCTGGTGTTTCATATGGGTTTTCTGAGGATCTGGTTAGCACAAGTCTGCATTCTCAAGAGTGATCGATGGTGGAAAACCAACAAGACAGTTTCTAAGCCTGCAGAGCTAAGGAGCCAGCCCAGAACTGGGTAACATCATCCTTCTGAATGCTACTTCATCATTAGCAGGAAAGTTGTTCGGCAAATGAAGTCAGGTTAAAAAATAGAAGAGACTTCCAGATGAATGCCAGACATATTTCCCAAGTGTTCATTCACCTTTGTAAACGAGAGGCAGGCTAGGGCTGGGCCCCTTGAGGAGGCAGCAGCTCCAGAGGTCACAGCAGGATGGTGGGAAATGGAGTTATCTGAGAATCAGACCACGGGGCTCTGGTTTCGTCACTGCCATTAAGTCTCTGGACCACAGTGAACTGGGTTGATTTTTTTTTTTTTTTTTTTTTTTTGGTGCTGGGAATGAAATCCAGGGGCCTTCTACTTCCAGGCTACACTCCCAGACCTATTTTATATTTTATTTGGAAATAGGGTGTCGCTAAGTTGCTGAGAGCCTCACTAAGTAGCTGAGGCTGGCTTTGGACCCACACGATCCTCCTGTTTCAGCCTCCCAAGTACTGGGATTACAAGGGTGCGCCACCACACCTGGCTTGGGTCGATCATTAATTCCCTTGGTCCCTTATTCTCTGGACACCAGTGAACTTGGTCCTTCATTCTCTTAATTCAAAGAATGAAGAAGCTGAGCTTTTCTTTTAGAACTGATATCGGTGAGTATATGGAAAAAGCTTCCTTTTGGGCTTAGTGTATCTAAACATTTAAAGTTCTGTGTGGATTCTTACTTGTGGGTCCTGAGACCAAGCCTGTGGAGAGGCAGCTGGACAGTGTGGCTGGGAGGTGCGGGTACGTGTCTTCCTCCAGGCATCATAAGAAATCATCAAATTATACAATGCCTTGTCCCCAGAGCCTGAGAAGCCAGAGGACAGGCTGTTCCGGGTTTGCAGGTGGCGGATCAATTGCTTAGTGGCATTAGCTGGGTCACAGCCTATCACCTTGTTGGAAACAGCTCCTGTTTTTTCCCTTCTTTTCTCTCCTTTGTTTTCCTGGCCAACTCCACCCCAAGAGCCACCTCTTTCAGTGCAGAAAACCAGGAGGCCACAAGAAAACTTAGAACAATCAGTTCCTCCATTTTCCCCAAGGAGCTGAGGAAGGAAGTTTTTGGTTGAAAGCATATAAAGGTTGATAAGAATCACAGAGGTTCCTGGAAATACAGTGGGGAATACAGGAATGGAAGGTATAGAGAAAGAGGATGGGCATGACAGAGCGATTTGAGGCTGGGCAGGGCCAGATATTCACAGGAAAGGCCATGGAGAGGGTCAGCAGTGTAGAATTGATGGGGATTAGTACACCCAAGGCAGCCATTATTCTGTGAATCAAAAAATAAAGTTTGGGCTGGACATTATGGCCCACACCTATAATCCTAGTACTTGGGAGACAGAAAGGAGGCTTACAGGCTTGAAATCAGGCTCGACAATATAGCAAGACTCCCAGCAACCTAGTGAAAGCCTGTTTCCAAACAAAAATGTAAAAAGGACTGTCTTGTTTGTTCCTCTATAGGATTTCCTTTTTCATCTAGAGTTCCTCCTATGACCCATTTCTCCTTAGCTTTTGCATATTAGGGAAAGCATCCGATTTCTTATTTTTTGTGACTGACTAATCTCACTTAGCATAATGTCCTCCAGTTCCATCCATTTCCCTGAAAATGATGTAATTGTGTTTTTTATATGGCTGAGTAAAATTCCATTGTATACATTTCCCACAGTTTTGTAATCCATTCATCTGTTGATGGGCATCTTGGCTGGTTCCATAGAAAAAGGAAATCCTAAAGAGGAGCAAATAAGACAACCTAACTGAGGGGATGGGAGGGGGGGGGAAGAAGGAAACTCTCTAAAGCACACGATGTACTTTAGCAATCGAAGTCAACCACTAAGCCAAGCATGGGAAGGAGGGATGGGAGGGAATGGGGTGGGGCTTGAGTAGGGGCTAACTGGGTGATGTATGCATGTATGTTTACACAAGTTTTTTTCTTACCCCATTATGATGTATGAATACAATGCACTAATAAAATTAAAAAATATATAAAAAAGGGTGCTGGGCGTGGTGGTGCACGCTTGTAATCCCCGTGCTTGGGAGGCGGAGATAGGAGGATCGTGCAGGTTCGCAGTCAGCCTTGCTGGCTTAAGAGACCCTGTTTCCAAATAAATAAAAAATATATAATAGGCCTGGGAGTGTAGCCCAGAGGTAGAAGGGCTTCCAGGAACTCCAGCACCATCAAAAAATAAATAAATAAAAGGGCTAGAAGTGTAGTTGGTGGATAGAATACCACTAAGTTCAATCCCCAGTACAATAACAACAAAGAAAAAAAAAAAAAGCTGGGCACAGTGGGCTCATGCCTATAATTCCAGTACTTGGGAGGCTGAGACAGAAGGATCACAGTTTCTAGAACAGCCTCAGCAATATGGTGAGGCCTTTAGCAACTCAGTGAGACCCTGTTTTCACACTATAAGATAAAATAGAGTTGGGGATGTAGCTCAGAGGCAGAATGCCCCTGGGTTCAATTTCCAGTAACACACAAACACACACGCACGCACACACACACACACACACACACACACACACGGTCTATTAAAAATACACAATAGCAGATCATATGGTTGAATAACAGGACAGAATATGCAAAGTTGGAACTGCCTTGAGAAAATCCAGGGGTTTTCACTGTAAGAACGGTGGGAGGAGAGGCTGCACATAGCGCCAGCGTGTGTGGCTGGAAAAATGCATTGTTTCAGGGGCTACTAACCATGATCCTATTCTACCACTCAGGTGTCTTGTGACTTTGAGAAAATTATCTCACCTCTCTGGAGCTCATTTGTGAAATGAGGGGGTTAGTTAATAACTGAAGACATTCTCAGTTCCGAGACTCTAGGATTCTGTCATGTATTTCTGTTGATTTTAAACTTTTCAAATAAGAATGGCTGTTATGAAATTTCAAAATCACAGTTACAAAGGCCCCTGAGGGTAATCTAATACACTGAAACATTTTAATTGTGAAATATACCTGGAGAAAATATATAAGATATATCTTCACAGTTTATTTATTTATTTATTTATTTATTTATTTATTTATTTTTGGTGGTACTGGAGGTGGAACCCAGGGGCTTTCTACCTCCGGACTATAATCCCAGACCCATTTTTAAAATATTTTATTTGGAAACAGCGTCTCACTAAGTTGCTGAGAGCCTCACTAAGTAGCTGAGGCTGGCTTCGAACCTGTGCGACCCTCCTGTCTCAGCCTCCCAAGCGCGGGGATTACAATCGTGGGCCACTATGGTTTATCTGCACAGTTTAAACAGTAATAAAATATAGGCCCATGTACTCACTGCCAAGTTTATAAAATAGCATGTTACCAGTGTGGTAGAAGCCTGTTTCCGCCTCCCGAAGAGAACCCTCTTCGCAAACTCTAATTCTGTGTTTAGCATCCCTTTGCTTCCCTTACAGTCTGACGACCTGTGATGTGTCCTAAGCCCTATCTTGTTTTGTGTGGCTGTTTGAACTCTATGTTGATAGAAACTTCTGCATTTGTTCTTCTGTGCTTGCTGCACCCTCTCAGTACCACGTGTTTGAAGTTCGCTCATAGCAAACATGAAACTGTGGTTCACTCATTATCTCTGTGCTGCTGTATTCCACAGTTAATAAATAACAATCGATCTAGTCCATGGCTAAAGGACAGCTGAGCTGCTTGCAAGTTTTTGCCTTTATAAAAATGCATCTGTGAACATTTTTTTTTTTTTTTTGGTGGTACTGGGGTTCCTGGAAGCCCTTCTACCTCCGGGCTACACTCCCAGACCTATTCTAATTTTTTTATTTGGAAACAGAGTCTCTTAAGCCAGCGCGGCTGGCTTCGAACCTGCGCGATCCTCCTGTCTCCTCCTCCCAAGCGCGGGGGATTCCAAGCGAGCGCCACCGCGCCGGGCTGACATGTTTGTATTTGTGCGGTGTTGCCTCTCTAGCCCCTCCCCCATTTATAGGCACCAGCAGCTTCCACTCGTCCAGAGCATCACCAACACTTGGAAATACCTGGCTAGTCAACACGATGCCTGTGAAACCATATCGTATTGTGATTTTAGATTTCATTTCCCTGATTATTAACACACTTGAGAACCTTCTTATGTGTTTATGGACCATTTATATTTCCCCTATTATAAAAGGTTTGCTAATATCTTTTGCCCATTTTCTTTTTGCTTTGATACTGGTAGCAATTCTTTATATATCTTAGAAGTGAATCCTTTTTCAGTTGCTATTATAAACATCTTCTGCAACTCAAGGCTTATCTTTTTTGTCTTTTCATTCCCCTTGGTGCCTTGAAGTTCTCAGGTTTTTTTTTTTTTTTTTTTTTTTGGTGGTACTGGGGTCCCTGGAAACCCTTCTATCTCCGGGCTACACTCCCAGACCTATTTTATATTTTTTTTATTTGGAAACAGGGTCTCTTAAGCCAGCGCAGCTGGCTTCGAACCTGCGCGATCCTCCTGTCTCCGCCTCCCAAGCGCGGGGGATTACAAGCGTGCGCCACCACGCCCGGCCGAAGTTCTCAGTTTTTACATTGCTGAATTTAACATTTTTTTCCTTGATGATTTGTACTTTCTGTATGGTCTTTATGAAACTCTCCCCTAACCTGAAATCCTAAAAAGATGTCTCCTGCATTGCTTTCTAAAATTTTTATTGTTTTGCTTTTCATATCTACACTATTAATTCACCTGGAATTAACATCAGTGAATGGTATACAGTAGGGAACCGATTTCTCCCCACATGCTTAGTTAATCATGTCAGTTCCATTTATCAAGCAGTTTAATTGTTCCCCACTTATCTGCAAAAAACATGTTTCCATATATGTGAGGGTTTGTTCTGATTGCTTAATTTCTATGAGAAACCTTATGGAATGTATTAGAGTTGACTCTATAACTAGGGTAGAACTGTTACTTTTTGATATCTTTAAAAAATATTGGTTTACATGATGTCTTATACATTTGAAAATCTTACAATTTCCATCATAAAAGTTTAAAAACTTCATAAGATTTATTCTTTTCTTTTCTTTCTTTCTTTTTTTTTTTTTTTTGCGGGTCTGGGGATGGAACCTGGGAGCTTTTGACCTCCGAGCTACACCCCCTGCCCTGTTTTTTTTTATTCTTTAATTTGAAACCGGGTCTCACTGAGTTGCAGAGGGCCTCACTAAGTAGCTGAGGCTGTCCGCGAACCGCAATCCTCCGGTCTCAGCCTCCCGAATGCTGGGATTACAAGCATGCGCCACCACGCCCGGCTCAAGATTTATTCTTACATTAAAATTTTTTTCCTACAAAGGGTTCCTTGGTTGTTAATAATGTATAGAAGTATAATTTTATTTTGTGTATTTATTCTGCATCTAGTAATCTTGATAAATTCTTTTATTTTTGGTATTAGTATTTCAGAATACATTTCTAAAATAGCAGGACTCTTTAGAAAAACAAAAGATGACAACCTAAAAACATTATAAATAACATCTACTAAGGCATTATCTCGTCAGTGTTTACATTTTCCGATTCTTTGTTTTTCTTTCTTTTAATTTTAGGACACTGGGACCAACGATCACCAGCTGCCCACAAGCAACGGAAACTATGCTTCTGAAATCTCCCGATGCTCATTTGTCGATTCCTCGTGTAGAGCGATCAGGTCCCCTACGTGTACCACTGCAGGCCTCTTTTTCTTTTTCTTCTTAGTAATTTGACTGTTTGAATTCAGACATATCAAGGCCCACATATGCATGGGCTGGCATGCCTCTTAAGCATTTCTTAGTCTCTGCACACTTTCAATTTTCTCTTTCCAATGAATTTATTACAGAAACTGCATCATCTGTCCTATAAAATTTTCCATAGTTTCAATTCCGTTGATTGTGTCCCTATGGCCATTCATGATTAACTTTTTCCCCTATCTTTTAGATTTCCTATAATTTGGTAGTTAGCTCTACAAACTTGAATTGAGATTCAGCCTTTTTTTTTAGTAATAATAATACATTGATGTTGTGTATGTTTGTGATTTGGGGAGTGATGGTAATACACAGAAAAGGCAATTGATGATCTCTGTCTTGATACAACTTTTTACTAAAGGTTTGACAAAAATAAAACATTCTAACGAATTCCTCCTTTATTGGGTGTGTTTTCCTTAGAAAATTTCCCTCATCACCTCTTTACCTACATTTAAGTACATTTTTACAAGAGGGGTTAAATGTTTGATTCTTTACTTATATTATTTGCTCCAGAATAATTATTTCACTAGTATTATCTAAAAGTGAACAAGGGTTCCTTTCCTTTTCATAAACTAATTTTCTTATTAATTTCACTAAATTATTTGTAGATTATTTGAAATTTTCTATGCAATTATTGTCATCTAAAGTAAATCACAAGTTTGTTTTCTTTTCAGACCATGAAATTTTTGTTTCTGTATCTTACTGCATTGGCCGGGACCCTCAGGCCAATGTTGAACAGAAATGTGACAGTGAGCATTGTTTGTGGTATTAAAGAGAATGTTTTCAACATTTTACCATTAAATATGTTTGATTTTTTCCAGGTGTAGTGGCACACTCTTAGAATCCCTGTATTTAGGTAGCTGAAACGAAAGGATTGTAGGTTTGCAGCCAGTCACAGCTACTTAGTGAGGCCCCCTGCAACTTAGTGAGACCCCTGTTTCAAAAATAAAGAATAAAAAGTAGGGCTGGGGATGTAGCTTGGTGGTAGAATGCCACTGGGTTCAGTCCCCTGTAAAACACACACACACACACACACACACACACACACACACACACGTTTGCATTTTTTGGTAGACATTGTTTATCAGTTATGACAGTTTTATTCAATTCTTCCTCCTTTTAAAAACTTATAAAATAAATGCTGATTTTAATTTTAGCTAACATCTTACTGCCTCTATTAGAATGGCCAGATTATTTTTATCCTTTGATATCTTTAGAGTGGAATATCTTAGTTTTCTAATACCAAGTCAATTTTGCATTCTGGAATAAACTCTACTTGACCAGTTATCTTTTTTACAATTTTCTGGACTTGGTTTGATAACATTTCATTTGGGGTTTTAAAATTCATGTTCATGAGGTGCATAAACAAAGGTATCAAAGTTAATCAACAAACAAGCATGAGATCGAGGGAGGGGGAGGGAATGGGATGGGGACTGGATGAGGGCTAATTGGATGATGTGTGCTTGTATATCCTCTCAAGTCTTGTATTCCAATGTGATGTATGATTACAATGCGCCATATAAAAAAAAATCATGTTCACGAATCACACTGATTCATGATGATTATCTCTTCTTGTATAGTATTGTGTTGTCTCAAAAAGATAAGTTTGATTTTTTTTAAATGGAGAATTTTTTTTCTCTCTCCATTTTCTGGAAAAGTTTTTGAAAGATTTAAATAATTTGCTTTTGAATATTTGTAGTACTTGATTGCAGCACTTTTTTTTTCCTTTGGAAGAATTTTAAGTACTAACTTAGCAGTTCAATATTATGGATGGCTGAACTGTGTGTGGTGGCTGAGACAGAAGGACTTCAGGGTCAGACAGGAGTATTGAAGCTTCCAGGCCGGCCACGGCAACTCAGCAAGAACCCATTGCAAAATCAGAAATAAAAAGAGCTAAGGTGTAGCTCAGAGGAAGAATGCCTGTGGATTCAATCTCCTGTAACCCCACCCCCACCCCAGTGAATATCTTGGATGGTTATAGGGCTATTTGGGATTTTAAATTTTTTCTTGAGTAAGTTTTGGTAAGTTGCACTCTATAAATTCATCAATTTTACTTGTTATCCAAGTTTTTAAATTTATTACTCTAAAATTGTTCATAATATTTCCTACTATGTTTTAAAATTTAACAGCAATTATAGTTGGGTCTCTATTTTAATCTTTAAGATTGTTCATTTGCAGATCTTCTTTTACTTGAATAACTCTGCCAGAATTTTGTCTTAATTGTGTGTGTGTGTGTGTGTGTGTGTGTGTGTGTGTGTGTGTGTGTTTTGCAGTATGGGGCTAGAACCCAGGGGCATTCTACCCCTGAGCTACACCTACACCATCAGCCTGATTTTTTATTCTATATATTGAAACAGGGTCTCACTGAGTTGCAAAGGACCTCACTAAGTAGCTGAGGCTGGTTGCAAACCACAATCTTGTCTCAGCCTCCTGAATGCTGAGATTATAAGTGTGTGCCACCATGCCTGGCTCCATTTTAATTATGTTTTTAAATAATCAACTTTTGGTTTTGTTAATCTGGTCCATTTGGGTTTTTTATTAATACCTATTATTTCCTTCCATTTTTATTGGATTCATTCTGTATTTCAAACCTTTAGAAAAGTTGAATACTTAGTTCACTAATTTTCAAACTTTTCTACTGTGACTATTTATTTATTTATTTTTGGTGGTACTGGGGTTCCTGGAAACCCTTCTACTTTCGGGCTACACTCCCAGACCTTTCATATATATATTTTTAAATTTGGAAACAGGGTCTCTTAAGTCAGCGTGACTGGGTTCAAACCTGCGCGATCCTCCTGTCTCTGCCTCCCAAGTGTGGGGATGACAAACGTGCACACCCGGCTCTATTGTGACTATTTAAGGCTATACATTCTTTCCCCTCTGAATACCACTTTAAACTACATTTCATAATGTAAGTCTCTTTTCCTCTCTTCTCTTCTCTTCTTTTCTTTTTGCGGTCCTGGGGATTGAACCCAGGGCTTCCTGCTTTGGGTCAAGCACTTTACCACTAAGCTATATCCCCTGCTTCTCATAATGCAAATTTTTAATATATACTATGCTTGTTATCTTTCATTTCTAAGCATTTTCTATTTTTCATTAAGATTTTGCTAACAATTCTATTTTACATCTTATTTGTTCCATCTTGAGATCATTTTCCTTCTGCTTACGAGATTTACTTTGAAATTGGATTTAATGAATATCAGTTGAAACAGAATTCAGTTTTTATTGTCTAAAATGTTTTTGCCTTTGTTATTTTTTTTCTAGCAGTAACTTTTCTAGCTATAATTTAAAGTATATAATTAACCACATTTGGTACATTTCTAATAAATTTAGTATTTCTGTCACCCCCCAAACAAAGCATAAACCCATTAGAAATGATTCTTCATCTCTTACAACCCCCCTAGCCTTAGGTTACACTAATCTGCTTTCTGTCTCTACATATTTTCTTATTCTGAACATTTCATATATATGGAATGTATAATAAGCAGCCTTTGGTGATGGCTTTTCACATTCTTGTCAACCTTGTTGAAAACCATGTGATCATAAGTATAAGGGTTTATTTCAAGACTTTTGATTCTATTCTATTGACTGACATGCCTATTGTCTTTGTCTGTTTAGTTCCACAGTGGATTGTTTATCATAGTCTTGTAGGAAGCTTTGAAAATGAGCAGTGTGAGTCCTCAACTTTTTCAAAATTACTTGGGCATTCTGTGCCCCTGGTGATTCCACATAAGTTTTAGGATCAGCCTTTTGATTTCTGCAAAGAAGACAAATGATATTTTGATAGAGATTAAATTTACTATGATTAAATTGTGCCTCCTCAAGATTCATGTATTAAAGCCCTAACCCCTATCTGATGATATTTGGAGATGTAGCCTTCCTAAGATAATTAGATGTAGATGAAGTCTTGAGGGAGAAACCCTTGTGATAGTATTTGTACCCTTACAAGAAGAGATGCCACAGAGCTGTTTATTTTTCTCTGTTATGTGAAGATGTAGCAACATGGTAGTCACCTGCAAGTCATGAAAAGAACCCTTGCCAGAATCCAATCATGATGGTACCCTGATCTTGGAATTCTCAGTTTTCAGAAATGTGAAAGAAAAAAAAAAGATTTTCTATTGTTTATGTCACCAAGTCTGAAGGTTTTTTTTTGTGTGTGTGTGTGGTACTGGGGTTTCTGGAAGCCCTTCTACCCCCAGGCTACACCCCCAGACCTATTTTATATTTTTATTTGGAAACAGGGTCTCTTAAGCCAGCAATGCTGGCTTCGAACCTCCGTGATCCTCCTTTCTCTACCTCCCAAGCGCGGGAATTACAAGCGTGTGCCACCACGCCCGGCAAGTCCAAAATATTTTGTTTGGAAACTTGAGTTAAGTAAGAAAGCATTAAATCTGTGAAGTCATTAAAGAGTTTAGCTATCTTAACAATATTAAGTATTCTAATTCATGAGCATGGATAACTTTATGACTTTCCATTTGTTTAGAACTTGTTAATGTCTTATAGTTGTCATAATACTTATTTTGTTTTCGAGTTGTATAATACTGTCATAATACTTATTTTGTTAAATCTATTATAATGTATTTTATTTTGATACTATTGTAAGTAGAACTGTTTTATCAATTATATTTTCAGATTGTTTATTGCCAGTGCATAGAAATACAATTGATTTTGACATATTAACCTTGTGTCCTGAAACCTTGATGAATTTTTATTAGTTCTAATAGTTTTTAGTGCATTTCTTACTATTTGCTATATACAAAATCATATCATGTCTTCACTTTCAAATTGGGGTGCCTTTCATTTCATTTTCTTGCCTAAGTAGGCCTGCATGAACCTGAGTATACTATTTAGTAGAAGTGGCAAGAGCAGATATCCTTGTCTTGTTCTTGGATATTACAGGAAAACATCTTTCTGTCTTTAATATTAAAAATAATGTCTGTGGGTTTGCCTTTGTTCTAGAAAGACAGTTTGGCTGAATTCATAATCCTACTTTGACATATTTCTTTTAGCACATAAAAGGCATTATTCTGCTGTCAACTGGTTTCCTTGTTGCTGTTAAAAAGTCGGCCTATTTACTGGTATATATGCAGATGATCTTATCTCTGGCTATTTTTAAGATTATCTCTTTGTCTTTGATGATCTGAGGCTTCACTCTGATGTGTGTAAGTATGTTTCTTTTGTATTTTCCCCATAGGGTTTTATTATACAGTTATTATATAATAGCAAAAAAATCCAATATACAAAGTCTTTGCGATTCTGATTCTGCTCTCCATTATTTCTGCAGGTTCACTCTATTATGATTTGTGTGTGTGTTTTTTATTGTAAAGTACACATTTCCCTAATAAAATTATCTATGGGAAACCTTATAGGCCTGGAGGACAGTGGAATCCTTCCAAAGAGGATTTTCATTTGCTTCTGCCATTTGCCAAGTATGGGACTTTCTTTTAAATTTTGTTTGACTTTTAAAACTTATACCAAATACACAGCATGAGTGTCATCCATGAACCATGTAGAGGAGGAATTATTAATAGACAGTTTCATATAACTTTTACTCCCTTCTACCTAGTGCCAGAAATGGGACAGTCACCAAGTTTCCTTGGTGACTTCTTGCCATGTTGGCTTGATTTCTCACTCAACACACATTAAGAGTAAGATTTCTGTAGGGGGAAAACCTAGCTATAAGCAGAGGTCTTCTACTTGGCCAGACTCTGGGACCGCCTCTTTTTCCCCATGACCCATCTGGACATGATGGTGAAGGCTTATCTGGTATTGGTAGTCATACCAAGAATTCTCCTTTTATTTATTTATTTTATTTATTTTTTGTTTTTGGTGGTATTGCGGTTTCTGGATGCCCTTCTACCTCCAGGCTACACACCCAGACCTATTTTTATATTTTTATTTGGAAACAGGGTCTCTTAAGCCAGCGAGGCTGGCTTCGAAACTACGTGATCCTCCTGTCTCCGCCTCCCAAGCATGGGAATCTCCTTTTATTTTTCTTATTGACCTCTGCAGGCTCCTTCCTTTCATGTCAGCACAGTACTACATGTTAAAAGACTTGTAACAGAAGTGCATATAATTTTAGAATTTTTAAATGAGAAGTCTTTTTAAGGTTAACTAATTTTTTTTAACTGCTTAGCTGCTAGAAAACCAAATCTTGTCATTTGCTTTACCTCAGAGCAAATATTCAGAAGAAGAATGGTTCATTTTTTTCCCCCTTAAAATCTCCATTGAAAGAGATTCTACAACTTCCTTGTGGTTCATTGTCAAAATGGCCAAAGGATTGCAGGTTTGAGAACAGCATCAGCAACCTAGTGAGATCCTATTTCAAAACAAAAATTAAAAATGCTGGGCTGTAACTTGGAGGTCGAATACCCCTGGGTTCAGTCCCCAGTCTAAAAAGGAAAAAAAGGCCAAACTATTCCTTTCTATGCATCTTCACTCTTGAAATCGGATGCTGCAGAGCCGCCCACAAAAGGCAAAATCTGTTTCTTCTCAATCTTGAATCTTGAATGTGAGCTGGCCATTTGACTTGTTTTGCTAACCGCAGGACAGTAACAAGTGTGATGCAATCTGAGGCTAAAAGGTCTCACTGAAGCTCACTCTCTTGTTGCATTTGGAGTTCTGAGACCACAATGTGAATGAGGCCCACGCAGGAGCACAGGTCAACTATGACATTGTGGCGTAAGCAGAAAGTAGTTAATGACATTCTCTTAAGAATATAATTGCAGAGTCATATCCCAGGCACTTTTGTGACAATTTTATTGATTTTGTTCTTTGTCCTATCTCAATTTATGAGGATGTAGAAATATTCACTCATCCAAGACACTTTTTTTGAACTGGATATTGAACTCAGGGGCATTCTACCCTCAAGCTAAACCCCCAGCCCTGGCCTTGAACTTGGGAGCTTCCTGTCTCAGCCTCCCACGTGCTGGGATTCTTGGCTTGTACCATCATGCCCGGCACCCAAGACATTCTTGAAGTTCAACTTGTACTTAAGGGATTTGCAAACTGTCAGCATAAAATTCAAATCACACTAAATAAAATATGTCCTATATGCTTTTTATAAACAAATTGGGGACTAAGAACATGTAATTTATTTGCTCAGTGCAAATCCCAGTTCAATCATGAACAAAGAAGTCCAGGATTTTTCTCCATTGCAGGGGAGGCTGATTTTAGATGAGATAGAGGCAGTTGCTCACATGAAAAGATCTGGGGCTTTCAGTGGATTATAAATTCAATATGAATCAGTGGTGTGAAGTGGCTGCTTGGGAAGTCAACTCAGTGCCAGTCACATTAACAGAGATGCAGACCTTGCTGTATTTGCCAGCATGATACTTGAAGATGAGGCTTAATTCAAGGACCTGCAATATAGCTGGACACAGGAAGACCTGGCTGCAGAATCTGAATGGCAGTCACAGGGGAAAGCAAACACAAAGTAGTCTTCAGACTTTATGAGGACAAACCTAGGATCAGGAGATGTTCTAAACCCACATCCTCCATCAGTCTGGATGCTCTGCAAGCAGGTACACCCGGATGCAGAGGACAGAAAGTGAATGTAGAGGAGGCATTTGTCAGGGATGCCCGGGAAGGAAGTGCTGCCCTCTGGACCAGAGGACTCTCCATGTGCTTTCTGCTGAGCCCCTTCCCTTCCCACCACTGTTACCCATCTTCTTTAGAAACTCTTAGCTGGGCCTCGCCTGGCATTTTCTGAGTTAGCCATGGATAAGTTAGAGCAATTAGAGGTAACTCAACATCTACCTGCTTCCAAATTACAAACCTTACTGAGGTCGAGATGAATTTTCTCCATCATCAAACTTGACCTTGGAGGGCTGTCACACTGTCACAGAATAGGTGCTCATCTCAGAAGCAGGCTGGATGTTAGCCACAAGAGCTTGCTATTATTTGCTCTCAGATTGATTTATAGGAACGAGCCGGGAGTCTTTTTGGATGTGTAAGTGAAGCTTGCAGGATTGCCTTTCTCCCTGGGCCAGCAAGGACTATTCTGAGGTCCCCAGGATCCCCCTCTCTTCCACTTTGTACCCCACTCTGTTCTCATCCTCACCTCCACGCCACAGAGCCTGGAGGGAGAGCTCCCCCAAAAGGAAGTTCAGGGAAAGCCTTTCAGGCCTTTGCAGATGCACCTGCTGCCAGTGTCTGTCCTTCCTGCCAGGAATCTGAGAAGCCAGCTGGGAAGCTGAGCCTCCTACCTTGACAGGTGAAGCATCTGATGTGGAAATGGTTGTTGTGGACGCGAACCACTTCTCCTTTGCAGGTGTCTCCGCATCGGTAGCACTGGATGACATTGGAGCTGCCCCGGGGATTGTAAGGATTCTGCTGATAAGGAACTGTAGGAAGAAAGAAGAGATCATTATCCAGGAAGCTCTAATCCTTAAAAAAAACTTCTATAAGACTATCATAACCTTAACTAGAAGAAAAATCAGAAAGGTAAAAATGATTAGCAAAAAAAATTCTGTCACCTGGCTTTGTGCCAAACCAAGGCAGCACTGAGGACCACTCAGCTAGGAGTCCATAACCTTCTGGAGCAGGAAAGACTTCCAAGTGAGCACAGCTTTTCCTTACAATAACAGAGGCCAAATTCTTCTTTTTTGTACTGAGGATTGAATTCAGGGGCATTCCACCTTAGAGCTACACCCCCAGACTTTCTTAATTTTAATTTTGAAACAGGATCTTGCTAGGTTGCTTAGAGTCTCACTAAGTTGCTGAAGTTGGTCTTGAACCTATAATCTTCCTGTCTCAGCCTCCCAGGTGCTGGGATTAAGGGCATGTGCTACCTGCTACCCAAGGCAGCTTCCCCAATTCTTGAATGAAGAAAAATAAAAGAGGAAATAGAATATAGTCATGTGTCGCAAGAGGATGTTTCCATGAATGTCAGGTATCTGGCGGTGATCTCATGACACTGGAATGGAGCTGCAAGATCCGTTGCCTGGTGATGCTGTGGTTAAGTTCAAGTACTACGCTACTTGTGTGTTTGTGTTAATGTTGATGTAAGCCAACCTATTGCATCGCCAGACATATAAAAATGTTAATGTTGATTAAGCCAACCTATTGCATCGCCAGACATATAAAAATGTAGCGTGTGACTGTTACTGGTTTATGTATTTACCATACTACATTATACTTATTATTGTTATTTTAGAGTGGGCTTATTCTACTTCTCAGAAAAACTATACCATAAATCAGTATGTTGGCAGTAGCCCAATACATCTGGGCTTCAGTTTTTATATGTATAAGATGAAGATGGTTGGTCAATGGTCACAGAGACTTTAAAAAGGGGTGCTAAAGGAGGCACTCTGGTTGAAAAGATGCTGACAAAGGAACTCTTCTTAAAGCTGCCTTTGAACAGCACTTTCCATAATATTGAGAAAATGTCCAATGTGTATAAGTAAGAAAAAAGGGCTGGAAGTAACTGTGATGAGGCTGATGTCACTGGGAATTGGAGTGGTTCATGATGCTGAAAGGCTCTACGAGAATATACAAATGAATATTCATCTCTTGTTAAGAACTCCTCATGGTTACTCTTTGAGATTTCCCTTCTTTGGAATATACTTGGCTTGATGTTTTTGAAATTTGGTCATCTGGCATTTAATAATGGCAAGCACCTGCCTCAGTCGCAAATTTCAGAGTTGAAAGACATATTTTCACTTCCTTGTTATAACCTCATTATGAATAAGCTGCTGAGATAAGTTTGCCAGTGAGGAATCAAATCTTCTCTCCTGCAGGTATCCACTAGTGGCCTTGGGGGGAAGATTCCTCAATTCTCACTCAAATTTGAAGCAATAGTTACAAAACATCTGCTCATACCCTATTAGGAGAAATATGAATTAGAACATTATAAATTAATCTGGAGCTAGGTGTGGCCATGGATACTTGTAATTCCAGTACTTAGGAGCTTGATACAGGAGTATCACAGGTTTGAGGACAGCCTCAGCAAGTAGAGGCTCTCATCAACCTAGTGATATCCTGTTTCAAAAAAAAAAAAAACTGGCTGGGGGTATAGTGTGGAGGTATAATGCCTCTGGGCTCAATCCCCAGTAACACACACACACACACACACACACACACACACACACACTAAATTGGTCTGAACTTACAGTACTCTTGGAGCTACAAAAATGCACATATACACAATTATCAATGCAAATCTCAACAGCATATCCGAGGAAGGGGAGGCAGTGGGTTGGGAGCTGGGGTGGAAGCTCACCAAGTGCTGTGTGCATGTATGGCTTTATTGCTCTGAACTTCACCATGATGTATGATTATACCAATAACAAATTAAAAATAAATCATGCCCTTTGGGGATTCTTGACTTAGTGTAGTTGTCGTTTTGTTTGTTAACTGAAATGTGAATATTTTATTCCAGGCACATGAAGGATTACACAGGCTTGCCAATGAAAGGTGAATGGAAATGGTGTGTTAGAAGCCTTAGTTTAGGAGCCAGTGTGTGGCCTTCCATATCATCTTTCCCCTAACCCACCAACCAGAGATAGATGCCCCAGTTGGTATGCAAGATGTATCGGGATGGATTCAGATTGAGGTGTCATGGAGTGGAGCTCCCCACTAAGCCAGGATAAACAGCTATTATTAGCAAGGACAAGTTTTTGCTGCCATAGCTTCCAAGACTTTTTGTTACTGCAGCACAACTTAGACTATCCTATCTGATCCATCCTGGGATATGATAATTCTAACTTTGTTTAGTGTTATATACATTATCCCATAGTTTCTTAATATTTTAAGAGGTCTATAACCAAAACTGATTTCATTCTTTTTCCTCTTTTTAAAGACAATGGACAAAAAAAATGATGGCTATCTCCTATTCACAGGGATCCTGAATCACAAGTGTGCTGTAGTTGGTTGCTTAGTCCTAAAACTAGCTTCTAACAATTTTGCTAACTAGAGTTAAAGAAAAATATTCATTTCACATTTTTCTCCATTATTCAACTCCTTTTATTCTGATTTATTTATTTATTCATTGCAGTAATAGGGATGGAACCCAGGGGCATTCTACCTCCGAGCTACACTCCCAGCCCTATTTTTTATTCTTTATTTTGAAACAGGGTCTCACTGAGTTGCAGAGGGCCTCGCTAAGTAGCTGAGGCTGTCCACAAACCGTGATCCTCCAGTCTCAGTCTCCCAAATGCTGGGATTACAAGCATACGCCACCACGCCTGGCTCCTTTTTTCTGTTTTAAACTCAAGACAAAAATGAATTAGATAGCTAATTAAATCTTCAATTAACTCATTAAAAGGGTTAAAATGAAAAAGTGCACTGGGTACACTATAAATGTATACTGGTATTGTGAATGTCACATCCTCTCTACAGGTCAGAGCAATTCTTCCCCATGCCTAGAATGTCCATAAATAAACATTCTCTTTAGTCTCATCCCCATATCTCCTTTTTCTGAATGTCCCCAGGAATACACTTCACTCTCTCCTCTGAATTTGTGAAAAAATTAGATGTCTCCAAAAGTCCCTCCAGAGTCACTACAAAAATTTTCATCTACCTCCTCTAATTCAACCTGCCTCACGTTTCAAATCCCAAGATCGATTTGATTTTTTTTTCCTATTTTGATTCGATTTTCTGGGGAAGTGGATTTATGAGCATGGTCCTCAATCAGAACTCAGTCTTTGAACCAGCCAGATAAAAACAAAACAAAAACATAAAATCAGAGTAAAAGGATGGGTTAGGAAAATGGGGCTTTGTGAGGAGAAGCACTTACTATGCGTTTCCCTAGGAGGATGCTGCCTTGGTGATGGGGAGCGTGGCCAGAGCTCCAGAAGTGCCTGATGCTCTTTTTTTTTTTTTTTTTTTTTTTTTAATTTTATTTTATTGGTGCACTGTATTCATACATCATAGTGGGATACAAACTTTTGTAGACATACATGCACACATCACCCAGTCAGCCCCCACCCGATCCCCACCCCATTCTCTCCCCATCCCTCCCTCCCATGCTTGGCTTAGTGGTTGACATCTAGTATTATAGCAATTTATCCAAAATTAAAAATGATAATCTCACATAACAGTTTCATTTGTCTGATACCAAGCTTTTGATGACTTAAAGATAACATTTCAATATTTCTTTTTGCTTTCTTTCTTACCAGAGAATATTTTTTTCTTTTTTTTAGGTGAAACTATCATATATTTATTTTTCAGAAAAAAATCTATCCTGATATGGAATATGGACTCTAGATACCCAAAACAATCTCGAAGCAAAAACAAAGCTAGAAGATGTATATTTTCTGATTTCAAACCATATAAAGCTACAATAATTGAAATAGACCCGTAAGTGGAAATGCGTGCGTCAGAGCACCATCGGTGTGAGTCCTTTTAGACTGCGGGTGTAAGCTGTGATTTAAAAAGGGTGATAAGATTTGCTCCTACAGGTGTGGCAAGATCCCTCTCTCCCCAGACAGTGCCAGGAGAGACTCCGAGGGTCAGGAAAGCTAGGCTGAGACCGGCCACAGCTGCTCCTACCGTAGAAGGCACCTAGGTTTTGTATTCTTCACTAATCAGATTAGGAACTTAGTTTAACCTTATTCTTTATCTCTGTCTCTAATGTGTAGGTGTGTCTGTGGGAAAATGTGTGTCATTTCTTCCCACCAATTTTTGACTTCCCTAAAATGGTGAGTGAGTGTGTGTGTGTGTGTGTGTGTGTGTGTGTGTGTGTGTGTGTGTGAGACCAGGGACAAGGCCCCAGGCCTTATGCATTCTAGCCAAGCACTCTACCACTGAGCCACATTCCCTGCCCCAAATACGGAAATTTTATTATTGCTTTTTGATTGTTATTATTTCCACTATTTTTATTTTTTATTTTTGGTGCTTGGAATTGAACCTAGGACATTTTACCTCTGGAGCTACACTCCCAGCCCTTTTTATTTTAAAATAACATCTCACCAAATTGCAGAGGCTTTCCTCAAATCTGTAATCCTTCTGTCTCAGCCTCCCAAGGACTGGGATTATAGGTATGTGCTCAATTTATTATTATTATTGTTTTTTTAATCTCCAAAAGCTTTAAGGTTTGGTCACATGATTTCTAACATTTGTGTTATAGGCTAATGTATTTTAGATTGCAAGTTGATTCACACACAAGTTTTCAAACTACTGCTTGGAGGTAGAATGCCCCTGGGTTCCATCATCAGTACCGCAAAAAAACCCCTCAAAATAACAAACAAACAAACAAACAAACAAACAAACAAACCCAGTTGAGCTGGGCATGGTGGTGCACACTTGTAATCCCAGCATTTGGGAGGCTGAGATGGGAGGATCAGGGTTCATGGACAATCTCAGCTACTTAGTATGGCCCTTTGCAACTCAGTGAGACACTGTTTCAAAAGAAAGAATAAAGGCTGGATGTAGTGGTGCACACTTGTAATCCCTGCATTTGGGAGGCTGAGACAGGAGGATCGCACACGTTTGAAGCCAGCCTCAGCTACCTAGTGAGGTTCTCAGCAACTTGGTGAGACCCTGTTTCCAAGTAAAATATAAAATAGGTCTGGAAGTATAGTCCAGAGGTAGAAAGCCCCTGGGTTCCACCCCCAGTACCACCACCAAAACAAAAAACAAACAAACAAAAAAAACCCTAGGCTGGGGGTGTAGCTCGGAGGTAGATTCCCCTGGGTTCAACACCCAGGACTACAAAAAACAATCACAGTCATCTGGGCAGTAAATGATTAAACAACCTCAAAATCTTAATCATTCCAAGTATACAAGCAAGAAAGATCAGGTGGCAATGGCTGTCAGTGTGGTGTGTGTGTTTTCTTTTTTTTGTGGTACTGAGGGTTGAACCCAAGGGAATTCTACATCGGAACTATACCCCAGCCATATATATATATATATATATATATATATATATATATATATATATATATGTATATATATGTATATATATGTATATATATGTATGTATGTATATGTATATAATTTTGAAATAGAGTTTCACTAAGTTGTAGAGGGCCTCTCTGAATTGTTGAGGTTGGCAGTGAACCTGTAATCTTCCTGTCTCAGCCTCTTAAGGACTGAGATTATAGGTGTGTGCCACCATGCCTGGCCTGTCAGTATAATTTTTTAAGATAGAAAATCAGGTAGTTAATGCCTTTGAGATTAAAAATTAAAGGTCCAACCTAGGCATAGTGTTATATGCCTATAATCCCAGTACTTGGAAGGCTGATACAGGATTGCAGGTTCAAGGCCAGCGCCTTAACAACTTGGACTCTCAGTAACTTAGTGAGACTCTATTTCAAAATAAAAAATAATGGCTGGGAATGTAGCTCAGAGGTAGAATGCCCCTGGGCTCAATATTTAATTCCTAGTACCAAAATAAAAAAAAAGTCATGCATGTTGGCACCTGTAATCCTAGTATTCGGGAGGCTGAGACAGAAGGATTGCAGGTTCGAGACCAGCCTCAGCAATTTAGCAAGACTCTTAGCAACCTAGTGAGACCCTGTTTCAAAACAAAAGAAAGGAAAAATAAAATGGCTGGGGATGTAGCTTAGAGGTAGAATGCCCCCAGTACCAGAAAAGTAAATAAAATTAAAAAAATTAAGAGTCCAAACAGTAACTCTTCTTTGAGATGCATACCAAGGTTTTCAAGTTCTTTAAGAAAATGTCTCCATTCCACAACTAAATTTATAAGTAAAGTGCTCCCCAAATGCTACAGAGATCATGCAAAGAACACCGTTTATGCTGGACCAAAACAGCATATTGGAAGGAGAGGCAAGACTGGCAACCTGGTAAGTTAAAGGAGGCTGGGAGCCAAACAGGGAGGGCAAATCATTTTGCATCCTCCTCCTGCACCTGCCCTTTTATCTCCCACTTTCTTTGCCTCTGTGCGTCCCTCTGACAGACAGTGCTGGTAGTAACTTAAGTTCCAGTTCCCTCTCTGCTGTTACCTAGTTTTCTGATCTTGAGCAAATCATCTAACATCGGTGGCTTCTGTTCCCCCTTGGTTTCTGAAGAGAATGGGCAAGATGATTTATAAGGCTCCCTCCAATTAATATATGGTCGGCCTTTGCGGGTTTCTTTCCCTCCACTCTCTCCTGTCCATTAACGGGTCCCACTTTGCAGCTAGACTGTGTTGTAGGTTATAAGATTTATTAGTCTCTTTTAAGGGCAGATAACAACTCCCTTCCTCTCATATGTCCTGCAACCTAAAATATGTTCTTTTTCCTTATGTGCCACCTGCACAATTTCTCTTTTTCCTCCCCTAAGGGTTACTTGACCTTGTAGATAAAAATGTCCTCACATTTTAATAGAGCGTCTTTAAAACAGTGCTTAAAGGGTAGGGGCGCCTACACTATGTTGGCATATAATTTAAGAAGTGACAAAACTGACTGGAGACAGCAGAACAACTGTGAATAATTGGCAGGAAGTGTAATAACAACAGTGAGCTTTTGGCTGAAAGGTGAAACATCAAGTAGGGAACCCACTGGTTCAGCAAAGAGCGGGCAACAGCCCGGGGCCCAGGGAAATGCAGGCAGAGGCAGGCCGGGTGCAGCTGCTGCCACACAGCAGGGCCCTGCAGCTTCATTATGGCCCCAAGTGCCCCAAGTGTGTTCACAGCGATTCTCTAGGCACCGAGGAGCCCAAGTGTGGATCCAGGCATCCACGCTGAAAGGCTTAGGAGAAGATCTGGTCATTTGCATTAGAGATATTTGAGTTTCTTGATTGCGTTTGACCATAGAGACATGGGATTACTGCACTGGAAGGTGTGAGGAGCCCGTGGCCAGGCACAGTGATGTAGGTGCTGGGGTCAGGAGGGCTGGATTTGGATAGCAGCCCTGTTACTTGCTGGGTGCGTGATTAAGCAAGTTACAAAACCCTGAGCCTGCAGTTTCTCTATCTTTAGAATGGGAACAACTCAAGTCACTTGGAGTATTCAATGACTTCCATCACATAAAAGTGCTTAGTGCATTCCTGGCTGGTAATTGGGCTCCATAAGCAATAATTAATAGTGAAGAATCCCGAAGCCGCATACCCTCACCTCAAACGTAATGCAGGGATTCTTTCTCAGTTCCCACTACCAGCTAGCCACTGAGCTTGGCTCCAACATTTCTCCAACCCATCTTTGGACAAGTGCAGCAAAGGTCTATGTCCTGGTTTTCCCTTTCTACTGACTATCAAGAGAAAAGCTGCTGGCTGTAGACCATCCACCACCTTAAGCAACCTCTTCTTTCTCCTGGAGTGTTCTGTTTATGGGTTTCTGTGGGCTGCAGAAGTGGGTGGATGGCATGCTCTTGATATATCCTGCAGAGGAATGTGTGAGTTGGGTGTTTCCTGCTGTGGGGACGAGAGGCTCTGATCTATGTTATCCTGGGCTGGTGTATTTTGAGCACATCTGCTGTTTCCAGGGGGATGTTTGGTGTTTGTTTCATGTGATAACTTAGAATGAGTGATTTGCTACTTTTGGTAACCCCTGAGGGCGGTGCATGTGTCATCTCCTTGTGTCATTACGTCTCTGTTCATAGAGTGAATCAGTGTTAGAGCAGAAGGACTTGGGAAATTACACACACACACACACACACACACACACACACACACACGCATGCACACTAGTGAGCTCGATGAGGGTGAGGGTCACACCTTTCCTGCTCTCCAGTCCTTCCCCAGTGCCAGGCACGCAGTGAGTGTTCATCTAAGTGTGCCATTGTTGGCTTCGTACTCACTGAATGAATGACTGGATCTGGCCCGTTGGTTTCACTGAACAGATAGAAAGCTGAGTTCCAGAGGAGAGAGAGAGTTCACCCAAGCTGGCCCAGCAGCCTAGGCTTGCCTCAGCTCACAAGGGCATCTGTTCTAGGACAGCAGAATGAAGCTGGACAAATTGAGGGGGTGGGCGGGACGTGCTGGGTCTCAGGGCCACACGTGGAAAGGTGGGCAGAGAGTTCACAAAGGCTGGAGGCCATGGTGAGGTTTGGCGTTGGAGCAGGTGGGCTGGGGTCAAGATGCAGAAGCACAGGGGAGGGTTTGGAATTGAAGCCACTCAGGGAGAAGTAGGAGGGGTGGACGCACAAGCGCAGGTCTGGAAGGATAAAAGGTAATCTCAGAGAGTGGCTGCTCTGCAGCAGGAAGTGCAGTCAGCAATCTACATATGACATCCCATTGAGTTGTCATAACTCAAGAGGATGAGGAAACTGAGGCCCAGTTAGTAAATGGCAGAGACAGAACCCAGAGCCTGGCAGTCTGACGCTAAAACCTGCACTCTTACCACTAAACTCAACTGCAGAAGGGCCGGCGGGGGTTACCTCTGAAGAGGAGGTGAGATCAAGAGAAGAAAGCTAAAAGGGGGTCTGACTTTCCCCCAACAGCAGCCATTGATCGCCCAGTTTGTTAAAATTAATTTAAAAGAATATTTTAAAAGAATGATCGGAGGTTACAAGAGTATAGAGCAGCAACAGAAAGAGCAATTCAGCATCCTTGGCAAGGGATGAAGAAGCAGGGATTGCAGCTCTCAGGCCAGATTGCATCCGCCCTGAGCAGCCTTCCCGACATCGGCAGGTGGAGCCTGACAAGTATGTGAGCTGGTCTCTGAGAGAGGTAAGCTCTGCAGGTGTTTGCAGCTGCTGCAGGGCAGAGCCGAGTCCTATGGGAACCCTGGCATTTCTCCGCAGGTGGCCCCAGCCTGGCATGTTTCCTGTGTCAGCAGGCCAGGAACACAGTCGGACACCCAGTAGAGCGCCACAAACCTTCTGTGGGAACAGCAAGCCCTCTATAGCTGCCCGGCCAGCTCGTAACCTGTTCCATGGTCATGGCCCAGAGCTGTCTCGTTCCAGAGCACGTGGTCAGCACATGTGTCTAAATGGCGAGCCCTTGGCCAGCCAGATGCTGATGTGTGGCAGGGGCCATGGGACAGCTGCAGCAGGAGGACGTGAGCTAGACCAAGAGCCTGTGAGTGAGGGGGCATAAATGGCAGCCCACAACATGAGGGCGTTCTTTATTTATTGCACTTCAACTTGGTTGAATTCTGTTTCTATTTCCATTTCAAGATAAGTGGAAACTATGTCTGACTCAATTTGCCCATCCCTTCCTCCCAGTTGACCATGCCTGTGTGCGCACACTCAACCCAGAGGGCCTCTTTCTCGGGACTTAAATGTATCTGTCTTCTCATTTCTTTCCCCAAGATTCTCCTCCCTATCCCCGGGCCAGGCAATCAGTCTTGGTGGCGAGCACCCGTGAGCCTTTTCTGCTGCCTCTAGCTTGGGCTTTGTCTAGAAGCACTTGGCTCTGTAGGAAATCCTTCCTGTTCTTCTGGCAAGGGCTTTAGAAATTTGCAAGCCAGGAAGCCGCCCTTTGTCCCCTGCTTTCTGCTGCCCATCCTGGCCCTGAGGCCTTGCTCATTGAATTAAGAGAAGGCTCAAGAGCCATGGGTGAAGGAAAGGCCAGTTAATATTTTATAAATAACATCTAGCCACTCTTGGTCAAGCAGTTTTAAGAACATGGTATACAGAGGTATGTTAGAATGGCTAAGGCATAGACAAGAAGCTTTGGCAGAGAAGGAGGACATCCCTAGGTGTCCACCAGCCTTGACGTCTCCTTTCTTTCTTTCTTTCTTTCTTTCTTTCTTTCTTTCTTTCTTTCTCTCTCTCTCTCTCTCTCTCTCTCTTTCTTTCTTTCTTTCTTTCTTTCTTTCTTTCTTTCTTTCTTTCTTTCTTTCGTGGTATTGGGCTCCTGGAAACCCTTCTACCTCCGGGCTACACTCCCAGACCTATTTTATATTTTTATTTGGAAACAGGGTCTCCTAAGCCAGTGCGGCTGGTTTCGAACCTGCGGGATCCTCCTGTCTCCGCCTCCCAAGCGCGGGGATTACAAGCGTGCGCCACCACGCCCAGCTGACATTTTTCTATTTTGGAGCAAGATCCTGTCAAACAATTCTTGTCTCTCCGACTGCTGTTTGCTACCTTTACATCCCCGTTGTCAGAGATACTGCTGTGCTAAGTGCTTCCTAGACACCATCTCATTTAATTCTCACAACTCTATGAGGATAGATACCATATGATTCCCATTTTACCCGGAGTAATCTGAGGCGCAGACAGGGTAATTACTTTAAGTTACCCTATAAGTAAAGGTTAGAGCTAGGGCTCAGATGGGCATCCGCGGTTCTGGGAGAGGCTCAATTTTTCTCTTCTCTCCCCATTCTCCTCTGGGGTGTTCCCAGGAGGGCCTCCTTCCTGCTGAGTTAGGTTAGGGGCCTGCCCAAGCATCCCCAGCAGGGAGAGGGGGCCTGCCTTGCAGTCAGCCTGACAGCGCCCTTCCCAGCATCTCTATAGCTTATCTGCAAAATACTATTTGGATTTTGTCTGGGGCCCTGGAAACCATGTTGGAAATAGAGGAACTTGAGGAAGCCAGCGATTGTCTTTGTGCTCTCGGTGACTCAGTCCCTTGGCCTACGGAGCCAGAGGTTTTAATACTTATACAATGTTTGCTTCCTGAGACTCTGGCAGGCCATCAAACTGCAGGGAAATCCAAAGAATATCAGCCATTAGCCGGGCTCCCCTTGACCTGTGGGTTTTCAACATCAGAGTGGAGGGAATGTAGAAAGCTCTAGTCTAGAGGTTCCTGAACTTCTTTTCTTTTAAGCTGTGGACTCTTCCTTGAAACGCAATGATGAAATGGCTGTGGGGTCACATTGATTCTGCTGCAAACCATGCATGGAATGTAAACACACACTGCCTGGTGGCCACCCAGGGACTCTCCCTAACTGCGCTTTGCTCCCACTGCTTGGGGCTCCCAAATGTGCTTTGTCTGGGTGGCCTAGTGATTGTGTCTAAGTTCTTGCAGCCTACCATCCTTTCTTCCTCTACCTTTTGACTTCTCCCCTGTACTCCCAATGCTTGAAGGCATTGGGAGTTGTGATCCTGGCCAAGAACCCAGGAAGATGGACTCAGAGCCACTGCGACGGAAGTGGGCCAGTGTCACTCACTTGTGACCCCCATCCACCCAAGACAGCCCCCGGGGAACCTTCTGTCCCTTCTCCTGCACATGCCCACCTTCAGAGGTGCAGCCCTGAGGCTCAGAGACCGGAGAGACTCACCAAGGGAGGGTCCCCAACATGCCGGCCTTACCAGGGCTGGCAGGGACACTTCGCCTGTGGGCAGGGCACAGTAAAGTCCAAGTAGGGGATTACTGAGGCCATTTCAGGCACACTCAACTCTCAGATGACAGTGGTTCCTGAGGTCCATCTTTGAGGTCTAAAGAGCTTTTCCCTTTGTCAGAGTTCTACAAGGTTCTCCTGATGGCTCCTGCGAGCAGCCATCACTAGATTATACAATGTGAGGCAGCCCTCCTTACAAAAACCCAGCCCCTGGCTGGTTTCCCTTCCCCAAGCTGTGAGGAAGTCTTCACAGTCTTTTCAACTCTTTCCCCTTCCTCCTTTCTCTGTCCATCCATCTCTACATCCCTCTTTCTTCCTCTCCCTTCCTTCCCCAACTTAGCAATATCTGGCTCTTCCTTATGAGAGAACCAGGTCCTTCTCTGCCATTAATTTTTGTGGACTCCAGCACACCGCGTTCCATCTCTCAGCCCTCGCTTTCCCATCTACGGAGTGAAAGAGCTGCAGTCTGTGGTCTCTCTATTTGCTTTCAGGAAGACTGTTCTATGCATATTAAACATAGGTGCAACACAAAATGCCTTCAGGGGCCAGGCAGGTGATGTAAATGGCAAGATCCAACCAAGGAGACCAAACTGAAGAGGCTGGTCCCCCTGAAGGGGAAGAAGCCACGAGCCCTCTGGGGACTGGGTCATGAACACCAGGGTCTATCTGTGAATGCTGGATTCTGCCTGTGGGTCACTAGTTTGGGTCTCTGATCTAGACAGACAGATGACCAAAAGTCACTTTCAATTACTATCTGGGAGAAGTCACATGATCGCCATATGCTGGTGGGCTCTGGGAGAACCGAAATGAGGTCTTGTGGAGCCCTGGGGTGGAGAAGAAGCACACAGGAGCGTGTCACTCTCAAGGTTTCGGTGACATTTACTCAGGGGTAGAAAGTGGTGTTCAAAACTTTTTTTGACCATGACCTATTGGAAGAAATTTACTTTGCATACGGATCCAGTACACAAATATGTGAAAGAATTTTACAATCAAAACTTATGTTAGCATGTAAAATATATATGGACATTTTTCTTTTCCTCTTCCATTCCATTTCATTACTTTATGTCATTTTTTAAAAAAATGTCATTTGGAACCAATTAATTTGGTTTCAGGATCTGCTAATGAGTCGCAAAACACAGTTTAAAAAATGCTGCTATATATACCTCTCTATACTTTCCTAAGTAGCTAAAATATAAGATAGAACTTGGTAAAAGAATCATAGAGGTCCACACATGAAGTGATAAGATAATAAATTGCTTCTGATTATAAGAGGGATTGAGAGAGAGAAAAATTGGGGAAGACACCATGGAGAGATGGCATTTTTATACTTTTTAGTAAGTTGTTGGTTTATGATATATGTTCCTTATAAGAAGTCAAAGAATGATAAGCAAGAAAGAAAAGGAAGACCAAAAGATAATAAAGAGGCTAGGTGTGATGGTACATGCCTATAAATCTCAGTTCTTGGGAGGCTGAGATAGGAGGACCACAGGCTTGAGGCCGGCCTCAGCAACTTAGTGAGATCCTGCTTCAAAAAAAAGGGGGGGGGAGCTGGAGATGTAGCTCAGAGGTAGATCCTCAGTGCTAGGGAAGGGAAAAAAGAAAATAAAGACAAGAAAAATAATACTTTTAGCTATCTTTTATGAGAAAAGAATTTGAAGACCCTCCCCTGAAATTAACAGACAAAATTTCCCCCTTTTATCTTTAGGGAAAAAATAAACATCATTCAAAGTTCTAAATTTAATTTGTATACTCCGGGTGGAGGGGAGGAAATGTTTAATCTCTGCGAGTATCAACAAGTAATTCTCAGTTACGCTTTGGCCCGTGTATAACGCCCTGCAAACTGCTTTTGTTTCACCCGTAAGTACGGTGGACATCTGCTGTTTTGCTTGCTCAGCATCTGCTCTTTGCTACTTCTGACAACAGAACCTCTTTTTCCTGTAGGGAAGCCATGCCCTGGAGCTTGGGTGGGGTCGACCCTGTCCAAGTACACGGTGGGCAAGTAGCCCAGACCTGGTCAATCCAGAAAGACCCCCGACTCCTCTCCATATGAATGGAAGGCACGTGGCCTAATGCTCTCCGGGGTTTCTCCTACCGGAGCTCTTGGGGAAGCCATCTGCGTTGCTAAGACAGAAGACAGCCTGGGGATCCTGGTGCCATCTTGCTTCCCACATTGGGATGGCGGAGGGCTGAGAGCGAACAGATCCCGGAATGTCTTGTGTACATCTGTAGAAGCTCATGGGCCTGGAGCACAGTTTCAACAATCTAGACACATTTCCCAATTATACAAACCGATATGGTGCATTCCCTTTTTGAAAAAGATGTCAGTTAGTCTGAGTTGGGGTTTTGTCACTTGCAACAAACTAATCTCTGTCTGAATACTTACTGCTTTCCATCTAAATTATAATCTATCAATTTAAGTTAATCAAACACTTCAGGGACACTTCATACTGGACTTCATGTGTCTAATATGACCCATAGATGAAAAGGATATGATGGTGGACGAGGTGGACCTGGTCTCTGCCCACATGTGGCTTGGACTCTGTGAGGCAAAGGGTAAACAGCATGCTTGCTACGAGAGAGAAAGGCGACCCAGTAGCTGCCATGTCTGTAGTGGTTCCTCTCTACTGTTAAACAGAGCCTCTCTCTTAGGGGATCCTCCCTGGAGCAGCCAGAACTTTTGATAAAGGCTGTAACTCTTCCCAGGGTAGGGAAGAAAACTTTGATTGGTGAAACAGATCCTAGTAAGCCCCTTCCTTTGCCAAGTTGACTTAGGCAGAAGCACATGCCAGATTCCTGGCCAGAGATAAGAGGGGAGGCCTCCTGGAGGAACAGCACACAGGAAGGTTCTCTTCCATGATGCTGTCACCCATATGTAATGCGGAACTGCAGCTGTGTTCAGGATGACCTGGGAAGAATCTGGGTCTGGTTGGTGTTGTTGAGGTTCTGAATTAACCTACCTGGGTCCTTTCTGGATTCCTGTTATGTAAAGAAAATGTGTCTAGATTGTTGAAACTGACCACTATCCCTGCAAGCACTCCACAGAACCAAGGGTGCCCTGCCATGGGAGTGTCTAAGCAACAGGGGCCAGGCGTTGGAAGCAGCTCTGGCTATGAATAAAACAGCCACGTACAACTGGGACGAGATGCAGGGATCACAGAGCAAAAGTCAGTGGTAGAAAGCAACTGCAACCAACCCCTTCATAGTGCTTTCCACGGCCTGAGTGCTTCTCATCTGGTCAGCTAAGTACTCGTTTCCCAGTCCCCTGTGTGGGGACAAAGGATGGGAATGGTTCAAATACAGGTGCCAAGGCCCCAGATTTTACTCTAGCCCTACTTGGGGATTCTTTTTCTCACCCATGGTGGAGAAACCTTGGGTTAGTGGCCAGAAGGAAAACACACACAGTTTAGAACTGAGTTGAGAATTTCAGAAATCTTAATATTTGATACTAATTTGTATAAAAAATTAGTCACCAGATAATATGCCAAACTCCTACTGAGTATTACAAAGTGTGTTTTCTCTAATGTGTTTGCCAACCCTCCAATGTTTAAAAAAGTCAATTGGCATTGCAACAATGCCCTAATGCAACTAGATTAAACATGCATTTAATTCACTTAGCCCTGGCAGATGGTTTTTCTTTTTGACGTTGTCATTTCTTTTGGGAAGAGCTGTTTGGGGTCTGTTATTAGAGCCATATCCTGCCAGGCAGAACCCACAAGCACAGGCAGCTGGGCTGGCGGAGAGCCTGCAAAGGTGCCTCCTTCCACTCTGGTGGGTTCTGAGCAGAGTGGGAGGTAGCAGAGCCAGAGTGCCCCTCAGGATGATAAGCCAGGAACCACCCCCTGACTACTTCTTGTGCCCCTCACAGTCAATCAATAGCCAAGCCATATGAAGACATATAGGCCCCTTCCATAATTCCCAGGTCACCCTTTTCTCCATCTCTACCAGCCCTGTCCTAGCCACAGCCTCTCTTACCCACACTGCCAAAGTAGCCTTTCTACCATACCTCTTTTCTACATAACTGTTCTCAACTAGGGACAACTTCCTAATTGGGGTAATTTGGCAATGCTGAGAGACATTTTTGGTGATCACAACTGGGGTGTGTGTGTGTGTGTGTGTGTGTGTGTGTGTGTGTGTATGTGTGTGTGTGTATGTTACTGGAACCTAGTAGATGGAGGATGTTAGACATCCTATGACGCACAGGACAGCGGCTCTCTCCCCCCTCAGTGTGGAATTATCTGGCCCAAGAAGTCAACAGTGCCAAGTTGAGAAATCCTGCTTTAAGAAGAATCTCCTTACTCCCACAAATCTCATGGGAAGGGCCCTTCACTGACTCCCCTTGACAGGATAAATCAGCTGGGCATGGTAGCACATGCAATCCTGGTACTTCAAAGGCTGAGACAGGAGGATCACAGGTTCGAGGCCAGCCTCAGTAACTTAGACAGACCTCATTTCAAAATAAAAATAAATATATAAAAAGGGCTAGGGGTATAATTCAGAGATAGAATGCCCCTGGGTTTAATTCTACTACCCAAACTGAACCAAACAGTGTAAATCCTATTTACACTATTTCTGGTTCTCATGGTCCCAGGCATCTTCCATTATGTACTGATATAATTTGCCATGATTCTTTGTTTAGTCTCTGTTTTCTCCATTAGACTCTAAGCTCAATAAGGGAGAGGTGGCATCTACTGGGTCCACCTCTCTAGTCCTAATGCCAAGCATAAAACCTGGCACATAGTGATTAACAGTTAGCATTTTATTTATTTTATTTATTTATTTTTTGTGGTACTGGGAATAGAACTCAGTACCACTGGGCTCTACTCCCATCCCTATTTTTTATTCTTTATTTTGAAACAGGGACTCACTAAGTTGCAAGGGGCCTCATAAGTTGCTGAGGCTGGCCGCGAACCTGCAATCTTCCTGTCTCAGCCTTCCAAGTACTAGGTTTACAAGTTTGTGCCACCACACCCGGCTAACAGTACGCATTTCAAACATAAGTGAGCTTAAACTGCTTGAGTTCTTGTGCAATGAAATACAATGATTAGCATAGGTCTTGTTTATAAAAACCAACATTCCTGTTGAGAGCATCTAACAAGTCCATACTACAAGATAAAAAGAGCGTTTTGTAGTACAAGGAAAGCACAGTTGGAATCTAGCATGTCAGCAGTTTTGAAAAGTTTTGGTCTCAGGGCTGCTCTATACTCTTAAATTTTATTGTGAACTCCAAAGAGCTTTTGTTTATGTGGGTTATCTCTATAAATATTTGTGTTAGAAATCATATCTGGGAAGGTTTGAAAAACAAGAACACACAAGCACAAATTCTATCAGCTTTCGTGTGCAATGACGTCATCGTGCACTGCCCCTGAAGCTCCACGGTGTATCAGGAAAAGGGCATATATAGCTTCTTAGGATTATTATACAAACGGTATTGATCTTATGCTCCCCTTGGGGTCTCAAAGTCTCTCAGGATCCCTGTTGTATTATAGGCATCTGATGCTATAGAGACACCATCCTGCAGAGGAATCAGGGTGAGCTGTTCAGAAATGTCCCACCTGGGTTAGCCTTGGAAGAGGGATGCCATTGGGACACACAGCATGGCCCTGTGCCTCCTCTGCTTGCAGGATTCCACAGTACGAGTGGGCGAACCATGGTTCAGAGTTGGTTTTGGCCTGCTGCCTGTCTTGTCAATAGTTTTCATGGGAACAAGCCATGTCTATTCATGTATGCATTGTCTATGGATGCTTTTGTACTATAATAGCAGAGGTGAATAGCTGTAACAGAGACCCTAGGACCTGCAAAGTCTGAGATGCTTGCTATCTGGTTCTTTACAGAAAAAAAATGTGCCAACTCTTGCTTTTTAGAATGTTTGTGAGAGATTTCAGTCCAAAATAACCTTGATGCCAAATGACTTTTTAATGCACTTCCATCCCTAAATTGGATTTAAGGTTAATGGTAGGAGAAGGAAGGTGGGAAAGACCATACCTCTACCTAGGTAGGGAAGAAAGACCACTGTCTTGGTGGGCCTTTGACTTCTAATGCTGTAATACCCAGGGAGTCTTGGGGCCGGTCACTTACCTTTTTGGAGATGGTCAGAAGGATGGAAACTTCCCCAAAGTTAGAGCTGCCTGGTGATGAAATGAGTAATGAGCTTCCCAAATCTGGGAGGCTGGCTGAGGCTGCACAATTGCTAGGCTCATATAGATGTGAAATCCTATTTTAGGAATCAGATGCATAATTGTATTCAGTCAGGGAGCAGAAACCCAGTGCTAAAGGGGGCAAAAGAGTGATATGAGTTGGAGCAAGATGAAGGGAGTAGGAGATGGTGGTCACACAGGCATGGCCTCTGCTCAGTTCCAAGTGATGCCTGCCATGTGGGAACTGGGATCAGTGTAACCAGACATCTGGAATTAAAAGTGAAACTCTCAGTGTTTGTATCTTGGCTCAAATATTAAACAAACAGAAATTAAAAAAAAATACTATGTGAGCCAACTAAAACACATTTACAGAATTTTTTCCCCATTCCAGCCAGGAGGATAAGATGAACTTTGAACCTCCTGTTGCCAGGTTTAAATAGGCTTCAATTCTAAGAGCATGAAAGCAATCCCTTATATTGGTGGTGCGATTTTTGATTTTCATGTGTCCTATCATAATAGTTTTGTGATTTATTACCATAGTCAGGACTAGCACCTAGGACTCTAACTTCAAGTTAACTGTTCATTTGATGGCTGAAGGTGCTACCTGCACGTGGCCCAGTGACATGAAGTAGAGATGGAGAGGGGAGGCTGGAGAGCTAACCAAACTGACCGGCCAGGAGAAAACTCATGCCAGGAGGCATAGACACGACTCAAATGGGCTTATGCACCAAAGACAGTCAATTTGGAACCAGTGTGGGGACTCTCCAAGGAACAGCTGCAGGTAGGCCTTCCCTGGACTTCAGAGGCACGGGAGCTAATAGTTCTCTTTACCTTGAAGTAGTTTGAATTGAGTTTTAGTCAACTGCAAATCTGGGTTCTCACTATTATAAATATTAACGGGTTAAAGCTTACACTGTTGTAGTGCAAAGCCAGTCACAGCCAATATGGAAATGAACGGGACATGGCTGTCTTCCAGTAAAACTCCATTTACAAAGGCAGGGAGTGGGTCAGAATTGACCCTCAGACCAGAGTTTGACCACTCTCGCCGTAGAGTTACTCGATGGGCAGGCAGAAGAGGCGTGAGTCTCTGCTGTGTCCTGACACCACCCATTCTGCAAGCTTAGCTCACAGGTTATCTGGCTAGGTTACAAGACTACATATAACCTTGAAAGTCCCTCCCCACTGTGAGATTCAAGGATGCTCTACACTGACTTTGTCTTGGATATAGAGGTAGAATCACCACCTTTGGTTCAAGTGATGTTTGGAATAGACCGCGTCCTCCAACAAAAGGCCTGCAACCATAATTACCGGTTCCGTAACTGGGCATATGTTGGTGGAAGTCTCAATTCATAGTGAGCCAGTTAAAATGCAAGGAAGGGACAGCAAGCAGATCTTTCGAGTTAGAGTCCAGGCTGTTAATTACTTTTGTAAAAGGAAATACATAAACACGCAGATGGCATTTGTAGTAAATACGATCGTCGACATATAAATATAAAAATCCTACCCACTCCTCAAGGCCCATCTCATATGCAACACACTTCTAGAAATAATCTCGAATTCTCCCTTCATCCGCCTCCACATATAAGCTCTTTCTTTAAAGCATCATGGCTTATGCTTCTCAGGACTAAGTAGTGGCTCTCAAATTTGAGTGTGCATCAGAACCCCTGGGTAAGCAGATGTGGCAGCACATGCCTGTAACCCCATTACTTGGGAGGCTGAGACAGCAGGATCCCAGATTTGAAGCCAGACTCAGCAACCAAGCAAGACTCTCAGTAACCTAGTGAGACCCTGTTTCAAAATAAAAAATAAAATAGGGCTGGGGGTAGAATGCCTCTGGCTCCAGTCCTCAGTTACTCCTCCCCCCACAAAAGAATCTCTGGATGGCCTGTCAAAACAGACTGCTGGCCCGGTCCCTAGGGTTTCTGGTTTAGCAAGCCTAAGGCTAGGGCTAAGAATGTGCATTTCTAACAGGTTTCTAAATGACTTTAATGCTGTGGGTCTGGGGACTACATTTTGAAAACTACTGACCTCCGCCACAGTTTTACAGGCAACAAGTGGATACTTTTGCATGTGTTTTATTTCATCATCAGATTGTAAATTACTTGACTAGGAATGCTACTCAGGTCTATATACCCTGGCGGGTACTTAAGAAACTCAACAAACATTTGGACACACCCAGGGGATGAGATAAGAAGTTAAGCTTTGGTCAGAATAAACTTGACAGCTGTTTCCTACAACAGGTCTTTCTGGAGCCCACAAGGAAAGGAAAATTCAACAAATGTATTGCCAAGAAGTAACCAGTACAAGGTCATGTCTGTGGCTAAACTGCACTGAGATGGAAATCACAGCACGGTCAAGTTCACTCTTCTGATGGAAGACTCATGAAAGCCACCGAATGATCACGCAACTTTTAGCCTACATAATGTAGTTACTGTGTCTGTGAGTATGTGTGGGGTGGGAGTGGGGGGCTGGACAATGACAAACAGTGGAAACATTAAAGATTATCTACATGCGCTTACAATCCAAGAGAAAACGGTGGGGAATGTGCCAGTATTGAAAAACTGCTTTGGTATTAATTTCAAAATGTAAAAAGTAGTCAGGCCCTGGGTGCTACACACGCACTCAAGCAGGGAGGGGAGGCAGCTGTTACCAAAAGTGATTACCAGGTACACAAAAGAGTTGTTGCCCAGGGCCTTCATATTTTAAAGACAAGTTTACATAATAAATTACTTCTAGCAGATAGGCAAAAACTCCCCAAGAATGCAGGAGGATGGTATGGGCCTTCCTCAAAGAGGGCATATACCACGTGACCCCTGACTTTGTTAACCAAGTAACATATCTTGGTTGTGACAAAGGCTTCCACTGGAGATAATGGGCAGGCCCAATCTGCATCAGGGCAGGAAAAAGTCTTTTGGTTAAGCAGGATGGGAAAGGCTTTTGGTCAAGCAGGATGGGAGATAGTATGAATCCTCATAATCATACCAAAAGACTTGCACCAGAGACAGTGGGCGGGCTACACCTGCATTAGGTCAGGGGGAGTAAAAAGACTATTGATTAAACAGGATGGAAGCTAATGAATCCTTATAAATACTGTTCTATGTTCAAAAACTTCAGTGTCCTATTTTCAAGGTACTCTACTACGTCCCTCTGATGTAGTGCTTTATTATTCTATCCCTTCTTTCTACCTTTGTAATAATAAAAATTGCTTAAACTAACAGCAGTATAGTTCTGGCTATTTTTTCTAAACTAGCTAAGAACAAGAACCCACGGCTCCATCTCACACCGTTTTAATTTTGGTGCCCAACGGTGGGGCTCCAGAAAAGGTATGCTGGGGATAAAAAAGGAGCAGCTTGTGGGTAACCAGTGAGAGGGGCTCACCTGGGGAGAGACCATCTTCTCCAAAGTGGCAGTGGAAGAAAGATACCCCAGCCGGCCCAGAGACTGAAAGAGGAGCACAGATGTCCAACTAGGGGAAGGGAAAATTTAAAGGGGGGCTGTTTTGGACTGAATTGTACCCCTTCTTCTTTCATACGTTAAAACCCTACTCCCCAGTATCTCAGAATGCGGCTGTCTTTTAAAAATAGGAGTTTCAAAGAGAAAGTGAGGTTAAATAAGGTCATTAGGGTAGACCCAAATCCAATATGATTGGTGTCTTTATAAAAAGAGGAGATTAGGGTGGAGACACACACAGAGGGAAGACCAAGTGAACTCCGAAGAAGGTCGTCAATAAAGCAAGTAGAGCCGGGCGTGGTGGCGCACGCTTGTAATCCTCGTGCTTGGGAGGCAGAGACAGGAGGATCGCGCAGGTTTGAAGCCAGCCGTGCACGCTGGCTTAGGAGACCCTGTTTCCAAATAAAAATGTAAAAACAGGTCTGGGAGTGTAGCCCGGAGGTAGAAGGGCTTCCAGGAACCCCAGTACCATCAAAAAAAAAAAAAAAAAAAGCAAGTAGAGAGACTTTCGAAAAATCATACCTGCTTGCACCATGATCTTGGCCTTCTACGTCCAGAATTGTGAAAAAATAAATTTCTGTTGTTTAAATTTAACAGAAGAAAGTTCTGTTGCTTAATGCCATACCCAGTGTATAGAATTTTTGTTATGGAACCTCTAACAAATTAATAGAGACTCCAAATCATTATTTCTTTTTTTTGTGTGTGTGGTACTGGGGGTGGAACCCAGAGGCTTTCTACCTCCGGGCTATACTCCCAGACCCATTTTATATTTTATTTGGAAACAGGGTCTCACTAAGTTGCTGAGAGCCTCACTAAGTAGCTGAGGCTGGCTTCAAACCTGCGCGATCCTCCTGTCTCTGCCTTCCGAGCGCGGGGATTACAAGCGTGCGCCACCACGCCCGGCTCAAATTATTATTTCAATAGTATAAGGGTATAAAAGATGCCAAGGGATCTGGATCACACAACAGCCCTGGAATAGAAGGTACCCTGCCCATTATCTTCTGCCTGGAGGATCCCACCAGGTCCAAACTGGTCTCTTCCCCATTCATTCTCCACACAGTAGCCAGAGTGAGGCCTTGAACATGCAAATCCATGGATGCTTAACCCTGACTCCCAACGTCTCCAGTCTCCAGCGGTGTTGTACAGCATTCGAAAGCTTCACTTCACTCTTGGGATAAAGTCAGACTCCTTGCCATGGTCTACAAGGCCCTGTGAGACCTGGATCCTGGTCACCTCCTCAGCCTCATCTCAGAACCTGCTCCTACCTAGCAGCCACACTGGCTTGCTTTCTTTCCCCTCCAATGCATCCCCCGCTCCCTCTGCACACTACTCCAAAAGAGGGACCCCGGGGGTGTGCCTGTGTCTTCCACATCCTGGAAAACATCCCAAGGCAGGCAGCTTTCACAGGGAGAGGTCCTGACTGCTCCGGCCCCACTGCTGGTGTCGGGTCTGTGTCTGTCAATAGAAACTGTCCAAGGAGGAGCTGCCAAGTGTCTGGAGCATTTGCAAGGGCTTTGGGAGAAAGTGAGGCCTCCCAAGAGGTACGCAGGACGTTTGTCCCAGTGACAGCATAATTCTTCTGGGAGTTGTAAAAGGAGCTGAAGGGTGACGTTCTGGGCCCGTCGGCCCAAACCCGTCACCTGCTCTGACGAGCACGATCAAAGAGTCCTTTCTTTTTGTTCTGGATTGCTTGCTCTTCTTCCAGACCCAGAGAGAGGCAGCAAAGCCTCTATGGGTCCTGTCCTCTGTTTCTTTTTATCATCATTTAACCCCAGAGCCTATGCTGCCTAAAAGAATACTAAAATACCCACTTAGATGTACGGCCCAACAGCGGTGCAGTATTTGAAATGAGGACAGTTGTATATACGTGCACTAGACCCACAGCGAACGGATTCCTTACTTTTCCCCATTTACCTATAACCCAGATAAAGCCAGACTGGCCTTGTGTTCAATTTCTTTTGCAGAGCTGTGTTAAATTTTAAAGGTTAAAATAAATGCAGCCAACAATCAAAAGAATAAAAAAGCAATTCAAATCCTTCCTGGCTTCTCTTTCAAAGAAGAGGCGAGGGGAGAAGGCAAGAGTTTAATAACTAGCAAAACGGAGGCCAGCTCAGAGCCTCTCTCATCCATGTGTCGCTTGACTGTCACCAGCCAGAGGAGGCGGGCGAGGCAAGGGTGGCTCTGCCTGTTCTAGGGATGAGCAGACGGAGGCGCAGGGACTGCGGCCATGTGCCAGACACCAGCACAGCCTGGTTTAGTGCGCTTCCTTGTCTGCACATATGCACACACATCCTCGTGCATGCATAAGTAGTCTCCTTTTTACCATTCTGCTCCCTAAAGCATAGGATAATTTTTCTGCTGGCGCTACTGGCAAAAATAAATAATTTAAAAATTACAATTATTGCCAGGACAAGTTCAAGAAACCTCAGAAAGTTCATTAACATTCGATTCTCAAATGCCAGTAAGTGCCGCATTTAGACAAGAAAGGGGCAAATATCAATGACGCAAACAAGTATTTTCACTTGCTCAGCCTTTCTGAGAGAGATTAATGCCTCCCGCCTCCCCCCAAAAAAACCCTACCAGAATTCATCTTTCGTAGCCAAAGAGGCATCCTGTCCTCAGTTGACTCCAGGAATTCTGGTACAATAATTAACATGTGGGCCAGAGGCCCAAACTCACTGGCACAGGATGGTTCTCAGATGAGAAACAGAGAAGCCCAAGTCCCACTCACATAAAAGGCTTGCTGACATTACCTACCGAAAAGAATACAAATGGCAAGGGAGAAGCCAGGAAGAGAGAAAGCAGAATTGTGGTGATGATGTAGGAAACAGGTAGGAGAGGGATGGACGTCTCACCTAGTTAAAAGCCCTCTGGATCTTCTCCAAGGCATTCTTTAAGTTTGTGCCCTCCAGTGGACTTTGCTACCAGCTAAGGAGCATTTCCCCATAACACTGATGTCATAGATGCCAAAATAATCTGGGTCAGCACGCACATTCCAGCCACAGATCAAAGGGTTCAGAGAGCTGCTGCGGGCAGAGGAGCTGAGGGCGATGCCCACTGCCCCGGGCTCATGGGCAGCCTCTGGTCCTGGGGCTAACCCTAGGGGAGACATGGCCTCAGAGCCGTGACATTCACAGCCAGGAAACCCAAGAAAGAAGTGGTCTGATTAATAGGGAAACAGTGAAGGGAGAGATTAGGAGTATCAAGGCAGGGAGACCCACAAAAGATTAAGTTTGAAAGGAGGTTCTTGAAGGGTGCCCAAGCACTTTTAGAGATGTTATGGTTAAAACAGCCCTTTAAGATGGCCAGGCTGATAGGATGGACCCATGGAACGGATGAGGTACTAGATCCAGAGGTCCTGGAGTTAGCAGTAGGCTGAGCTTTGAAATCAGTTCTGCTTCTAGGCTTAGGATTCTAAGAGGATACACACACACATACACACACACACTTAAATTGGGTGCAATTTACAATAACAAAACACATCGATTTTTAAATATAAAGAGTTTTGACAAATACATAAACAAGATATCAATCACAGGGGTACATCTTCGCCACTCCAGATAATTTACTACAATTTCCTGCAATCAGTCACTCCTCTCCCAATCAAAAGCAAACTCTGGTATGATTTCTGTCCATATCAATTCATTTTGCCTGTTCTTGAACTTCATATAAATGGAATCTCATAGTATGCATTTTTTAATGCTTGGTTTCCTTCCAGCATGTTTCTGTGATTCATTCACGTTGTAGCATGTATCATTAGTTTGTTACTTTTATTGGGGAGTAGTAGTCCATTGTGTAAATGTAACATGATTTGTTTACCCTTCTTTTTTATATAGATGAACATTTGGATTGTTTCTAGCTTTGGGCTATTATGAACCAAGATGCCAGGAACATTCTTGCATAATATTTTTGCAGGTATGTGTTTTCATCTCTTATGAGCAAATAGCTAAGAAAGGCGTTGCTGGACCATAAGGAGGTGTTTATCAAATTTTTAAGAAAATATAAAACGGTTTTCCAAAGCTGTTCTACCATTTTACATTTCTGCCAGAAATATATAAGAAATTGTAGCCACTGGGTAAGTGTAAATCTGTTTTAATTTCCATTTCCCTGATAACTAATGATGTTTGCCTCTCTTTTAATGTGTCATTGACCATTTGGGCATGTTCTTTTGTTGTATGTCAGTGAGAATTCTTAACAACTTTTATTGATTTTAGTACCTAGGAAGTCATTGCCTTCCTCCTGGTCACAAGATACTACCCTATACTTTCGTTAGGAAGCTGTATATTACTTAGCTCTTAGTTTACTTAAGTCTATGACCTATCCCCAATTGATTTTGTGTATGATATAATTGGGGGTCTCATAGTAGGACTACTGATGGATAGACTTGTCAGATATAAGGACTTCTTTTATTTTTTACCTTTTATGGTGGCATACCTTGCATAGTGTTATAACAGAAAATCCTAACTATACAGTTCATACATGCAACCACATGCAGATAATTTCTCCTTTTCAATGTAAAAATTATTTGTGAGCCTCACTATATTGGTATGGGACTTATGGTAACTTTACACCATATTAAGTTTTCCCAAATGAAAGTGTATTTGACAAGTATTGATCATTTGAAGTTAGGTATACATGTGGATTTATAAGCCCCAGAAAAAAATCCCTGGCTCCTCAGTGGTCTGTGGCTTGCAGTTGGAGAACAAATACACCCTATCTGACTGACATATGATTCCTATCTTATAGTCTAAGAGGAGCACAAAGAAAAAAAACCATGATGACTTGCAGCAAATAATTTATAGCATAATAATGTTGTAAACCAAACATTCCAACCAAACAGGGGCTTCAGAAGAGGGATTATTCCATCTGTCACTTCAGGGTGGATGAGAGGTAGCTGGATGGAAGAGTATTTTGTCCTAAAGATGGCTGGAATTTTGATAAATGGAGATAATTATAAAGGTCATTGCCAAGTAGAAGGAATGACATTTATTTATTTATTTATTTATTTATGTATTTATGTATGTATTTATTTATTTTGTGGTATTGGGGATTGAACCCAGGGGCTTTCTATCTCTGAACTACACCCCTAGCCCTATTTTATTTTTTCATTTGAAACAGGCTCTCACTAAATTGCTGAGGATGGCCATGAACCTGTGATTCTCCTGTCTCAGACTCCCAAGCACTGGGATTACAACTATGTGCCACCATGCCCTATTTATTATTTTTATTTTTAAAGTGCCTTTGTTGGAATTGTAGTTTACAGAAACCAAAATGAAACGTTTAGGTAAAAATAAAATTTGTTGCTTCTTAAAACTGGGAGGCTGCCGGGCGTGGTGGCGCACGCTTGTAATCCCCGCGCTTGGGAGGTGGAGACAGGAGGATAGCACAGGTTCAAAGCCAGCCGCGCTGGCTTAAGAGACCCTGTTTCCACATAAAAAAAAGTATTTAAAAACATAGGTCTGGGAGTGTAGCCCATGGGAGTGTAGCCCAGAGGTAGAAGGGCTTCCAGGAACCCCAGTACCATAAAAAAAAGAAAAACCTGGGAGGTTGGGGGTGGGCTGTAAATGCTGGGTACATGGCTGGATCCAGGAGCTTTCCTATATGGTCAGAGCGATGACTTTCTCTGTTTTTCATTTCATTCATGTGTAGACAGGAATGACTACCAGTATCCCTAAACCTTCATTTCCTCAGCTCAGTGACCTCAAAGAATGAATTCTTCTCCTTCTCAATCTTTCTCTCTCCAATTCCATGGATTTTTCTGGCCTATCTTGGGTCTAATGTCCACTGAAGAAGAAACCCTTGTTCTACGGTAGGCAGGATACTTTAATTGGCTAGCCTCGGTCATGTATCATCTCATCATCCCAAGGCAGGGGAGTACAGCACCATACAGATACTCCATTAGTATGACAGACAGAGGTAAGTTCTTGTAACAAATCAGGAAGGATGATAAAATATGCTGGACAAAGACTTATATAATGACAAAGGGTCATGGGCTTGGAGTAGGAAGCGTAACTGTAGAGAGAAGAGATAGGAGACTGTGCTCTGGATATTGAAGCGTTGACATGGAATACTGTCATGGGTGTCTCCTTCCCCGTTGGGAGAGTTTCTCATCTGAGACTCTATGGAGCCTAACATGTAACTATTCAACAGATTCCAGGGCAGCCTACAGCCTGGTATTAGTAGACACTTGAAAAGCGCCATATAACACCAGAGTGTGGATTTGGGGGTGTACTGATACGAAGCAAACACAAAGAACAGTAAGCTCTCCGGCCTTCTGTGCCTGTCTTCCCAACAATCACGTCTGAAGTAAAGCCCTTATGATGACAAAGGCAAACTAGATTAGAAGGCCCGGGCATTTCACTGTCATCATTTCATTTTGGAATCTCAAAGCTGAAAGAACCCTTAGAGGTTGTCCAGTATAGTGATTATCAAACTGGCCCACAGGCCACCTTTATTTTGTAAATAATTTTTTTTATTGGTACACAGTCTTATTTTTTTTATACCTTGCTTTCATGATGTAGAGACTGTATACTCTGGAAAGCCCAAAATATTTACTCTCTGCCCCTTACAGGAAGAGTTTACCAAACCCTCGTCTAATAAGGCATACTCTTATTCAATTGGGATTGCCCTCTGCAAACTCAATTTTACCGACTCATAATCAAAAAAAGATTATACATGGAAAATGTTTCTTTTTTATTTTTTAAAAATTTTGGTGGTACTGAGGATGGAACCCAGGGACTTTTCTACCTCCGGGCTATACTCCCAGACCTATTTTTATACTTTATTTGGAAACAGGGTCTCACTAAGTTGCTGAGAGCCTCACTCAGTAGCTGAGGCTGGCTTCAAACCTGTGCGATCCTCCTGTCTCTGCCTCCCAAGCGATGGAAAATGTTTAGAATGGGGTCTGACAAATAATAAAATACTCCTTCCATGTTAGTTAACAAAGTCCTGGGTTATTAATATATACCTCCATTCCTCTTTCCCAGTGGAATGACCAAGAAGTGACTATACAATAATAATACCATAGGATGATTAATTTGTATATTTAAAAGAAGTTTTCCCACCAGGCATGGTGGCACATATCTATAATCCCAGTACTTGGGAGGCTGAGACAGTAGAATCACAGATTTGAGGCCAGCCTTAGGAACCTGGTGAGACTCTATTTCAAAACAACAACAACAAAAAAGGGCCGGGGGTATAGCTTGGAGATAGAATGTCCTTGAATTAAATCCTCAGTAACACAGTAACACACACACACACACACACACACACACACACACACACACACACACTTTCCTAATACATTCAAATGTATTTCGTTACTTTATCACTACCATTACCGAGTGCTTCCCAGGTGCCGGGCGCTGTGCTAAGCATCTCCCACCCACTCTCTCACTCAGCGTTCACCTTTCATTCAGCTTAGGTGTCGGGAGGCTACGGGACCCACTGAAGGCTGTGCCGTTAGCAGGCGGCCACGCTGGAACCTGAACCCAGGCCGTCTGACTGTATAGCTCTTGCTAAACACTCTCCAGGCTCCTTGGCTGGGTCAGTAACCTAGTTTTCAAAGTATCAGTTTGCACAGTCCCAGAAATCAGAATCAGATAACAGTCCCGCCTTGGGCACAAGGGCACGATGCTGACAGCAATGCCAGCGCTGCAGACCCTCTGCCCGCTCCCCACCGCCTGCCCGTGCTGCCAGCCAGCCACTCACACTGCCCCGAGCGCCCCCACCTCCCGCCGCCTCTGGCTCCATGGTGCACCAGTGTGCGTTGCCAGGAGATCTTCCTAAATAATGCACAGCTCCGGTCAGGTCAACACTTGGCTCAAAACTGCTCAGGACTCCTCGCCAGCTAATGCACTGTAACGAATACCCCTCACCCTGGCATGTGAATCTCTCAAAGCTTTGATCCTCACCAACCCCCAGCCTCAGTTCCTTATTGGGCACCTACCTGTTTCCTATGAAGTGTCCACAGACCGGTCTTCCTGCCACTTCCCAGGTCTCTGTCTTTGTATTTTGCTCTGGACCTCAGAAAAAAATATAAAGTCCAAGGGCCTGGGACTCCGAGGTTGCATCATAAGGGTTTGTGGATGCTTGTTCAAGAGAAGGCATGAATAACGCCTCTCTGTCTCTTCTACTTGGCCTAACCCTGTTTTACCCTCCTCAGGATCTAGGTGGAATGGTGCCTTCCCGAGCACTCCTGTCTTCCTCTTCACTCTTTCCCTCTAACACACTTCAGGGTTTCCTTCTCCCCACTGGGTGACACTGGAAGACAGTGCTCTGAGGCCAGGTCCTCTGTCCTGCGCACGTCAGATTCCTGTGTCAGAGCCAGAACCATCACCACACACTGGATCTTCACCACCTGAGAGAATGTGCCAGGAGGGCCGGGACATCTCACTGCAGGACCAGACACATACCCTGCGGCCCCCCACGCCCTCCGTCAGAAAAATGGCAAAAGATGGTGAAAAAGAAGAGAGGGAAGGGGAAGGAGGCCCCGGAGTCAGGCGTACATGGTTCAGACATGAGCGCCACTGTGTTCTAGCTCATGGGGTCTTGTCTAGTTGATGTAGCCACAAACCTCCCTTTCCTGTTGTATAAAATGAAGATATTGAAGTATTCCTCATTCAGTCTGTCCTTTCATATACTCACGGCTCTCTCACTTATTTTAAATTTGAGATTTGGAGCCAACTGTCTCCTCTCAGTTTCCCTTATTTATTTATTTATTTATTTATTTATTTATTTATTTATTTATTTTGAGGTACTGGTGATGGAACCCAGGAACATTCTAACCCCGAGCTATAACCCCAGACCTATTTTTTTTTTTTTCTTTTGCGGGTCTGGGGATGGAACCCAGGGGCATTTGACCTCTGAGCTCCACCCCCTGCCCTATTTTTTATTCTTTATTTTGAAACCGGGTCTCACTGAGTTGCAGAGGGCCTCACTAAGTAGCTGAGGCTGTCGGCGAACCACGGTCCTCCAGGTCTCAGCCTCCCGAATGCTGGGATTACAAGCGTGCGCCACCACTCCCGGCTCCTCAGACCTATTTTTTATTCTTTATTTTTGAAACAGGGTCTCACTGGGTTGCAAAAGGCCTCACTAAGTAGCCGGGCTGAAGCTGTCCTCGAACCGCAATCCTCCTGTCTCAGCCTCCCCAAAGCCAGGAATACAGGCATGCGCCACCAGGCTCGGCTTCCCCTTTTTTAAAATGAGGGTAATATCAGAGTCCACTTCATAGGACTTTTGAGAAGATGAAGTGTTCTGATGCTTTGATGAGGTTGCTTGTGTACCACAAATGCTGTCATTTTGAGCATCATCCTGACTCAAATACTGTGTTGTGTTTGGAGGACTCAGCAATGAAGAAAACGCAGAGGGCCGGCCACATGGCCTTTGTGTGACTTAGAGTCGGGGGTGGGAGAAGAATGAGAAGAATGAAGTCAACAAGCTAATGAGGGTGATAATTGTTGAGTATGGTTAGTTCTGTGAATATTGGTTTGACGTAAGATAATGTGGGGACCTTCCCTAGATACAGAATCCAGGAAAGACCCATATAGGATTATTGTAAAAGTTAAATAAAGTAATAGATATAAAATATTTGCACTCAAATAGGCTGTAGCTGGAAAAGGAGGTCTCTTTAATAGGAAGAAAAGGAGAAAAATAAACCACTAGTTTGAGGCTAAGGAATCTCTGATGAGGATTTGACTTCTCTTTGTTCCAGAAATGCTACCCCCTCCCACACACACACCCAGGTCCTGTCTCCCTCTATGCGACAGTCTCAGGCTGTCTCTGCCCTTTGAAGCAGGGATTTACAGTCGCCTAAGGTGTCCGCACCACATAATCCTGACATCACAGGCGATTCTCCTTCTAGAACGACTCACACCGAGTGTGAAAATATCTAATGCTACGGTTGCCTCAGAGTATCCTCAGAGAGGCAGGGCTGGGAGCCCTGGGCTGTGTCCCCAGATCTTAAAATGCAGGAAGAGACCTCGGGCAGCCCCTATGCCTGCATGCTGAGAGCGGCTTGTAGCAGGGAGATTGGCACTTGGTGGAGTGTGCTTCAGGTGCTTAAAATAGACCAACTGTGTCATTAGGCTATTGCAAAGCCGTCATTTCATTGGCCCTGCTGCTGAGGGCAAGAGGTAACAGCCTGTGGAGATAGACCTGTGCTTTGCACAAAATTAAGCAGATGCAAGGAAGGAGCCTTGGAAATGATACAGGCAATAGAGAGTGGAATTCTGCCAGGAGAGGGGGCGGGGCTGTGGCAGAAGCACTTAAGTAGCAACCAGAGCCCTGGGAGCAAGGGGCAGCAATGTGGAGTCTGCACCGACCCCTTGTTGGCTGGTGAAAGACTTAGAAAAGAGGCCTAAAGAGCCCGGCGTGTGTGTGTGTGTGTGTGTGTGTGTGTGTGTGTGTGTGTGTGTGTGCTTGTAATCCCAGCGCCTGGGAGGCTGAGACTGAGGATTGCACAGGTTCAAAGCCAGCCGCAGCTACTTAGTGAGGATCTCAGCAACCTAGTGAGACCCTGTTTCCAAATAAAGTATAAAATAGGTCTGGGAGTATAGCCCGGAGGTAGAAAGCCCCTGGGTTCTACCCCCCCCCTGTATCACAAAAAAAAAAAATGAAAAAAATGAAAAAGAAAAAGAAAAGAGCCCTAGAGATGTCTAGTAACAGGGCACAACCCAGTAGCACTGTCTGGAATTGACAAGGGGTCACCTGCATTCTCAGGCAGACACAGACCAACTGTGAGCAGACTGTGGCATCGTCCCACTCTGCTTCCACGGCCTCCCCTCCCCCAGCAGGTCTCAGGTCTTCCCACCATTCCGGGTACTCTGAGCCCATCGATCCTGTCCTTCCTGAACAGGATGCTTTAGAAAGAGCTGAACTGGGGTTCGGCAGAGTGGTGCTCTGACCTGCTGTCCACACAGCCTGAAATCACCTTCCAGCAGCTCATGGTGCTGCTGACTCCATCCACACCTGAGCTCAGCCCTGCTTACTACAGCGGCTGCCGAGCCAGGTGATGCAGACAGTGGGAAGTGATAGGAGTTGAGGAGAGGAAGAATTCAAGTCACTTCCTGGAGGAAGAAATAACCAGATGCGGTGAGAGACTGAACGCAGAAGACAAGAGGAAAGGGGGACGTCTTCCCTACTAACATAGGTGACGGGCGGGTGGAGAGTCTACGCACCAACTGGCACCACGAGAGTTGAAGCTAGCTTTTCAATGAAACAAATTATTAAATTTAAGGTTGGATTGGAAGAGTCTTAGGAGTGTCCAGATAAAAATCTCAGTGGCTGGGTGAACCTAAGGCTGAATAGAGATATCTTTATCTTTATCCTCAAACTTAGTGGAGAGAGCAAGCTTTTTAAAAAAAATTATTAACAAGTTAATTCATCACATCTCTTCTGGGCACCTACCATGTGCCACGTACTTTATTTTTCTTTCTGTGAATTATTTGCTACCCTAATTTCTTCTAGGAGAAAGGGGAAGAATCTCAACAGAAGAAATTTCCAGGAAAGGTCTTGGTAGCCACATGAGATGGCTGTTTTGGACTTTCCAAAATCACACCTTAGCATCTGACTATCTAACCTGACTTTGACTACCTGTCCTCAAGTGGACCAGGCATGTCCTCGATGTCAAAACAGCTCTGGAACGGTTCAGCCTCCTAGGAGGTCTTTTTGGGGGCTGAAAATGGTACCGGAGCTGAGATCACTGGTCCAGAGTTGCCTCCTTTGCTCTGGGCCCCATCTCCTGTTGCTAGGTTACCTGGAAACAAGCAATCTCCAGGAGGCGGAGGCAGGACATTGTTTGACCTGCCATTTGCCCAACTGTATCCTGGAGGATATGATATCACCCTCTGGAAATAGCTTAGCTGGGAAAATAAGGACCTGAAGTGGGGTTTTCTCTCTTTAAGAAGACTTTAAAGGCATGGCACAGCTCATCAATTGCCAATTCCAGACTTTCTCTCATAATCATTGGTGGGCCAGCTGTAACATCCCCATCTCTGTATGAAGATACACTTCTTCATAAATGAAGCTATATGGATCATCTACTGCCTGAGGTTTAAAAATTCAGATGCCTCCAGCAGCAAGGTAACATAAAAACATTAAGATGCCCTTGTGTGATTTAATAGGAAGCGGCGGTGACTGTGGTAGAGACCAGTCACTCACAAAAGCCAGCAATCCTATGTACTATTGTTATGGAGGAAGACAGGGTGAGTTGCTGGAGCTTCCAGTTGTGTTTTGCTTTTAAAAGAAGCTAGAAATCCCAATTTCGTTTTTCCAATGTTGCCGAATAATTCAATGTTATTAAACACTTAGTATAGGGCAAATAAAACATGTCCCATTATGCTGGCCACTGGAGGGCAATTTTGCCCACTTGTATGATCCATGAAGGGAAAGACCACATTGGTTTTTTCAGGTTTCCATGTCCCAGCATCATGCCTGGTGTGGACTTGGTATATGGTAAATATCTGTTGAGTGAACAAGTAATCCAATTTTTATTCCCCATGTTGGACATTCCCAGGAACTAGGCAGATTGAAAACCAATACCATGCCTGTAAATTCCTTACACCATGGAAATGTGTATGTAAGACCTGCATAGAGGTGTGGTGGGAGTGTGTGTGAGCAGACAGACAGACAGACTGTGGACATGCCCTATCACCTGCGGTCCAGCCCTCAGAGGTGTGAACTCCTCCCTTCAGGCCTCCAGGAAAGGGGTCCACCTGGCTCTCAGGAGTGGGCACAAAATGAATATTCACGAACTGAGGCTCTAGAGATAACCTTTGTGACATCTGTCTTTAATAATTAGCATTCTACATTACCCCTGGGAGTGGCTGGTATTCAGGAAAAGCACGCCATGGGGAAGTCTTCTCGGGGAGTCATTTCCTTAACAGATACACGCTAGGGAGTGAATTGTGTCCCCCTCCAAATTCAGATGTTGAAGGATTAACACCCAGTTTCTCAGAATGTGGCCTTATTTGGAGATGGTCTTTACAGAGATAATCAAGATGAGGTCATTAGGATGGGCCCTAATCCAATATGAGTGGTGTCTTTCTCCAAAGGGGAAATTTAGCTAGTAGAGGTGGCACAAGCCTGTAATCCCAGTACTTGGGAGGCCACAGGAGGATTGCAGGTTTGAGATGTCTCATAGAACCACCCTGGGTTCAATCTCCAGAAACACACACACACGTACGCACACACACACACATCCACACACACAGAAAATGGCCATCTACAACCCCAGGAGAATGCCAGAGCTGGCTGACACCTTGATTTTGGACTTTTAACCTCTAGAACTGTGAGACAATACACTTCTGTCATGTAAGACACCCACTCTGTAATACCTGGTTACGACTCCTTAGCAAACTAATATACACCATTTTTTAGTCATTTTATAAACTGTTATCTTCCATTTTATAAATTGTTATCTTCCAGGTACTGTTTTAAGCAATCTATAGTTAGAAACTTTTTTCTTCTTGATAACAACTCCGTGAGAGAGGCACTATTATTTCCCCTGAGATTATCATTAGAGACGAGAATCTGGGGTTCAGAGAAGGTAAGTAAGTTGCCCCAAGCACACAGCAAGTAAGAGGCAGGGATAGAATTTAAACTCAGTTCTCTAGCTCCAGTCTGTACCCTTAAGAACTACAGGATGATAATTTAATTGGCAAGGATTCCCCAAAGTAGGAGGTGCTTACACACTTCTGGTTGTTTTCTATTCTTGCACAATGGTATCTGGCTAATGTTGGCGGAGAGTCAGCTGTTGACCATTCACCACAGCAGATGCTATCTCAGCAAGACAAAGCTTTTGCCAGATAGGAAAGCTGGAGTTCAGAACTGATATCACTTCCTCCACACCGCCCAAGTGCTCTTGAAGTCGTAGCATGATTTTCGGAGTGGCATTATTTTCTTTCGGGTTGATTTTTAAATTGTTGCTTACATTATTTCTCTAGTTAGTCTCAAGTAATCATTCATCAACAATTGCTCCATGCATCTGGGAAGCACGATTTCACAAAAACCAAAACCAAACCCCAAACCCTTCTATTCTCCTAATGTATACAATCACCTCTATTTTATGTTTCACAAATTCATGGGGAGGACATTCTCTGGGTACTTGTGTTTGTAAAGGATCCTTTCCTTAAGAAGTCCTTAGAACTCCTGATCCAGGTATTGACGTTACTGGTGGAGCTCATCTTGCTCTTGGGGCATGGTGTCTTCTGTTCTGAATTCTCTGGTTTCTCTAGGTTAGTCCTGCCTGCCCACCGTGTGCCCTGGGAGGCGGCTTTTAGAGGCCCATGACTGTCTTCCTGGTCCTGTGGCTTCTGGTTGAACTGGGCTAACTGATTGCCTGAGGGAGGGAGGAGAGAGGCCACAGGGACTGACCGGGCTGGCCTGGAGCCCAAGGCCACAGGTGCCGTCAAGAGACTCCCACCTCACAGACAGTGGTGTCTCTGGGTTCCTTTGCTGCTCCTGCAGGCTGGGGTGGTTGTGGTGGGAGAGGGCAATGGCTACTTTTATCAGCCTCCTAGTACTGCCCTATCCCGTTCCCTGCTTCTCCTTGTTTGTGTTTCTATGCCCTTCCTGCACACATATGAAGAATCCTGCTATCACACCCACTCAAATTGCACAGCTATTCCCTGCCAGGACCCCAGCGGAGAGAAGCAGGTACCAGGCTGTGCAGTGTATATTTTCTAAAAGATATTTCCCTTTACTTCTAGCTTACAACCACCACAATCCTGACCCTCATGTCCTTCTGAAGACAACTGCCTCTCACTTCGGACCATAATTTCCTATCTTGCCCTTTTCAACCTAAGCTGCTTATAATACTGAGTTAGTAATTTCCCAAAGGTTTTATCTTTCCAATGTACACAGCCTTGCACTGGCTACTGTACCAGCAAGACAGGCACATTTCCAGAGAGATTTGTTTTTTGAATACCATTTCAGAACTTTGCTTTATTCAGTGTCCAGCTTAACTCCAGATTCACTCCACTCACTGAGACCAATGCTTTCTTGTGGTAGTGCATGTAATCCTCACAAGAACCTTGCACACCGGTATTTTATCCCTCATATTTATTTTATACATTATAAACTTCAGGCTCAGAGATATAATCTATTCTATCCAAGACCACAGAGTACATAATAGACTCTGAATTTGAAGTCAAGAACGCTCAGGCTCTTACAGCCCATGGCACCTTTGTGGGGTTTGAATAATCCTTGAATACTTTCTTCAACAAAACAGTCTACTCCAAAACCCAAGTGTGTCAGCATGCTAATCCATGATACATGCCATCAAAGGGGCCAGAGGCAGGAAGGTGCCATGAAGTGAGGGCGCGTGGATATGACACCTTGTTCAAGGAGTGGATGGTGCTCACCAGACTTGAGGAGGGTTCTGCACGAGGGCCAGGATTTGGGGGGGTTATAAGATAGAAGTCAAGATGCTCACTGTTTCTCCCAAATGCTCACTGTTTAGGGTGCAAATGCTCAGTGAGATTTCAGAAGAAAGGATTCCAATGAAACTAAAATTCACACTGGGGAGTCACTGAGCATGGGCTTATTTTTGTCACCGAGAAAATTTTTAAAAAATTATTAGTAGTAAATCTGTTTATACATGTTTATAAAACATTGCCTTACAATCCCATTTAATCCTCCCAAATCACACTGCGTACATGTCTCGACTCATGGTGAAGGTGTGGCATCTATGAGGGTGAGTGACCTGCCTGCGAATGTCCCAAACTCAGCAGTGACTGTGGCCACCAGAGCAACCATGGCAGCCTGACCGCCCATCGCTGTGTCCATGGCTAAGGCCCCACTCCGCGTCTTCAATGAAATATTTACATTTAGTTTCCATTCCATTCTAACTTTTGCAGATGAGACAACTGTGCTGAAGACCGCAGAGCTCTCAAGAGAAAAAGAACAGAACTCAGGAGTCGCTGACTCCAGGACCTACACCCCAACGTCTTGCATGGCAGAACTCATAGCCCTGTGCTCCTCTCCAGATGAAGGAATTAGGAATTTGGCGAGCTTGTCTTTGCCTGCACTTCAGTGTTGGCTACTGAAGAGGGATTGTACCCACTGACAAATATCTTATATATTCAAGCACTTTGTGTGATCCAGCTATTGGTCACGGGACTTGAAGTTGCCGAATATGAGCTTCAAAGTCTCACCGACCAAAGTGGAGAGCCAGGGAAGGTGCCCAGTAGCGGCTGGGAGAGGAGTGAGGACCCGGTCACTGGAAGTAAAAGAAACACTAAGAGTTTCTACTAGGGACAGTTTGGGATGTGAAAATTATCTTAATAGCTTCACATCTCAAAGGGGAGCAATTTGGCTTAGATCAGGTGAGTCAGAGACGTCCTTCCAACACTCTCTCCCTGTGACCTTATATTCCTGTGAGGTTTGATTTCCATTCATCCCATTTGCAGACTCCCAGAGTTGGGAGGAGCCTCAAGGATGATGGTTCTAGTCCCCACAGCCTGAGTCTGTGTCTGCTCCACGGTGCCCCCCCAGAGACCCATTCAGAGAAGCATTGCTATGGAGACCTCAGGGGTTCCTTAGCCATCACTGTTTGTTTTCCACTATTCCTGCAAAATAAACACTCCCCCTCCTTAGAAAATGTAGATGAAGCTGGAATGGCAATATTGTCAGTCCTCATCTTCCGCAATATTAATTATTATTAATTTTAAAAACTGGCTGCCTTCTTTCAGGAGTACTCAGAGTTGCTCATAGGACAAGAGTTTCTTAGGTTTCTAGAGAGAGAAAAGAGCAGATTCAGTTGCTTTTTACCTTCCTTAATTCCTTGAAAAATAGATAAGCCATCTTTCTCTTTTATCATTTGGAGGGAAAAGAATCATAAATCAATTTTTTTTCTTAGAGATAGTGAAAAGTGACAGGTAATTCACATCTTTATTTCCCTGCAAGCACGCAGACGTAAGCGTGTGGCCTACTAGGTGAAACATTCTACAGAATTTTGCTCTTTTTCCGAGCTTGGTATGAAGCCAGCACATCATTCCAAACTGTCAAAAGCAAGAGGCAGAATTCTTTGGCTGTAAGAGGCAGAGGGAGTCCAGCCTCGCTCGCCTGCTTAGCACAGATATGTAATACACAAAGGAAGACAGCAGAGATGAGTCATACAAACACATAGTAAATAAATATATTTCGTTTCCATCTCGGTAGCTTTTGCTTTGTTTTTCTCCTCTCTATGCCAACGGCCTTGAAATGGAGGGAGGGTGAGGAAATAGTGGGGTTGGGTGAGACACAGTCCCAGTAAGGTACTGATTTTTCTGGCTTTACTGTTCAGCTCTAGCCTTTTCAAAAACAAAAATGACACACACACACACACACACACACACACACACACACACACACAGCAAACTTGCAGATTTGTTAAAGGGTCTCTAACCCCTCTTGTCTTTCAGATAAGCAATCTAAAATACAGAGTTGGGACTAATAACCAAGTCATAGACTCCGGGAAGTAAACGTCAGTAAGGATCTTCTGGTTCAACATCCCCCACCTGATGCTGGGGTGACCGAGAAGATCCAGGCTGATTACAGAGTAGGACAGCGAGACTTGAGCCCCGCTGTGTTCTCCCAGGGCACTGCCCAGGCTTCTGCATTCCAGCTAGTGCCATGGTCAAAGGGAATGTGTTGAAGAGAGACAGACTGTGCCTTCTTGCATTGCTGAATACATTTCTCAGAAGCCTAGGCCCAACTCAGAAGCAAAATGTCTGGTCCTGGCTCTGCAAGGCAGTTATTGCCCCTGGCACAATAGAGCTGTTGCCCCAGGGGCTTGCCCTTTCCATCTCTGGGGTGACCAACCAGCCCACAGGTAGGTGGAGAGACCAGCCTGACCCCACCTGGCTAAAGGGCACTGGAGCTGGCTCTTTTGCAGCCTTTAAAGGCAGAGGTGGCTTCATGAGGATTTGTTTATCAAATCACTCTTTCCTACCTACTGCCTGCCCTTGCCCGCCCCCAGGCCAGCCTCCCAGCTCCTCCCAGCTCCCAGGCAAGCAGAGCCTCCAGGGGTTTCCAGATGTGTGCAGGAAGGTCTTCTCAGAGCTCCACATCAGACAATGGCCACACTACTGCTGCCTAGGCCTTCCCAGGCATTGCTGGAAGGAGACAGCAGCCTTCCCAACAGAGGCAACTGGCGCTGCTGATTAAACAGGAGCAAAATCATCACGAAAAACCAGATCCCAAAGCTAGCCCTCTGCCGGGGAGCTCAGAGAGCACCCCAAAGTCTGCGGTCAGGTGTCCACGCAGATGCCAGCGTCCTTCCTCCTTCCAGGCAGCCCCGCGCAGGCTCCAGCACCTCCCGCCCCCACCCCTGTTCCTATGGCAAAGGAGAGGAGGATCCACTTACCGCTCGTGTTCATGGTGATGCCTTCGCACTGGGTCTTTCACTCAACACGGAGGCCCCGGTAGCTTTTTAAATCTTCGATGCTCGCGACCTCACTCATCACCTGGGGGTGAGAAGGCAGTCCGGGGCCAGCTCTGTATCCTCAGGTGCTTTCTCCCTCGCGGCCCCCTCTCCGGCCCGGCTGGAGCCCCTGGCCTTGCAGGCGCGTGGACCAACAGGCGCAGGTGAGCGCGGGAGGCGGGGGCGCGGGCAGGACGCGGGCGCCCGGGGGCCCGGCGCGGGGACCCGCACCCGGGCGGCGGCGGGGCTGGCGGCGTCTGCTAGCGCGCACCCCGCACTCTTCCAGCCCCACGACTCCCGAGCCCAAAGGGGGTGTGGACCACAGGGAGGCAGGGCGGGGGCAGCGCGTCCCCGCCCGGCCTCGGGCAGCAGCGACCCGCCCCGGGACCCACCTCGCGGCCCGCGTCGGGAGCCAGAGGCCCCTGGCCCGGCCCCTGCGCCCGGCTCATGAATCGTGCTCGTCGTCTGGGCTCTGGGCTTCCAGGGCGAGCCAAGCGAAATAGGAGAGCTCGCCATCCATGATGCGGGCTCGCGGGCTGGCAGCGCGGGGGGCGCGGCCGCTCGCTGGCGCCACCTGCTGGACCGACGCGCCGGCGCGTGTCCGAGGCCCCGCCCCGCAGGGCTTCTGCCTGGTCCTGGGGCGATGGGGGCTGCGGGGGACCCTGGTGTCCCGGGGGAGCCGGAGGGTGCCCGAGCGCTTGCTTTTCCTCTCTGGATCCTGGGGATATTGAGCGTAGGGGCTGGACATGAGAGGGAAAGAGACGTATCGTGAGGGGCCGTGAAGGAAAGGCTTGGCAGAAGAAGGTTCCCACCCAGCCAGGTGCTGACCCTGAGGGGCCTGGGGCAGGCTCCTGCTGTGTGTGCCTGGTCTCTTCGATTGTGGAATGAAGCGGTTGTGGCACCAGGGGGTGAAGTGTTGGGATTCTTCCAGCCTTCTAACATGTCCCTGTGTAACCGATTCTCTTGAAATTTTATTACCTCTCTTCCTCACTAGGATGTCAGCTCCAGGAGGAATGTACCTGGGTAACAGAGTTCACCTCCTATCCCCTCTGCTGGGGATAGGTCTAATGCAGTAAGTACCAATAAACATGCAAAAGACCTCATGACCCAGGTCTTTTCTGGTTTTAATACTACACAGCCCTAAGAGTACAATGTCCAGACACCTCCACTCCTAAGCACTTCCCACTATGAGGAGACAACAGGTGTGTAACTGTGTGACTAACCCCACAGGTCCATCTCTGTTTTTTTATGGTCAACCAATTCTTCTTGCCTCGTATAATTTTTTTGGCAATTAGTTCTTTTAGGTGTTCATCTGATTATTTTCGGTTACATTTGACCAAAACTGGGCGGTGTTCTGTACATTACCATGACTACTAACTCTAACACCTTCTAAGCAGAATTCATGGTCACCGAAGTGTGAATCTGAGCGTCAGAAAACAAGGCTGGGAGAATACATAATCCCTGCCCATGGCATGAATGACCAGCTGGAGCATTGTAAAGAAGCCCTGAATGCTCACATTCTCCACTTCTAGATAAGGAATCAGCCAACCAGAGAAGCTGAGCTGTCTCTCCCAGATAACACAGCATCCTGTGGAAGGGCTGGACCAGGTCTTACTCCAAGCTTGGTCCCATGTAAGAATAGCTCAGTGTCCCAGAATCTGGGATATCCGGGTAAGATGACGTCGCCACCCTCTTAAAACTAGAGAAAGAATACTTTTTACGTGTTCAATGTTTGTACGTTTCTACATTACACAGGGTGAGAAAAATTGATGTCTTATGACCACAAGGCATGATTGCAATGAAAGAATCTTTAGGCAAATCAAAGGAACGATGGACTTGAAACACATTTTGATAGTGTTTCAGATTATTTCTCCAAAGGGTGAGGATGAAATACCTTTAATATCTCCACAGTGGTTCTAAGTTCTGTATTCTGTATAAACAACACACACCTGATATTATGCAAAAAAGTAAAGATTTCCAGGCTCTGGATTCCCTTGTTCAGCACTGTGAGCAGGTGTCCCAGAAGATACATAGTCATTTGCTATTAAAAAGGGCAGAAGAGGCCGGGCGTGGTGGTGCACGCTTGTAATCCCTGCGCTTGGGAGGCGGAGACAGGAGGATCACAGTTCAGGGATGGCCTCGGCTATTTAGTGAGGCCCTTTGCAACTCAGTGAGACCCTATTTCAAAAAAAAAAAAAAAGGGGGCAGAGGGTTTGTCCAATTTGCCGAGTTCCAGGAATTGCTCAAGGTGATGAGGACAACTGATGACAGAATAAATAGTACATGAATTAAACACTACGGTTCCAACAGCTTCCTTTTCAGGGAAAAGTGATGCCAGCCAAACCTGTAAACAACTTTATGAGTCTTTAAAATGAAAGTAGTCAGGACTGAATGTTGAAGAGTGGTAAATGACAGGAGCTGGAAGGTATGTAATGAACGCTGCAGAATTTACTCCCAAACTCCAAAGAATGAAGGAAGAGAGAGAGTTTTCTGAAAGGACCGGCTCATCTCATCAGAGCTAAGCGTGGCAGACATCAACAGGGTGGGCTTCTTAGGATGATTTCTGAGCCAACAGTCCAAGACCTCTTGTTGATTTCAGCCCCGCTTAGCCAAGACTTCAAGTCTAAGTAATTCCGATAACTAGGAAATAATCAACTACTATTTATACTGATCGTGTAAAAAAATGTTTTGTGACTATTAAAATAATTTTCTGACTCATAAAGAAGGGCAGAGGCTTGGAATAGCTTTGAAACTAATAAGTGATTAGCAAATATTTAAATGATTCCAATAGACCTCTAGAGATTCCTACATATTCAGATTGGAATCCCTTATTCAGTGTTCAAGTTGTAGGTAACTTGCTAGGTTTTAATGCTTGAAAAAAAGAATTTTTTTTCTGGGAGAAAGATCTGATAGATATGTAAAATTAACAAAACCAGTCCATGAATATGTTTAGTTATAACCCAAAGCCTCAGTGTTCAGAAAATTTCAGATTACAGGGCACTGTGAAGTAAAAGAATGGCATCCATCCCTTCCTCCAGTCACTCAGCCACTGTGTATTAAGTATCTGATTTGTGCCAGGCCTGTGCTGCTGCTGGGTACCACGGTGAACAGGACAGACAAGGCAGAGCAATTCCTTGCTACCCTCATGACAAAGCAATTTAATTTTATGACAGATAGAAACTATAACTGAGCAAAGTGCGAATTAGACAAACCTCATGGTGTTCTAGTTTAGAGCCCGGGTTCTGTTTCTAGCCTGGCTGGTTTGAAATCCCAGGTGCATCACTGACTAGCTACATGAACTAGACAAGATACTCAGCCTCTAAAAGTCTCAAATTCGTTATCTGTAGAATGGGTATAAGGACAACACCGACCTTTTGGATTGTTTGTGTATTAAAAGCCTTAGTGTCATGTGTGCCAAATGAAGAATTGGTGTATGCTAATTATTGGTATCATCCTTTGCTGACATCTACCCCCACTGACAATCCTGTCATGTCCTGTGTATGGAGACCTGTTGGGCTTTTCCACAAAGCAGTGGCCGTGAAGACACACCTCAGAGTTTTCTGATTACAGGGAACTCAAATGACCAGTTCTTCTACTGTAGGGTCTTTTAAATAATACATCCAGCCAGATGCTGATGAATTTAGTTCTTAGGAGAGACCAGTGGGTCTTAGACCACTCTAAAAGGCCCAAATAGCTTCTACTGGCAAACAATCTCACTTTTCCTGCAGTTTTAAAGCTAGGAAGAAAAGGGTTAAAAGAAGCTTAAAAAAGGATCCCCATGAGGATGGCCACAACAATTGGAGGGGAAAGACGCAGGAGGAAGCAGGGGGCCGGCCCTCTGGGACCATGTCTGTGAAAATCATCAGGGGAGCAGAGAGCTTCACCCCTTCTTGCCACAGCTGGCCTCTGAGAACTACAGAGCACAGGGTCCCTTTGTTTGGAAGTCTGTTTTGAACTTCAAGACTCCAGATGAAGACAAACAAGTCTCACTCAGAAACAGGCAAATTGAAAAGCCATGTGGCAAAACCATTGGGAGACAACTTCTCTACCTTCTTGGAGGGGAAACAGGAAGTCCCTTAGGGCCGACTTCCCCCATGACCATTGCTGCCCCACCCCCCGCCCCTGCTGGGCTGCCTCCTGTGCTTCTCCTCTGCACGAAGATGTCCATCTTTCCTGGCTTCCCGTCCTGAATCTGACTTTTTTTTTTTTTTCTGTACTGGAACACAAGAGCATTCTACACCTCTCGCCCTATTTTTTTGTTCATTATTTTGAAACAGTGTCTCACTGAGTTGCAAAGGGCCCCACTAACTAAGTAGCTGAGGCTGTCTGAAAACCACTATCCTCCTGTCTCAGCTTCCCAAGTGCTAGAATTACAGCGGTAGGCCACCATGCCAAGCCGGAACCTGACATCTTGAGCTGTCCTCTTCACTGTCCACTACCTTCCCCGCTTCGCTGTTATGGACCAGGGCAGCCTGGGCTTCTTACTTTTCTCTCCATTTGCCTTTCTGTCATCCTGCTTCTATACTTCTTTCTGTCATGACATCGCACCCCTCCCCACCCCACTCTGGTGCGGCACCTGTTCCTCCACAAACACCTGCTCCTTCATCCTCATTGATGTACATGGATGGTCCTTCTAGGCTACGGGGGATGGAGGGTGGTGTTTGTTTTCTGATAGTCCCACTTGTCATTCCTACACTATTTGAATACCTCACCAAGAGGGAGTATTTTGCTTTTGAAAAAGATATATACTGTTAACCACATCAGATGGAGCTAATATGTGGCGTGGGAATCATGGTATGTGATTAAATAAGAAAGAAAAATTGCAGGAAAGTATATACAGTATGTTTTTTTTTATTTTTTATTTTTTGATGGTACTGGAGTTCCTGGAAACCCTTCTACTTCTGGGCTAGGCTCCCAGACCTATTTTTGTACTTTTTTTAATTTGGAAACAGGGTCTATTTAAGCCAGCACAGCTGGCTTCGAAACTGAGCCATCCTCCTGTCTCCGCCTCCCAAACTCAGGGATTACAAGCGTGCGCCACCACGCCTGGCTTACAGTATGTTCTTTACAGTAATTTATATATGTGAGCATATAAATGATATGTAACGTATAGTACATATGATACATAGAATACACCTATGGTAGAATAAATCACATAGTGAGATGAAATGGTCTAGATCAGAGTCCCATCTACTGTTTCTAGTTGTGTGTTCATAGACCAGTGGCCTAATCTAAGCCATAACTTCTTCTTGTGTAACATGGGAATCACAACAATACCTTACCGTGAGCATCAGCAGCCACACGAGCCCATGGCTTAGCGTCCTATCAGATCAGGCATGTAGTAAATGCTCTCTACACTTCAGTTCTTGTTGGCCTTGGAGCAAACGAATTGACTTGTTAGGTCAATTTCTCAGTCTATCTTCGCATTATAAATGGAGGATTGGACTAGAGGATTCATGAGGCCCCTTTCATTCTACTATTCTTAGCAATACGTGTTCACTAAGAGCCCTGTGCTTGGAATTTGACAGAAGAGCTGAGCATATTGTAGGTTGATGGGGGGACCTTTGTCCCCCCAGGGGCAATGTGTTTGTGCTGAGACCCAGGCTCTGAGCAGTCTGCTCCTCCAGGAGGTAGGCTTTGCCTGGTGCTCCCTAACTCCATCCACGTCTACCTCCTTCCTCCCCCGGGGAGGCCCTCCAACCTAGGTGGGATTGGCAGGGCTCAGGTCTATTTTTCAGGCTGAAATAACTTTGCAGAGGGGTTATGCTTCTTCCTCTTGTTCCTCACATTGTCTTGTGGAGAAATGTTAAAAAAAAAAAACTAAACTAAATCAAAGTGGTTCCTAAAATGTATGGGAAATCTGTGGGGGGAACAAAGGAGCCAGCTTTGAGATCAGAAATGGGCTCACTGCAGGATTCTGCTGAGGTTTTGCTCTGATGTCTATCCATAGCTGGAGCCCCCTTCCCAATAGTCAGCCTCCCAGCAGAAGGAAGGGGCTGGGGTACAGCTAGTTGGGGGTAGGAATTTGGGAGATCCAAGCACTGGGCTCAGCCCTGCCTTCCCCTTGGCCAATCTTCTCTGGGCTCAGTTTCCTTAGAGGTAGAAACAGTCTAGAAGGATTGCCAGGGAGCATTCTATCCTATTCATTTGGCTCACAAATTGAGACAAGAGTCATATCACTGACTCACCAACACCTTCTCTTCTTCCTTCGGTTTTTCTGCTTGCAGTGCCCACCTCTGCTGTGTTTCCCTTGAATAAAGCTGGTCATTTCTTCAGTCATCCTCAAGTCCTATTCCTTCTACGAATCTCTCTCCTGAGCTTCTCTAGTACTGCCAAGACCAGTCACTAAGGGGATTCATCTTATCTCCTGCCCCTTCAACCCCCTTGGCTCCCTGACCAGAGGAAATTCTAGCCTTTCAGTGAGTGTGTTAGATTGTTTTTAATGCATTGACCAAAATACCTGGTAAGAACAACTTAGAGGAAGAAAGGTCCATTTTGGCTTATGGTTTCGGAGGTTAGTCCATTGTTGGCTGGCTCCAAGGCAGAGGCATCATGGAGGCAGGGTGTGATGGAGGAATGCTAGTCAGCTCAGATAAAGCCCCCAGAGCCACATCCCCAGTGACCTACTTCCTCTGTCCAAGCCCCACTTACCTACAGTTATCACTCAGTAAATCCATTTAAATTATTAATCTGTCAATGGATTAATCCACTGATGAGGTTAGAGACCTCAATGATTCAGTGATTTCACCTCTGAACTTTGCTGTGTTGCCTAACATATGGGCTTTCTTAGGGGACATCCCAGATCCAAGCTGTAACAGTTAGTTCGTTCATCTTGAGAACTTTGAATTACTCTTGTCTACACTTTATTTGTTCTTTTCTGGTTTCTCTATAAAACCAGAACCTTCTCATTCTCTAAATCCTAACTCAATTGACTTTCACACCCTGTGGACTTTTTCATTTCTTCTTAGAGTTCAATTAATTAATCCCTATGTTCTCTTTCCCCAAGTATGGTTCTTTTCTCTCTTCATCCACTTAGATGCTCTTTAAGACCCAAGTTCTCAGCTGGGCGTGGTGGCGCACGCTTGTAATCCCAGCATTCGGGAGGCTGAGACCAGAAGATAGTGGTTTGCGGACAGCCTCAGCTACTTAGTGAGGCCCTCTGCAACTCAGTGAGGCCCTGTTTCAAAATAAAGAATAAAAAATAGAGCAGGTGGTATAGCTCGGAGGTCAAATGCCCCTGGGTTTCATCCCTAGACCTGCAAAAACAAAACAAAACAAAACACAAAACAACCCAAGTTCTATCACTGGATATTGTTTTCCTCTAAATTCTTCAGAATGTGCTGAGAATGCATGCCTCTCCTAGTCATTTTTTTTTAAATTGTGGTATTAGGGCTTGAACCCAGGGACATTCTACCCTCAGCCCTATTTTATTTTGAAACAGGGTCTCACTAAGTTGCTGAGGGCCTCACTAAGTAGCTTGAGCTGGCCACAAACCTGTGATCCTTCTGTCTCTGCCTCCCAAGTACTGGGATTACAAGCGTACACCACAATGCCCAACTCTTTCCTCGTCCTTAAAGATTGCAGGTGGGTCTCCATAGCTACCTGGCACAAAGGTCCAATATTGCCCTGTACGAGAGAAAAGTTCCTGGGCCCCCCTCACTTCCTACCCATGTGACCTTGGACAACCAGTGAACTCTTTTTGTCTCAATCTACTCAGCTATTTATTGCACATTATAATAATATATAATTATTCTTTATTTATAGCTCAGGGTTGATCCAGGAAGGAAATGAGAAACTACATGTTTTGTAAACCAAAGTATATGTGAAGCTGGCTGTGATTACTTTTCCATCAACTCATTATAAATTAGTAATTCAAGTTCAAGCATTTTCACAGAATTTGCAAATTCCTATCTGCTAATATCCAGGAAGCGCGTGGAAAAGGACGAGCACAAGCCAGTGGCTATGTGTGTGCCAATCATTTCCCCAGGAACACCCTTAAAATGCCTTTCTTTGGTTGAAATGGCACATTGTGATCTCCACATGTTGCCCACACAAAGGAAGACCCTCTCACAAATGCTCTGTAACCTCTGAAAAGGAATCAAACCCCGACTTGTGAGACAACCCAGAGGTTTAATACTTGGAGTTGTAGGATCAAGGACTGTAAAATTTTTAGAGTTCATTGAAACGTGGTTCTTCCTTGTACAGAGTTTCAAAGAAGTTGGGAATTGGCTAAGGTCATGCAGGGAGTTCATGAGGACAGTGAGGACAAGGGCGAGTCTTCTGAGTTCGGATAACTACTAGGTGCTATAGAATTTTTACAAGTGATTCAGCTTTCATTTGGGAACTGCATCTAAGAGCCAGGGCCTCCACCTACTAGAGAGAAACACTCACCGAAATGTAGCAAGAGGAAATTTCATTGCGATATGAGGAAATTTCTAATATAAAAAGAATTGGAATAGTCTTAAGTTATGATTCATATAGAGATAAACTGTGGCATATCATACCATGGAATATTACCCAGCAATTGGAAAAATTAGGTGGGTGTTTATGCAATAACCTGCATTGTTATTCAAGACCTTTTGCCTGGCGAGAAGCAAAACCAAGCTGCAGAGCCATTAGGTAGAGCATGCTACAATGCATTAAAACAGACCCATAAATGTCACACTATATTTTCTAGGAGTGCATGCATATGCATTTTAAGGCACAAGTAATGGTCTGGAAAGATATCCACCAAACTGATAATAGTATTTAGTTCTGGATGGGAGGGAGGCGGGGGACTAGCAAGATGACCACAATTGGAGGAGAGGAATATAAGGAAGGGGACATTTGCTTTAGGAACTATATTTTATTTCTTTTCTTTCAAACAAAGCAAATGTATTCATAAGTTATTATGTAATTAAAATTAATAATAATGATTTTAAAATTAGGCCTAGACTCTACTGAGCCCTTCCTCTGAGCTGGCTGGGCTGATTCATGACTCTTTGAGTCATGGGACAAAAAAGAAGGGAGGGAGCACTCTGCATCTCAGTGCTGTCTGGTGGCTCTGTTCCTGGGGGCGCCTGTGGCCTGTGGGGGCTTGTTCCTTAGCAGGCCCTGAGTGTGAGTACAACCTGTCCAGGAGTCAGTGTGTCACTTCCTGAGCTGATCTGGTCATTTACCACAGTGTCTCCACAATAGACAGGCCTGCAAGCACAGCTGACACAGAACTATGACCGCTGTGAGCCTGGAGACCCCAGCTCCAGCCCCAGTCCTGCCTGAGCCTTCTAAGCCAAGGACCCTAGGGCAAGACCTGCAGGCCCCGCATCCTGCCTCTGCCCACCACCTGACCTCACCCGGGCACCTCTCCTGCTCACTCTGCTTCAGCTGCAAGCTTTCTTTCTGTCCCCGCTGCCTCCAATGCTTACCTCTGGTGTTCATGGCTGCTGTACCTTCGGCCTCGCTCCCCTCAGAATTTCATGTGACAGACTCCTTCATTCCTCAAGTCTCATCTCTGGTGCATGTAGCCTCTTAGAGAGGCCTGCTAAGTCCCTCTCTGCCACAGTATGTTGTTTTGTGTCCCCGAGAACACAGATGACTCCCTGACACCATCTTGTATAATTTATTTTGCACTCATTTATTGCCTGAGTTCTCCACTCAAATGTTAGTGCAAAAGGAGAAGGTGAATTTCCTGTCCTTCTCTGTAGCCCAGGTACCAATAATGGCATCTGGCACATAGTAAGTGCTTGGTAACCATTACTTGAATGAATAAATAAGCTTCACAAGTCCAGAGAGAAGAGTGTGCTTGGAGAAGAACTTCAAGTTTCCTTCTAGCCCTGTAGTCACTAATAGAGTGTCTGAGTCAGGCAGGATTATGTGAAGAGATGATCCATGGTTCCTCTTCCCAAGTTGGTCACTGTGGGATGAAGGGATGGGGCCTGGTACTTAATCCCCAGATGCATCTGTTTTCTCACCTGAAAGATGAAGGAATTGGACTACATGCTTCTTTTTGTCTCAAAGCTTTTACTATGCTATGAATTATAAATGGTTTGGGTCCATGTGTTCAAATCAAGATATTTGCCTGAATTTACTTTCTTGAATACTTCCCTAACAGCAATTTGAGTCCCCTCCCCCATTTTCCCTTTTCTCATAAAAAATGGAACATGGCGTGTGTGGCAGTATGGTCTCGGGTGTGCTGTAACATGAAATCCTTTATGCAAAATTCATTATTGAATCAAAGGCTGTGGTTTTTTCTACTCCCTTCTTTCTTTGCTCTCCAAACAATTTTCAGATTTGACACCTTTATGAACGTCTCTGGCCTTGTAGCAGAATAAAAATGCTGAGCATCTAATCACTGGGGCTACATTATGAATCTGACATGCAGAAGGACATGGAATATTTGTCCCCGAACCCCTTGTTCTTGCACATGGAACAGAGATCGAGACGGGTGAGCACCTGACTTTCTGTCTAGAAGAAAGAAGCTGGGTCGGTTTGGTCTCTAGGGCCAGTTTCTGATTTCAGTACTGTGTCTCCATCTCTCTTTTGAGAGGTAACTGATCAGGTGCTGACTTGGGGACTGGAGGCCAAGAGCATAATAAAACCTCCTTTTACTGAGAGCTTGCTGTGTGCCAGGCGCTGTGCAAACAGCTTTGCAGACACCATCTTATTCAATTTTATTTCTTCCAAGAACTTGGTGAGGTAGGAATCATTACTCCCATTTCTCAAATGAAGAAACTGAGGGTTGAGGAGGGTGATCCAAATATCTCAACTGGTGGTGGTGGAGCCAAGATCTGAACCCAGGTTGTCTGGTGGCAAGAGCTCAGTCTTTCTTCTACTCCTTCCGGTGCCTGTATAGTACAGGATAACACACATACCCTGGAATTCAAGTCTGGCTCTGCCAGGGGAAGGTGGAGCTGGTAATTCTTAACATTCAAGACTCTACTAAACATTTTCAGAGAAGTATTCAACATCAGATTGAAAAAGAGCTATGCTGTAAAGTAAGCACCATTCATTTCTTCCATGAATACATGAGCACACATGCTATGTGCCGGGAGAATGTATGTACTTTGTTGTCTTGAACAGAGATTGTCCCTGCCCTCAGGCTTAGAGTCATTTTACATTAGAGAAAATTAAAGCTGAAAGATTCTGAGTAACAGGTCCAATTCCATCCAGCTGAACTGGTGTTCGAATGCAGCCACCAGGCTCCTCAGCCACTAAACTTTCCTGCCATGGAAAACAAGACCTCCATGGTTGTTTCCATCTTGAATGGCTGCCTATGCTCTTTTTCTTCCTCTGATCTGCAGAAACGTCTTTACAAATCATTCAGTAAGTTGCCAAAGGTATTGGTGAGTATGAGTTGGATGGAACCCCCGCAAGGTTTATCTACCGTGGCACCACTGATATCTTGAGCAGGAAAATTCCTTGCTGTGGGTCCTGTCTTGCACACTGTGGGATGCTTAGCAGCATTACTGGCCTTTCTGCTCACTGCAAGGTTGGGGTAGATGACCCATAGCTTTAGCTATGACAACTAAAACGTCTCTGAATATTACCAAACATCTCCAGGAAGACAAAATCTCCCCTACCTTCTATTCCCTGGAATAGAGTTTTAAAGAAAAACATAAAAATGTGGTTCTGTGTAGGTTAGAGGCATCCTGGACTTTCTCACCAAGCAGAGTTGCTGAAGGTGGAGGTGAGGTTGGAGGGGAGGTTGTATGGTGCATGTTTCTGGTTCATGGTCCAATAAGTTTTATGTGATGAAGCTGATGTGTGTGATTCCTCCTAGGTATGTGGTATGCTCCCCTCCAGGAATGCGTGGGAGGAATAAGGCTTTAGAGAAGTTATCTGAGAGAAGTTATCTGACTTCTCTCAAACAAGTTCTTGACATATACAAAGGCAGAAACACATTCTTCCCAAACATAGTGCAAATATGGACTGAATCAAGACTTTGGAGGAGCCTCTGTACAATAGTAGGCGAGTATTTGCTAGCACAGTTAATCGTGAGATCCCCGCGGACTCTTTTCTCTATAGATGCATGGCCCGGCCCATGCTGCCCCCTGCTGGTTAAGGCCTTTAGTGAACTTCTGTGTAGATCAAAGGATTAGAAAGCTCAGGCCGTGGAACAGAGTGAAGAGCCCTGAGTTCTATATCCTGCCCCTTACCCCTGTGAAAGGAACCCCTGGGGCTAAATTTGCCAATATTTCTGCTAATCTGAATCAGCTAGGAAGTGTATAATAAAACGTCCAAGGACCCAGCCTCCAGAGATTCTAATTCTTGGGGGTAGGGCAAGGTCTGGGAATTTGTGTTTTCACAAATCTAAGTGAGTCAGAAACACTGGTCCATGTGTGTTTCTCTGCGTATGGTCCAAGGGCTAAGTCCTGAGTCGCCTGAGTCACTGGGTGATGGGGCCATGATAGAAGGACTGTGAGCAAAATGGGTCAGGCTCCTGTGGCTTCAAGCAATGTGGATCCTGGGATGCAGATCTAGGCATGCCACTTTCAGAGGGACCTGGCCAAAGTCTAAAGGAGCAAAACAGAATGCTGTGCAGTCCCAGTGCACAGCAGGAAGGAAGCGGGGGAAGAGACCAAAGGGGGCATGCTGGATTTGCTCAGGGTTGTCCGTGGAAATTATCAAGATAAGCACCCAGGAAAGCAATGAGACAGATACTTATATTGTTCCTAATCATTATAATAGATGAAAAAAATCAAGTACATAACCTGATTTGTTGTGGTTTATAAAGTAAATAGCTCTAAAAACCCAAGTCTCTTGGAAATGGCAACCCATTGAGTAGAAAGAGGAGAAAACTGCAGCGAGGTTGCCCCTGGTCTTAGATACTGAGTGGGATCTTTCTGATTATCTCTGGGGACAGGTAGCTCTGTTTTTTTTTTTTTTTTTATGCACTTCCGTGTAGGTGTTCTAGTTGGAACTGAGATTTTTATCTCTGATGTGGCTGCCAGGCACATTCTGCTCACTTGGGCACCTCTTCCTCCTCAGCACCCTGTACATTCCAGATGCATGAAAAATACCTGATAGCAGCAGAATGGGATGCATTCATGCATGTGTGCAAAACTTTACATGAAAAACAACACTGAAAGCACCTGTAAACAGCTCTTTTAATCTCCATAGCCATTCTGTGAGATAGGCCTTTTTATTATCCCTGTTTAATCATCAAAAAAAACATTTTAAATTGGGGTATTTATGTATAAAGAAATATAACTTAAATCTGACAGAGCTAGGATTTGGATGAAGGGGTCTGACTCCTAATCTAACAATCCACCGTATGACAGTATTAAGAGCACATTGCATTGAGCAAGGCTTTTGCCAGAGCAGAAGATGGTCTAGGGTCAGGGTAGGGGTCAGGTTGGAAGGATGTATCCTCTGTGTAATCCCTGGCACTCTCTGGCATCTGCTCTCGTTTAGCTCATGTGGGCCCCAAGTGCACTTCAACAAGTAAGAACAGAAGGCACTTTCTAAATGGTTGGCTCTCTACAGATGACATGGATGAAGGAGATCCGCAATCAGGGAAAGGATGGCGTGGGGACCATGTCTGCAGGTTATGACATCTGCGGAGGGTGATGGAGACATGTTCATGAGAGATGCCTAGGGCCTCCTTCCACAGTGCTCTGTGCAGGTCAGCTAAGAGATCTGCAGTCCCTGGAATACTCTAGTTGCAGAAAATATGCAACTAGACATCTCCCTTGATGTCCTTCCTTTTATAGTGATACAGAAGTGTAGGGGAGGTGCCCAGCCTCCCTTCCATGAGCTCCTCTGATCCCCCTACTTGGCCAAGAATTTCCCCTCCACCTTCCCTTCTCCCATCAACTTCTTATTCTGTTATTTACTTGCTTATATAACCATAATGATATATGCACAAATTAATTATTGTTACAAAAGCTTCAGATAAACAGAGATTCTGAAAAAACATGGTGGTGCCTCTTACACCTATCTCATCCCCTCTCCCTTACCCAGCTATGTGAGGGCGGGGACCTCTGGCTCTGCTGCCTGCTCGGTTCCCCTCCCCAGCACAGACAGGCACTCATACTCACTTGTGGAGGGCAAAGACCTACACACATACACACACACACACACACACACACACACACACACAAACACACACACATCTCTAATGGCTTTGTTGTGTTTTACATAAATGGAATCATACTATATGCACAGCAGTGCAAGTTTCTTTATGTTTTGCATAATAGTATGTCTTTGGATTCTTGGCTTGATTCTGTGGTGACCTACTTCTTTTTAACTGCTAAATCATCACTCCCACATCAACGGGCACCTGGGTCTTTCCATTTCTCACTTTGTCCAGGGATGCTGCCAACAACCTCGTGTGCTTTCTCTTGGAGCAGGTGTGAGCCTTCCTCCAGGAAGGACCCCAAGGTGGGCTGCTGGCTGGCTTCCTGGGGCCCTGGCTGGGTGGGCTTGCTTCTACCATATTTGCTGAATCAGAACCTCAATTTCTCTGAAAGATCAGCTGAAGTGAGGAGAAATTCCTTTGCCTGGGAGTGGTAGGGAGTGTCAGTCCGGGGCTTGGGTCATGAACTTGGCAAATACACACACACACACACACACACACACACACACACACACACACACACATACACACACACACACACGGTCTTATTGGTGCCTGCTCTTCAAGGAACCAACCTAATTTTAAGCTAGGAGCACTATGGTATTAGAGCTCCTGTGGAAGCACACTGAACTGAGAGTCCTGAGGCTTGGGTTCTAACATAGACAGGCTTGTGCTAACAAATGGCTTCAACTCTGTGGCCTCAGTCCCATGGTCTTTGAAATGGGTGTGAGGGCCAAGAGGTGGAGGAGGCACAGTACCGGCTCAGAACACTTCAGTGCCAGCCCTCCAGGGGAGGATGCAGTTGCCTGCTCTGGGTTCCAGGTTTGCCGTGAGAGCCAAGACATGGGGAGCTGAGGATTTGAAAAGAGCAGCTGGCTGTTCCTGGTGGGGCAGAGCCAGCAGCTTGGTGACCCTGGTCCTGCACAGCACCCCCCGCCCCCGAGCTGTAGCTGTCTGTTCCTCAGCGGAGCCCCTGCAAGGCCACGTGTCACATCCACAGAGGACAGCCCCTCAATACCTGGCCCCTGGCTCAGGGACCTGAGCTGCTGCTGGCTGCCTGGCTGCACCCCATGGCTGCCTGGCCCAATTTTTTTGATGGAGCAGTAGAGCCGAGTGGTAAGGACAAAGGTCCTGGGGTCCCACTGCTTGGGGTCCAAGCCTGACTGCTCCGTGGATGATGATGCCAGTATAGCTTTTATGGGGTGCTGTAAGGAATAAATAAACTTCTCATTAATTGAGTACATAAAAGTGTTCAATTCGTGCTTTTATCATTGAAAAGTGCATGGATGAACTGCGGGACTGAAACCAAGTTGTAGTTCTATTGCTGACTCAGACTTACAACCCAGCTTACAGCTCCTCTCAGCTCTTACTGACCACCCCAAGAAGCCTGCCAGTTTCCAGCTCTAGCAAGTCTACTAGAGCAGGAATATTCTCATTTGCTTCTGCTCTGGAAACTCCCTCCCTTAAGATGCAAGGCACACATCGCCTCTTCCACAAAGCTTTCTTTGTTTTCCCTGTTTGGAAGTGTTATCTTTCTTTTCAGATTTTCAGTATATTTCTTTGATAATGATCTCCACATTTATATTTTCCGTCGATATCTTTCTCTTCAAGAAAGACTGTGTATTCAGTATTTGTGTATTCTGTGCATTCAGTATCTGTGTGCTCAGTATCAACGGTGTGCTCAGCATCTCCACTTGGACATCTGGTAACCTGGAACTCAGCATGTACACACCCGCCCTCCCACTCAGCTACCCTGGTTCCTCTGGCATGCTCTCCCAGCCCTTTTCCCAGGTCTCAGGCCAAAGCACTGGGAATACTCCTGACTGCTTCTGCATATCTAGCACACCTTGTACCAATCCTGCCAGACCCACCTGGCTATGCCCAGAGTCAGAAGCTCTTTCTACCTCAGCTGCCACCCCCAGGGCCAGGTCACGGCCAGCGCCTCTGCTTTTGCCCTCTCCCGAACCCACAGTCTTTGCCCACAGAACAGCCAGGGTTATTCTATGTAAATCAAGTCAGATAGCTGGACCTGGTGGCACATGCTTGTAATCCCAGCATTTGGGAGGCTGAGACAGAAAGACTGTGGTTCGCGGACAGCCTCAGCTACTTAGTGAGGTCCTTTGCAACTCAGTGAGAGCCTATTTCAAAATAAAGAAAAAAAAAAGGGCTGGGGGTATAGCTCAGAGGTAGAATGCCCCTGGGTTCCATTCCCAATACTGCAATAAATAAATAAATAAATAAATAAATAAATAAATAAATACATAAATAAATAAAGTCAAATCACATCATCATCCTCAGAAAATCCTGCCGTGGTCCACACTTCATTAGAACAAACTAGGCGATCCCCAGAGCAGGCTGGCCAAGTTTGCAGACCACATACCTCTGACCTTGCCTCCCTCTACTCTCCTGTCCTGGACATTTTCCTTCTGTCCCTTTAGATACATACACTTTCCACCTTTCCTTACCTTGTTCTCTTCCATGGGAATCCTTAAATGTGCTCTTGCCAGTGGTGGGATCAGCAATGGCAGGCTGGGATGGGGGAGATGGCTGCTGAGAGGTTGGCCTGGTGTTCCTCTGGCGCCTTCTCTGCCATGCCTGCCCTGGCCAGGGCTGTGCTCCTTTACCTAGAGCCACACTGGGCAGCTTCTGACTGCCAGCTCCCTCCAGGCTGCAGCAGCCTTGCTCTCTGCTGGCACCTGCTGGCCAGATGGTGCTAAAGCCACCCGGCTACTGCCAGCCCTCAGGTGCCTGACCTTGAGGGTTCACCTCAACTTCACCCAAAGCTTTATAAATAGGCTCTTCATTCAATACTCTCTACTGTTTTTTCAATCCCTCTGTTTCCTGCTGGATTATGATCAATCCACTTATTCCAGTTCACCCTGTTCAAGCAACATTTTCTACCCTGACCTGTTGGAATTCTCCTGTCTCAGGGTCTGAGATAGGCTCCTCCCTTCTGGAATGCTTCTCGCTTGAATGTCTGAGATGCTCACCCTCATCCCCTTAAGCCTTTGCTCAACTGCTACCTTCTCAGCGACCACATCTTTCTCTGAGCTAATTAAAAACTATAGACCTTCTACCCTGTCAGTTTCAATTTTTATAAAAATAGTACTTATCACCTTACCTAACAGTACACATTCTTTACTTGTGATTTTATTGTTCTGATCCTCTCACTAGACTAAAAGATGACTGAGAGCAGTAATTTTGTTGGTTCTATGATGACACCCTGCGACCTGGAATAATATCTGGTATATGCTGGGTGATCAAGGCATGTCTGCTGATTGAGTGAAAATTTGAATATATCCCACATTTTTAAAATCTTGAAATGGATACCACTATGTTTTCCCTAGGAATGTCGAGCCCAAAGTGCATATCCCATTCCCCCAACTAGATGGTGAGGTCCACGGAGAAGGACCAGTGTTTACAACAGAGATTGTAAAATGAGGGTCATCAGGCTAGACCTCACCTGCAGCAACTTTGTTTGCCCTAAAGTCTTGGCTTACATAATATTTCAAACATTATTCTGAGTTACTTAAAAAGTTACTCTTTCAGTGTTAAAAAGTGAAAATATTTCACTTAAAGATATGGATTTCTAGTTTCAGAATTATGTCAATTTTTTCATTCTATGAAAATTAATCAGGACCTTATTTCTTAGACTGGGCTTATCTTCACTTACACACCTGAGATGTACCTCTTCCTCTTATCTTTCTTACCCTTCCCTCCCCCTCTACCCCCATAAGGCTGGGTATCCCTTACTGAGCCTACTCCACTTATTTATTCACTTGCTTGGCCCTTGAAGCAAAGGACTTTGTAAATCTAAGCAGTTGAGAACATACCAGGGAAGTAATAAATGTGATGATGATGATGATGATGATGATGGAGATGGAGATGATGGTGAAGATGTGATACTGGTGATGGAAAGATATGAGTTGAATTTCTACTGTTTTTTTCTCTCCTAACTTCTTATTCTATCAGTTAGTGTCATATTTTCAAACACAGTTGAAGATTTTTTTCCATTTCTTTTTCACATAAATCATTTTTACTTTATATGCTCCCACACGCTCTTTTTTTAGGACTGCATGAAACCTGAAGAAGACCTGAATAACACCGAGGAAACTGTCATCCAACTTGTGATTGAAGACTGGAAGGATGCTATCAACAAACTTGACTTAACCAAAAGTGTATGGAATATCCTATGTAATAAACATCTTTTCAAGTATATATAAAATACCCACCAAGATATATCATATTCTGGGCCATAAAACTGATCTCCACAAGTTTATAAGAACCAAAATAATACAAAGCATATTCTCTGACAATAATAAAATTACACGAGGGATGAAGAGACAAGACTCTAAATAATTAGGATTTAAAAAAAAACCTAAACATTTTAAAATAACCTGTGGGTTAAAGAAGAAACCATAAAATAAATTCTAAACCATTTTGAGTTAAATGAATAAAATACAACATAAAAATGTGTGTGATATATTTTGGCTATTACGAATTGTGCCGCTATGAACATGGGTATGCATATGTTACTGTAGTTCTCTGATTTCAACCCCTTTGGAAAGATACCTAGGAGTGGTATAGCCAGATCATATGGAGGATCCATTCCCATTTTCCAAGGAATCTCCACATTAATCTCCATAGCGGCTGAACTAATTTGCACTCCCACCAACCATGTAAAAGAGTTCCTCTTTCCCCACATCCTCACCAGAATTTATTGTTATTTGTTTTTATTTTATTTTATTTTATTTTTTATTTATTTTTATTTTTTTTAATATTTTGGTGCACTGTATTCATACATCATAGTGGGATACAAACTTTTGTAGACATACATGCACACATCGCCCAGTCAGCCCCCACCCGATCCCCACCCCATTCCCTCCCAACCCCTCCTTCCCATGCTTGGCTTAGTGGTTGACATCTAGTATTATAGCAAATTATCCAAAATTAAAAATGATAATCTCACATAACAGTTTAATTTGTCTGATACCAAGCTTTTGATGACTTAAAGATAACATTTCAATATTTCTTTTTGCTTTCTTTCTTACCAGAGGATATTTTTTTCTATTTTTTTTTTAGGTGAAACTATCATATATTTATATATTTATTTTTCAGAAAAAATCTATCCTAATATGGAATATGGACTCTAGGTACCCAAAACAATCTTGAAAAAGAACAAAGCTAGAAGATACATATTTTCTGATTTCAAACCATATAAAGCTACAATAATTGAAACAGTGTAGTACTATTCTAAAGGCAGATATATAAACCATTGGAGTTAAATAAAAGCCTAGAGCTAAATTCTTCCCTATATTGTCAAGTTATTTTTGACAAGGTTTCCACGAACATTTGGTGGTGGAAATAAAAATCTTTTAACTAAATATTGTTAAAAATAATAATTACATGGAAAAGAATACAATTGGACCCTTACCTAATCCCATATACAAATATTAACTCAAAATAGATAATAGACCTAAATATAAATCTTAAGACTATAAACTTTTAGGAGAAAATCTGGGTCATTAAACCTCACAACATTGAAATTGGCAGTGATTTCTTGGATATGATTTCAATGGCACAGGCAACAGAGGAGTATACAAACTCCCTAAAAAATAAAAAAAAATTGTATATCCAAAGACAATGTAAACAGAGTTAACAGTTACTAATAGAATGGGATAAAATATTTCCAAATGCTATATCTGAAGGTATATTAATATTCCAACTAGAAATCCTAAAAATTAACAACAATAAAGGCAAACAATACCCTTTTGAGATAGGTAAAAGACTAACATAAATAATGAATCTCCACAGATAACCAATCTTAGTTGTCTGTTGGATGGAAAATCTTGTTTCTCAAGTTCTGGAGTGTGTTACCTATTTCTTCTTTGTAGTTAATCTCTTTGAGTATTTTCTCTAGTGCTGGTTTTGAAGACATAAATTCCTTCAGTTTCTGTTTGTCATGGAAGCTTCTTATTTCTCCATCTAATTTGATAGAAAGTTTTGCTGGGTAGGAAATTTTTGGCTGGAAGTTGTTTTCTTTCAGAGTTTGGAATATGTTACTCCAAGCCCTTCTGGTTCTCATGACTTGGTTTGGGAAGTCTGGAGTGATTCTAATTGGTTTGCCTCTGAATGTCACTTGGCCCTTTGTTTTTGTTGCCTTTAAGATTCTCTGCTTGGCTTCCACATTGGTCATTTTGACAATTATGTGGCGTGGGGATCCTCTTCTCCGATCCTGTCTAAAGGGAGTTCTATAAGTTTCCTGGACCTTTGTATCAACCTCTTGCTCTATGTTTGGAAAATTTTCTGCTATTACTTCCTTGAAGAGATTGTTGATCCCTTTGGTTTCACTTTCTTTTCCCTCCTCTATTCCAATAATTCTTAGGTTAGCTCTCTTAAAATGGGCCCATATTTCTTCAATATCAGATTCCTGCTGTCGGATATTTTTTTCTAGATTAGAAACTATGATTTCATTTTTGGATTGCTTATCTTCTAAGAGCGAGATTCTGTTCTCCATGTGTTCTAATCGGTTGTTTGTGCTTTGAATTGAGGCCTTTACTTCATTAATTGCATCCTTTATCTCTTTTTGGCTCTCTCTGAGTTCTTTTTGAAGCACCTCTATTATTTCTACAGTTATTTTCCTGATTTGATCTTCTAGAAATCTCTGATTTTCTGTTTTATCGGGTTCTGATGTTGTGGGGTTGTGGGCATTCATTGCTCCAGTATTATTCCTCTTTCCCATGATTTCGGATGTTTGTGCCTTCTCTGGGTTCTTCCCTTGGGTCACTATGACTTCCCTTAAGGTGTTCTGGATCTTGAGTCAGTAGTATCTCAGACCCCACTACTCCTTTACTGGGTTTTATCACAGAGTCTCCGACCCAGAGAGTCGATAGAGGCTGCTTTAGACTGTGGGGGGTGCCAGGTTGCACGTTCTCCTATGGTGTGATATCTCGGCCACCGCCCCTTCCCCACTGGGTCAAGTCCCAGGGATTTCTCCTCTGTGGCCCGCAATTTGACTCACTGTTCTTGAGTACGCAGATGTAGCTATACTGGCCTCGCTGAATTCGCTGCTGCTGCCGCCGGTAGCAATATGGCGCCGCTGCTACGCCCTCGGCTGTGGGGCTGGCGTTTTTCTTTTTGATTTTGATTTCTACTCTGAATCCCTGCAGCGTGTGCTGAGCTCGGCCACTGGGAGCTGTAGATGCTCTCTGCGCGGAGAAATCTCGCCTAGCTGTTCCGCAGTGGCTCACCTCGGCTTGCTGTGGCCGTCTGGTGAATTCGCCGCTGCCGCAGGCAGTATGGCGCTTCTGCCGCATCTGCAGTGTCCTCGGGCGCGAGGCCGGTGTATCTCCTCTGTGGCTCTGTTCTCAGTCCGCTTTCTCTCTGGAGCCTGGTGGTTTTTTGTTTCACTGGTGATGGTGTTTTCTGGCTATGAAAGGCGCTGATTTTGTGGTAATGGAGATTTGTTGTTAGCGGAGCTCTTAAGCCCCGCTTTTCTCGGTCGCCATCTTCCCGGAAGTTCTGTTATTTGACTTCTTTGTGCTTGGAGATTCCAGATTCCCAACCAGAATTTTGATTTGCATCTCCCTAATGGCATAGTTTTGATTTGCATCTCCCTAATGGCTAATGATGTTGAAAAATTTTCATATTATCTGTTGGCCATTTGTATCTCTTCTTTTGTGAAGTGTCTATTCAATTCAGTTGCCCATTTCTTGATTGGGTTATTTGTTTTGCTAGTGTAGAGTCTTTTGAGCTCTTTGTGTATTCTGGATATTGCCCTCTATCAGAGTGGTGGCTGGTAAAGATCTTCTCCCATTCTGTAGGCTTTCTCTTTAGGTTCTTGATGATTTCCTCTGATGAGCAGAAACTTTTTAGTTTGACGCCATCACACTTGTTAATTCTTGCTTTAATTTCCTGCTCTTTGGAGGTCTTGTTGAGAAAGCACTGCCGGTGCCTATATGTTGGAGTGCTGAGCCTATGTTCTCCTCTAATAGCTTCACAGTCTCTGGAACCAACTTAGGTCTCCATCAACAGATGAATGGATTGCAAAATTATGGGAAATACAAACAATGGAATTCTACTCAGCAATAAAGAAGAACAAAATGTCATTCACAAGAAGATGGAAAGACCTGGAGAATATTATGTTAAGTGAGATCAGCCAAGTATAAAAGAGAAGGGACATATGTTCTCTCTAAGATGCCCAAACTAGGGAGTATTAGGGATACCAGAAGTACTCCAGATAATGGAGGAGAAACATCAGCAAAACTAGAAAGGAAGGGTAGGAGAGGAAGAAGGCTGAGGTTGATTAATGGAGGAGCTACATTTGAATATGTGTATAAGTGTGAATGTAGCATGGTCAACCTGGACACTCATTGTTGGGAGGGGGAGAAAAGAGAAGGGGGAGGAAGGGCACCAAGCACTGTGTGAACATATGCCATTTTCAATGTGATCCACATAAAAATAAAAAAAAATAAAATAAAGAAATGAGTATGATATAGCTAAGGAAATGTATAGAGGAGAAGATACGGTATTAATTACTTATAAAAGAATAATAATCTCAAAATAATGATCTTAGTTTCCACCTTAAGAAGTTACAAAAAGAATTAAACAAATAGCAAGAAAGCATAGGGAAATAAAGGTAAAAACAGAAATAAATAGCCAAGCCTTGTGGTGCACATTTGTAATCATTGCGCTTGCGAGGCGGAGACAGGAGGATCACACTGGTTCGAAGCCAGCCTTGCTGGCTTAAGAGACACTGTTTCCAAATAAAAAAATATATAAAGTAGGTCTGGGAGTGTAGCCTGGAGGTAGAAGGGTTTCCAGGAACCCCAGTACCACACACAAAAATAAATAAATAAATAAATAAATAAATAAATAAAATGAAAGCAGAAAAGAAATAGAGGAAATCAATGGATTATAACTTTCAAACTTTTAGTCATGCTGATAAGACAAAGGGAGAAAAGACAAAAAAAAAAAGAAAAAAAGAAAAAGACTTACTATAGATCCTACAGAAATTCAAAGTTTAATAAGGGGAGATAACAGACAACCTTATGCCAATGAATTTTAGAAAAACCCAAAATCTCAACACTTACTAAAGAAGAAATAGATAACTCATACAATGCTGTATTTATTGAAAAAATTAAATATGTGGCTAAAATTTTTCCAACAAAGAAAACTTTTGATCTATATGAGTTCAGTGGTGAATTTTACCAAACACTTAGGAAGAAATTATATCAATTCTACAGAAACTTTTCCAAAAAATTTGAAAAGGGTGGAATGCTTCCAAGTTCATTTTCTGAGGCCAATATTAACCTGCTACCAAAACCATACGAAGACATTACATGAAAAGAGACCTGTAGCCCAAATATTTCTTGTGAACATAGAAGCAAATGTCCTTGACAAGGTGAGAAAAAAATCAAATATTGTAACATATGAAAAAGGTAACATAGAGTGATCAAGTGAGTTTGTTCTAGAAATGCAAGGTTGGCTTAGCGTTTGAAAACCAATCATTGTAATTCACTGTATTAGCAGATAAGAACACACACACGCGCACACACACACACACACACACACACACACACACACACAGGAATGTGAGTATATATCCAAAAGAATGAGATCAGTATATGTCAAAGGAAACATCGAGACTCCCATGTTCAATGCAACACCATTCAGAATAGCCAAGATATGGAATCAACCTAAATACTCATCAGTGGACGGATGGATAAGGAAAATGTGGTATGTGGGCACAGTGAAATATTATTCAGCCACGTAAAATGATGTCCTGTCATTTGTGACATCATCTGGAGCTCACTATGTTAAGTGAAATAAGCCAGGCATAGAAAGCCACGTATACCACATGATCTCACTCAGATGCTGAATCTAAAAAAAAGTTGATCTCATAGCAGTTGAGAGTAAAATGGAGGTTCCCAGAGGGAGGGGGAAAAGGGAGATCGGAAAGGTTGATTCATGGGTATTAAGTGACAGATAGATAGGAGTAAGGATTTCTGGTATGTGATTGCACATTTGAGTGATTGTAGATCTCAGTAATTGACTATACATCTCAAGAAGCTAGAAGAAAGTATTTTGAAAGGTTTTGTCATTAGAAATTATAAATGTTCGCCGGGCGTGGTGGCGCACGCTTGTAATCCCCTCGCTTGGGAGGCGGAGACAGGAGGATCACGCAGGTTCGAAGCCAGCCGTGCTGGAGTAAGAGACCCTGTTTCAAAAATATAAAATAGGTCTAGGAGTGTAGCCCGGAGGTAGAAGGGCTTCCAGGAATCCCAGTACCACCAAAAAAAAAAAAAAAAAAAAAAGAAAAAAGAAAAAGAAAGAAATTATAAATGTTTGAGGAGATAGATATGTTTAACTGGATATAAACATTGCACAAGCCGGGCGTGATGGCGCACACTTGTAATCCCAGCATTTGGGAGGCTGAGACTGGAGGACAGACAGCCTCAGCTACTTAGTGAGGCCCTCCGCAACTCAGTGAGACCTTGTTTCAAAATAAAGAATAAAAACTAGGGCTGGGTGTGTAACTCAGGGGTCGAATGTCCCTGGGTTACATCCCCAGACCTGAAAAAAAAAAAAAAACATTGCACAATGTATACATGTATGAAAACATCACATTACCCCATTAGTATGGATAATTTTTAGGTTAGTTAAAAATAAATGTAATTAAAACCTACAAATTATTTAAATCCCTGTTTTTCAGCCTGGTTTTTTTTTTTTTTTTTACAAGAAAGAGCTTATCAGATGCGGGATGAGCAACAGGGTAGGTATGGAGGGGGTGGGATCAATCCTGCTGTTTATACAGCGTGTTGTCCAGAGGGTGGGGACGTGTGACCACGGCAGGAGAACTTTAAGGAAGGCATAGGAAACTGCGCTCAACTTTGTAACTTGGAAGATGCCTGTCATGGATGTTATAGAAGAGAGCACATTTGATTTGGATGTCTCATTAGCCACTTAAGCAAACCCACAATATGTTGATAAATAAAAAGATAATTTTGAAATAACTTATATAACCAAACTGATGCTTAGAAAAGCATATTCATCCTAGATTTCTAGCTTCCCCCCAACCCCCAATTTTCTCCTGTCTTCCAAACCCGGTCAGGCTGGGTTTGGGGTCTGGCAGGGGTGATAGGTCCTGGTGCTAGTGACAGCCCTGGAGCCTCTGAGCTCCCCTCTCAAATGAGTGATCACACCGGCTCCCGGGAGAGGCCCTAGTGTTGGTACATGATGTACTGCTGTTTTGCAGGCATCCTGACACCCCTCTTCCCACGCTGGGTCCTCGTTGGGGGAGGTGCACTCACGAGGACTGACAGAGTCCCTGCTTGGTGGAAAGAGATGACTCACTGATGCTGGTCTATCTGTGGAAGCTTACTGTGAGATCTCAGCATTGGCCAGGAGAACAAACAGGGCCTTTCTGTTCTGTCTTCAACCCAGAAGGGCTGGTTCTGAGAAGCAGACCTGTCCACCTGGCCCTCTGCCACAGAAGGCAAGCCTGCCCCACCCAGCTCCTCAGGGGAGGGACGGAGCTCCTGAGCACTGTGCGGTCTCTCAAGGGACACACTTGAGTTAAACTGCATGGGTGAAGACACTATCAGATGTAAATGGGAAAGTGGGGGGGTGCCCGCGGAAGGACTGCCATTCCTTGGGAGGTGGGCCCCTGGAGGTCACTTGGGACAAGGGAAGGGTGGGCCCTTCCTTGATGTGGAAGACGAAGGGAGAAAGCCTGCAGAACCTGTCTCTCACCTCACAGAGAACGGAGAGCCATTTGTTAGAGCAAGGCGGATGGGCAGCATGAGGAACCTTTCTCTAGGAGGCTAAAGCGAGCTCTCAGTGAGGTGCCTCAGCAGGGTGGACCTGGAGCTGAGTCTGGCACCTAGGAGGGACGGTGGGAATGGAGAGGAGAGGTCTCTGCTCGAACCAACCTGTCGGGGCCCACTCGGCAGGACCGAGGTGCACCCAGGCTTGTTGCCAGTGTGGACTCAAGATGGCGCCTGGGCTTGCAGCCAAGTCACGAGGCTCACGAGGCTGGCGGTGCCCTGAGCCTGCGCAGTGAGCCCTATCAGGCGCCTTACGGATAATTAGTGATGCAACGCCTCGTGCTACCACCTGCCCGCCCAGGAGAAGGTTAAAAAGCGCGCATGCCCTAGCGGGGAGGAAGGAGAAGGAGCTAAGAGGGTTGGTGGAGTGATGGGGGAGAAGATGGAGAAGATCTACGGGAACTGTACAAGAACCTGGGGTAATAAAACTGCTTGAGGAAGATCGTGTAAGAGTCGTCACTGCGACCGACAAGTGGTGGCCCGTACGGGGAACTTCGCTTTGATCAGAACCTCGGCAGTCCAGGGCAGCTGGCTGGTAACTGTACAAGAACCTGGGGTAATAAAACTGCTTGAGGAAGATCGTGTCTTTGATCAGAACCTCGGCAGTCCAGGGCAGCTGGCTGGTAAGTACTCCTTTGACTCCGAAAAAGGAGGAGGAGGCTCCGTTTACGGAGGGTTATTTTCCCCGATCAAAGGGGGCTCCATTAAGGAGGATATTTTTTAGTGTAAGCAAGTTACCCCGATCAAAGGGGGCTCCATTAAGGAGGATATTTTTTAGTGTAAGCAAGTTAGAGAATCGGGCTGGTCCTGATTCGACAAGATAGAAGTAAATAAGGCTCGCGGATAAGCGAGGCTCGCGGATAAGTGAGGGACAGCGTTGTGAAGGTTCGCAGGTGTTGCGACGAAAAGGTCTAAGGTTGCTAAAGTGAAAGCAGCCATTTTAGAAAATTTGAAAGCGAAAGAGATTTCTAAGAAGGAAGAAGCTCTGTTAGAATTCATAGAAAAAATGAAACGCCCTAAACCTTCCGCTCCTCCCCCTCCCTCTCCTAATCCGCCACCATAGATGGAAGACACCTGAGATTAGTTGGAAAAGGCGCCTAATGTGTAAAGGATAGGTCAGAAGATTAGTTCCTAACGTAAGAGTTGTAAACTGCTGCTCGGTACCGTAGAGATGAGTTGTTTTCTTTAAGATCTTTGGGGAATTATTTCTACTTTCCCTCTTCCTTTACCTTGGTTAATGATAGTTTAGGTTGTTTTATTGATACCTGTTTTCTGACTTTCTGCTATGCTTCTATGCATCCTTGGAGAATTTGGAATTTCTGCTCTTATTGCTGTAATTGTGGCCTCTGTGGCCGTGGCAGTTATTGCAGCCACTATGAATGCTCTATCCTCACATGTGGCTGCTGGCATGGCTCAGTAAGCTCAATTATCTGGACTATATGTATAACGTATGTGCAGTATCAGAATTTCTCCCATGCAGGCAATTTGTTTCGTCAATTAAGCAAGATGCTTCTAGGAACTTGGAGCCGTGAATTTGAACACACCATGATTGAGCTATGAGCATCCATCGCTGCAATTAATTCTACCCGCGTGGAAGTCGCCGCAGTGCAACAATGAATGGACTTAATACACGGAACATTGGGTTTTTTAAAAGACTGGGGTGGCATGGCGTTCTGGGCATTCTTGCTGGTGGTAGCATGATGTTTCATGGTTGGATATATCAGGCGAACTCGACAACGCACACTGCAACAACAGCGCATATTGGTGCAAGCTCTGGCAGCCCTTGAAGCTGGCTTATCTCCCCATGTACGGCTCAGTATGCTGGATCGGTAGTCAGTGACGGGTAAGATCGTCCCCGGGACCTTTCAACCTAAGACAGGGAAACAATCATGCTATTGTTCTCCCAATGACGGGTAAGAATGGTCCTTGAGGGTCGGCAACCTAAGACAGGCACGATCCCGAGCCTTATTTTAATAAAACAAAAAGGGAGATATGTCGGGGCCCACTCGGCAGGACCGAGGTGCACCCAGGCTTGTTGCCAGTGTGGACTCAAGATGGCGCCTGGGCTTGCAGCCAAGTCACGAGGCTCACGAGGCTGGCGGTGCCCTGAGCCTGCGCAGTGAGCCCTATCAGGCGCCTTACGGATAATTAGTGATGCAACGCCTCGTGCTACCACCTGCCCGCCCAGGAGAAGGTTAAAAAGCGCGCATGCCCTAGCGGGGAGGAAGGAGAAGGAGCTAAGAGGGTTGGTGGAGTGATGGGGGAGAAGATGGAGAAGATCTACGGGAACTGTACAAGAACCTGGGGTAATAAAACTGCTTGAGGAAGATCGTGTAAGAGTCGTCACTGCGACCGACACCAACCAACAGGAAGTTAAAAGTTCTGGGAGTTTTGCAAATACGGGCACCTGAGTCCTTATCTACTTGGTCTGGGTAGAGCCCAGTCAGGGTTGGTGGGCAGCCAAGGAGAACCCCGGCTCTAAACCACTCTCTTGTTTCATAGACTTACTCTAGCAACAGAGATTATTCCCAGGAAATGCTGGCTGAGGCGCGGAAGCCCAACTAGGTAATGTCCCTGTGCACTGAGCCTGTGGCTGCCTCTGGGTGTCGCTCTGGGCCTTGGGATGGGGTTTCTGAGGAAGGACAAAGCATTTGCTGAAGTCTCTTCTATATGGGTCCCCCTTCACTCCCTGTGCTTGTATATTACCTCTAGAAACCTTTACCAATCACATGAGTTTATATTGATAATAAAATTACTTCCAAAAGTGATTATATCCTCACATGTGGAAGTAGCCTGCTTGTCTCAGAAACCAGAAGATTCCAGAAACTAATTCCAGAAGAGCAGCTTAGAAAAAAGCTCTTGTCGGGTGTGGTGGCGTACACTCGCAATCCCAGCATTTGGGAGGCTGAGACAGGAGGATCCGGGTTCACAGACAGCCTCAGCCACTACCTAGTGAGGCCCTTTGAAAACTCAGTGAGATTCTGTTTCAAAATAAAGAATAATAAATAGGGCTGGGGATGTAGCTTGGAGGTAGAATGCTCCTGGGTTCCATCCCCAGTACCCCTTTCCCCCAAGAAAAAGAAAAGAAAAGAAAAAGACACAATTTCTCACAAGCATGGTGCCGCCCTTCCAATAAAGTAGCTATAGTACTGCATTCATCCACGTGGATATAGGGATCTTAGGTCTTTTGAAGGTGACAGAACTTGCTTTTTTCATGCTGATACTTAAAAATATTTGTTATACACTCGTGCTTATTTGCCTCTGCGTACACATTTGCAGCTGTGTGTGTGTTTTTAAAGGACTAGCAGGTGTCACCCACTGGTGAGGTCTCCTTTCTACTCCTGCTTGCTCCTGTTCCCTTTCCTTATATTCTCTTTTTTCTGAAGATGGTGATGTATCCACAGTCCAAAAGTTGACACCCTAAGTATATACATGTTTACAAACACTTAACATATAATTTTGTGCTTTTAAAAAGCTGGCAAAATGATTAATACTGTTAACTTGTGATTTGTTTTTATGTATCTATTTTTGCTGATGAGGATTTTGCTATTAGTCTAATACTCATTTTTTGTAGTCTTTCTTCCTTTTGTATGTGCATGAGCTGGGATAAAAAAAATACCCAGTAAGAAAGCTGCCTTTAAACAACATTACTGTGCTTATTGCAATGATCTCTCATCTCCGGTTATTTTCTTTCCCATTCTTGCAGTGCTGATTCACTGATGGCATGTGCTGGTTTTCCCTCTTGGTAGTTAATTTCCTTGTGTGATCTGTGTCTTTCTAACTGTGGACTTGTCTTCACTGCATTAAAAAATAGGCTTCTCGAGAATATTGCAAGATGAGAGATCTCTTTGGAAGAGTAGTTTTTTGCTGCTGTATTCTTGAGAATCAACACCCAAAGGCCACTCTTTGTTGCTCTCTGCTCGGAATGGGTCCTGCACCACGTGGCCTGAATTCAGATGCTATATTTTCTTGAGGAGAAGACCTAGCTGTTTGGTTCTTTTCCACATATGTCACAGACAGATGCGGAGCTTCTTCTGTGTATCTTGGGAAATGGAAGAAAGTTTTTTAATTCCCTTTTGATTGAGTACTAACTCTTCTGGGCTTCAGGCTTTACGCAGGGAGCAAATTTCTAGCTCCCTGCTTTATGCAGGTGCAGGATCACTGCTAGTATCTGGAGAACATTAGAAGACCAGTTCCTGGCCTCGAGGACCAATGCTCAGGATTAGAATCCAAAGGGTTTTATGGCACCTGCTCTCAATTATCTGCAGAGCTTTCATTTCTGGCTCCTGGAGTTTTCTCTTCTTTAAAGCTAAATATGTATTAGATTTTGCCTTTGTTTCATTTTATCCTTCCTTGACCTTGAGAAACATTATCATCTGGACTGTGGGTCCTCCCCACCCCAACCCTGCCCTCTTGCTGTTTAAACATGGTCACCCTTCTGATCCATGACAGCTTGGCAGCGTGGCCGTGTGACGCCAGCAATACGTCATCATTCCAAGCCTCCGTTTTTCTATTTGTGAAGAAGGGACAAGAGTAATTCCTATCTTGCAGGAGTGTGCTGAGGATGGAATGAGATAACAGATAGAAAGAGGCATACAGATCAGTGCCTGGTTCAAAATAACCCCCAGTCAGTGAGTGCTGTGGATACTTTTTTGAGCTCCAAGTTATATTTCTTTTAAAAATGGATTCGAACTGAAAAAAGAAACTATGTCTTTTTATATCTAGAAAGGCTTCTTAAAACTCCATCCTTTCTAGACTAGATACTTTTAAAAGATCTTTTGGTTTTCAAAGTCTTTACTTCTATGTCAAGGACACAGGAGCAAAGTTAATTTTAGCCAAGTCTGAAACCTCGCAGGGCGAATATAACAATTTCCATTGCTTAAGAATAACTTTTTTTCTGGGCTTCTAACATTTCTTTTACCCCACTTCCCAATGTTTAACAATAATAGTCTTTCCTTAATGATTCACATGCGCTTCAATGTAGGTCAAGGTGGTCTTAATGGTTGCATAAGCTTCCTTTTGGCCAAAGTCGAGCTTGTTTACTGGTTTATCTGTGTGTTACCTGTCCCTATCTAGATTTTTTTCTCCCTGGAAATTACCTATATAAAAGTCTGTTGTCAAATATGAGGTCATGAGGATAAGCTTCTATAAGAATTTTAGAGTTTTGGCTTTTACATTTACGTCTTTGATCCACTTGGAGTCAGTTTATGTATGTGATGTGAGGTAAGGGTCCAGCTTCACTCTTTTGCATGTAGCCACTTCATTTGTCCAGCACTGTTTGTCAAATGACTATTCTTTCCTCCATTAATTCAGTTTGACATCCTCATGGAATAGGGATTGACCAAAAGGCACATGAGTTTATTTCTGGACTCTCAATTCTATTCCATTGATCTATCCTTACGCCAGTGCCACCCTATCTTCATTACCATAGCTTTATATAGATTTTGAAATTACAAGTGCGAATTCTCCAATTTTGAACTTCATTTTCAAGAACCTATTCTGAGTTCTGAAGTCTTCATATGAATTTCAATATCAGCTTGTCAATTTCCAAAAAAAAAGAAGAAGCCGCTTTGATTCTGATAGGAACTGCAATTAAATTGTAGTTTAATCCGAGAACTGCATGCTTAACAATATGAACTCTTCCAGTGCATGAACATGAGATGCTTTCCATTTATTTAGATTTTTCTTTCAACGATGCTGTATAGTTTTTAGAGCATAAGTTTTGCGCTTGGTCTGCTAAATTTCTTTCCGAATATTTCGTACTTTTTGATGCTATTGTAAATCGAACCGTTTTCTTAATTTTATTTCAGATCGCTCATTGCTAGTGTATAGAAACGCACTTGGTTTTTTGTATATTGTAATTCTATTCTGCGACCTTGTTGAACTCCTTCATTACTTCTATTAGTTTTTATAGGATTCCTTATTTTCTATATAAACATTATATAAAATATATTATCATAATAAATATTATGAGAGTAGAGAGAGTTGTACTTCTTCCTTTCCAACACGAATGGCTTTTATTTCATTGTTGGGGTTTGCCTTAAAATCTTCGGTGCTCGCGACCTCACTCATCACCCGGGGGTGAGAAGGCAGTCCGGGGCCAGCTCTGTATCCTCAGGTGCTTTCTCCCTCGCGGCCCCCTCTCCGGCCCGGCTGGAGCCCCTGGCCTTGCAGGCGCGTGGACCAACAGGCGCAGGTGAGCGCGGGAGGCGGCGGCGCGGGCAGGACGCGGGCGCCCGGGGGCCCGGCGCGGGGACCCGCACCCGGGCGGCGGCGGGGCTGGCGGCGTCTGCTAGCGCGCACCCCGCACTCTTCCAGCCCCACGACTCCCGAGCCCAAAGGGGGTGTGGACCACAGGGAGGCAGGGCGGGGGCAGCGCGTCCCCGCCCGGCCTCGGGCAGCAGCGACCCGCCCCGGGACCCACCTCGCGGCCCGCGTCGGGAGCCAGAGGCCCCTGGCCCGGCCCCTGCGCCCGGCTCATGAATCGTGCTCGTCGTCTGGGCTCTGGGCTTCCAGGGCGAGCCAAGCGAAATAGGAGAGCTCGCCATCCATGATGCGGGCTCGCGGGCTGGCAGCGCGGGGGGCGCGGCCGCTCGCTGGCGCCACCTGCTGGACCGACGCGCCGGCGCGTGTCCGAGGCCCCGCCCCGCAGGGCTTCTGCCTGGTCCTGGGGCGATGGGGGCTGCGGGGGACCCTGGTGTCCCGGGGGAGCCGGAGGGTGCCCGAGCGCTTGCTTTTCCTCTCTGGATCCTGGGGATATTGAGCGTAGGGGCTGGACATGAGAGGGAAAGAGACGTATCGTGAGGGGCCGTGAAGGAAAGGCTTGGCAGAAGAAGGTTCCCACCCAGCCAGGTGCTGATCTGAGGGGCCTGGGGCAGGCTCCTGCTGTGTGTGCAAGGTCATCCTTGACTGCGGCGACAGCACAGGCGGGGATTCCTCCCGTTTTCTAACTTTGTCTCCCTATTTTCTTTCTTTCTTTTTTCTTTTTTTTTTTTTAGTCACGTTACCCCATCCTCCTTCGGTGACTGGCTCATTTGTTGTTTGTTCTGTGTCCTGTAGTAGAATGTTGGCTCCATGAAAGAACAGATCTTGTCCGTGGACTGAACCACTGCGCTCCCTTTATTCTCCCAATTTAGAGTAGCACCTGCCCAGTAATTACTGCCTAATAAGTATTTGCTGAATGAACGTCCGAGTCATCTGTAGAGTTTCTCCCACTCTCTCTCCTCTCTCCCTTGCTCTGTGAGTGCGCATTGCATTTTTCTCTACGAAAAGCAGTCATCAGGGAAAGTCGATGGTTGCCTGGAGTCTGGCTCCATCTCTTGGTAGGTGTGTGACCTCTGGAAATTGACTGGGCCTTCAGAACCTCAATTTCTTCATCTGTAGGATAGGGGTAATGATGGTACCACCTGATGGGCTGGTTTTGTATTTTAAATGAGTAAATTCAATCGAACATGTACTGCAGTGCATCCATACGTAGGAATCCTGCGGTGTCTGTTAGCTGTCATCATCATTGCGCGGCTACATTTGGCCTGTGTGATCGACATCACCTCCCTTTTTACTGGTGCAGGTCTGCTGGACATTTCCACAGTTCATTCCCTTTGCTTAGCATTTCTCTGCCTGAGAATGTGTGATGAATTGCTGCTTTTGGGATTTGGTGTGTGGTCTGTCCTCTGAGCCAGTTATAGCGGTGACAGCAGCCTGGGTCTCTCTTTCCATCTCCTCCAGGGGGAAGCCCTCAGGCCTCAGGTTACCTCCCTGCCCAGTCTCCAGTCCATTCCTTTCAAATGCAGTGAGAATTGGCCCTGCCTCTTGTTTTCCTGCTATGTAGAAATCTGGGTGAAAGTGCTTTCAAAGCAGCATCAATTCATATATAAAACTGACCCAATCTTGCATCTTTTCCTTTTATCCCATGCAGAGAGGAATTTTCCCCTCTTTAATGAAATATTTTTTCCCAGTTATGTGAACTCAGTTTAATGAAGTACACCCAGTGTTCCCTCGCATGCCCTCATCAACAACAACAACAACAACAACAACAACAACAACAACAACAAAAATGCTTCCAGGAACATTCCCAGTGCCCTCCGCACAGTCACTCTTAAAGCACACAGGGCCAATGTTGCATCTCCCATTTCTTTCTTTTTTTGTCTGTGTGGTACTGGGGTTCCTGGAAGCCCTTCTACCTCCAGGCTACACTCCCAGACCTATTTTTTACATTTTTATTTGGAAACAGGGTCTCTTAAGCCAGTGTGGCTGGCTTCGAACCTGCGCGATCCTCCTGTCTCTGCCCCCCAAGTGCGGGTATTACAAGCGTGTGCCACCATGCCTGGCTGCATTTCCCATTTCTGAGTTGATGAACCACAGACTTGGCCAAGCTGCCTAACCTCCCCAACTCCCCATGCCACAACAAGGTAAGGGGCAGCATCAGAATGGTCGTGGGCCCCTTGCCATTCTGTGTCTAGGATTCTCTTCACCGTGTACAACTGGGTAATAATAAATTCAGTTTTTTGGAGCGATCATTAGATCATATAAAAGCTTCTAATAACTTCTATCAAGAAGACCATCTTTCCCCCCTGCATGAGGACACGAATAAAGAAATCAAGAGAAGTGAATTGTCACACTCAGGAGGATGTCCACCACAGTTGTTGGCCACTGGAGGGGTGAAGAGGAACCCTGGAGTGGGATTCTCTGTGACCTCATCTGGAAAAGTTGTCAGGAGAGTAGGATCTTAACTTATTCCTCCTGGAGAGTATAGTTAAGAAGTATGAACAGAGGATACCTTTGTTAGACAGGTTTCTTTTTTGTGGTCGTTGTTAAGCTGGTTGTGATGGTGCACACCTGTAATTTCAGTACATGGGAGCCTGAGACAGGAGGATTACAGGTTTGAAGACAATCTCATCAATACAATGAGACGCTCAATAATATGTTTCAAACCAAAAAAAAAAATGGCTGGGGTGTAACTCTGAGGTGGTTTAATCACCAATGCCACAAAAGAAAAAAAAATTACAAAGGAAGCCGGGCGTGGTGGCACACGCTTGTAATCCCTGGCACTTAGGAGGCAGAGACAGGAGGACTGCACTGGTTCAGAGCCAGCCTCCCTGGCTTAAGAGACCCTGCTTCCAAATAAAAAGTATAAAAATAGGTCTGGGTGTGTAGCCCGGAGGTAGGCTTCCAGGAACCCCAGTACCACCAAAACAAAACAAAACAAAACAAAAACAAAAACAAAAACAAAAACAAAAACAAACAAAGGAAGATAAACAACTTTTACCTAGAAAGAGGGATTATTTTTTTCTAGATGTTGGGAAACAACATGGAAAAACCATTGAGACACAGCTTTTCTGCCTTTGGGCAAAGATGGACATTTTCTGGTTCAGCCCCTTGCCTGGAGGCTGTCTTGCCCTCTCAGGCTGTCACCTGCTACCTTGGTCAGGAGTTCTTCTCTCAGAGAGCTCCCATCTCTCACAAGTGAAGTTAAGCAGACACAGTCAAAGTTCTCATTCTCACACTATGGGGTAATTTCAGTACTAAGCAGCAAGTACATTTATAATTACATAATATGATCCTACTTAGAAACACACACAATTTGCACACACTCTCCCTTGTAGAATGGCATCACACATACACATCTAGAATGCAGAACTCAAGGTCTGGTTTCAAAGGGGACTCACTTTATTTCCCTACTGGTATTGTAGATTGAATTTAGAGGTGTTCTACATCCAATTTATATCCACACACACAGCGCTTTTTATTTATTGTTTTGAAGCAGGGTCTCCCTAGGTTGCTGAAAATCTTGCGAAGTTGCTGAGGCTGGTCTCAAACCTGCCACCAAGTACTGGGATTGCAGACATGTGCCACCATGCGTGAATGGGACTCACTTTTTAATTCAATGTCTAGTTTTCATGGGCATGTTGCACATGTTACTGCTTGTATCAGCCTGGTCTTCACTTGTGTTAGCCTAGGGCCGATACTTCATAAAGACGAGGCTTATTTTGGTTCCCATTCTGGAGGTACACAGTCAAGGGGCAGCCGCTGGTGATGGCCTTCTTGCTGGCAGATTCCTACAGAGGCGCAGGGCACCAACATGGTGACAGACAGGGAACGTGCCTGTGTGTCCATGTTTCTCTCTGGTCTCTCTTTTTAATAAGGGAACCAATCAGAGAGGCTCCACTCTAATGACCTTACCTAATCCTAATCCCTTCTCAAAGGGTTTACCTCTAAATCTCATAGTCAAATTAATACCTCACAATAAGGATTAATTTGTGAAACATGAAGGCTCAGGGTGAGGGACACTCAAACAAGATCCAAACCATAAGGCTGCTGTTGTAACACTGTTTTGAATAGATAACCATTGGTGGCCCTGGACCCTGACTTTCCAGCAGGAGGGCAACTTTAGAGTCAGGCGGGATGGGGAGGCCAAGGGGGAAGAAAGAGACACAAGAACAGGGATGGATCATGACACAGGATCAGAAGTCTGTTCTTCGGACTCAGGAGAAGTCAGAGCCAGAAGGGAGCAAAGATGGAGGGTGCAGAAGGCAATATAAGAGACCATGGTGTATCAGTGCAGAGAGAGAAGGAGCCATCGACCTACAGGGTTGGGTTAGGGTTTCTGCACATACTGCCCACGTCTGGTTGATGTTGGTTGAATTGCAGTACATAGAACCAAAGAGAGACAGAGCCTCAGAGCTGTGTACTGAGGACAGCACACTGGGATAATGGGGTGCAGAGCTGGGCACTCTGCTTCCAGAGAAACTTGGACAAAGTCTTCAAAGAAGTGAGACAAGTGAAACTTGAAAGGTGTGAGGACTTGAAGTTATTTCACATAAGGAAGATGGAAAATACTACAGGGGAAATGTTTGACTTGTTCAAGGTCACCCTCTGAAAAACATCAAGACACACACACACACACACACACACACACACACACACACACAAAAACACACTTCCCTTTGTGTTAAACAAAGTGTTTAGATCTTGAAGCCAAATATCTTAATAATGAAAACAGTTGAACACAGAACTTTATTTCTCTTTCTGAAGTAAACGGCTTGCTTGCACTTCTATGTGTTAAAAATGGAGGAGACAAGCTATGCAGCCAGGTGGCCTAGGCATTTGTCCTGAGGAAGCTGCAAGGAATTTTTGTGATAATCTCCAAGGACAGGAAGATTTGAGGTTGCTTTGATGTATTGCCACATGGTTTTTCTGCTTGGACTGAGATTTTCCTTCTATTATGACTGACACTCTGCTTATCTGGAACACCCCCTTCCTCTTTACAGTCTCTTTCTTTCTTTCTTTCTTTCTTTCTTTCTTTCTTTCTTTCTTTCTTTCTTTCTTTCTTCCTTTCTTTTTTTGTGGTACTGGGGATGGGACCCATGGGCATTCTACCTGCAGGTTACACCCTCAGCCTTAATTTTAAATCTTTTTTTCTTTTCTTTTGCGGTACTGGGGATGGGAACCCAGGAGCAGTCGACCCAGAGGCGAGCCACACCCCCCCAGCCATATTTTTTTATTCTTTAATTTGAAACAGGGTCTCACTGAGTTACAAAGGGCCTCACTAAGTAGTTGAGGCTGTTCACAAACCGCGATCCTCACGAACCGTGATCCTCCGGTCTCAGCCTTTTGAATGCTGGAATTACAAGCGTGTGCCACCACGCCCAGCTCTATAGTCTGTGACTTCTAAATGCTTGAAGACTATAGCTAAGAGAAGTAGAATGGTTACTGTGCACACATGCATACACACAGAGTTTGCAAAGATAGCACCTTTATAAATACTTGTTAGAATTGTTAGAATCTTTGCCATTCTATGACGAATCATTTTTGTTATCATTTCCACTTAATTGTGATTATTGTTGTTATTTTCAAAGGAAAGGCTATGCTAAAGAGTATGCAATTTGAAACTTGCAGAGCTGGGAGTCAAACTCAATATTCTGAACACAGGTTTAATTCTGGAATTGACTGCTTGAGGTTATAAACACATCCAAGCCGTGGTGTCTGGAACCAGTATCATTTTTCTGGAATACTGGGCCTAAGGGACATCCCTTAAGTCAGGCAGCCGAACACCCTCGGGCTCACCCCAGCCTCGTTCCCTGGCATTCCCGTGAGGAATAAAGACAATCTTTTCTAACAAGCAGCACATTACATAGACATGTACTCCTTTCCATTTTGTAACTATAGCTTAGGGATTCTTGGTACATGTGTCTGTGTGCTCCCCTCCTTCAGTCTTCCCCAGAGTCTCTCATCTTAGCTCATATGACCTTTGTTTGACCTGAATCCTCCAGGATATTAAACTTTGTTTCAAACTTTATGCCACAAGGAAGGCACAACCCCCCCACATCTATGATGGCTTTGTTTCCTATGTGTGTGTTTTACACAAGTAGGATCATGCATACAGCAGGTCTCTCTCTCTCTCTCTCTCTCTCTCTCTCTCTCTCTCTCTCTCTCTCTCTCTCTCTTCTTTCTGTGGTACTGGGGATGGAACCCAGGGGCCCTCTACCTCTGGGCTACACTCCCAGGCCTATTTTATATTTTATTTGGAGACAGGGTCTGTTAAGCCAGCTGAGGCTGGCTTCAAACCAGCATGATCCTCCTGTCTCAGCCTCCCAAGCGCAGGGATTACAAGCTTGTGCCACCACGCCCGGCTCCTGCAGGTTTCTTTATATTTTGCATAATAATATGTCTTCAGACTCTTGTCTTGACTCAGTGGTGTCCTACTTCTTTTTAACTGTTAAATCATCACTCCCACATGGATGCACAGTTTGGTTTTTTCTCACTGTGTCTAGTGATGCTGCCAACAACTTCTGGCACCATCTCTTGGAGCAGGTGTGAGCCTTCCTCCTCCAGGAAGGACACCAAGGTGGGCTGCTGTGTGGGGCCCTGGCTGGGTGGACCTGCTTCTACCATATTTGCTGAATCACACACACACACACACACACACACACACACACACACACACACACACACGTCCTATTCAAGCCTGTTCTGGTTCTCAAGTTCGCCATGGGAGCCAAGACATGGGGAGCGGATGGGTTGGAAAGAGCAGCTGGCTGTTCCTGGTGAGGCAGAGCCAGCAGCTTGGTGACCCTAGCCCAAGCTCGATGGCTGGGCAAATCACTGACCCTGTTTCCTCGTCTTTGAGTAGGTGGGTGAACATGAAATGTGGGCTTCTCGCATGAGTACATCATGAGAGCTCAGTAACCATTTACTATTATTACTAGTGTCCAGAACAAACACAGCATTTAAACCAACCAACAATGTCTCACGAAGAAGTAGACAAATATATGAATGAACTGGAAGTCAAGAGGCTTACATTTGGCTCACATTTACGTCACCGGCTCCTTCCAGAATCAATCCTACAGCTCACTTAAATTAAAAGATTGCTCCCTAAGCCAGTCCCCAATGTCGCTCCTAGTAACCCTGCTGATGGCTTAACCTTGATCTGGGATCCTAGTCCTTCCTCTCTCTTCCTGTCAATATTCTATCCTTGAAGGCCCCCATTACATGCCACCGGCCTCAGGCAACCTTCTGTGCTTTTCTCTTTGACAAGTGCTAACCTGCTCTCCAACACCATCGAGTCTCTGCAGATAGATGATCCCTAAGTTCCTATTCTCAGGAGAGACTGTTCCCCCAAATGCCAGATTTGTGTATTTTATCGAGGACAGTGCACTTCCCCAACCCAGGGCACCCTCTCCTCCTACTGGCTCAGCTGAGCCTGCTTCCTACCAGTCCCTACCTTCCAGTGATAAGGCAGGTAAAATCCGATAATGAGATGGGAAAATCCAAACTTTCTACTACTCTCATGCACAATAGAGCACTCAACATAGCACAGAATATTTTGCTTCTGCCCTCAAGCTGTGCGTGGGTTTCCCCCACTCACTAAGCAATTCGAGCACACACCAGCCAAGTATCCAACAATTTAATTCAATTTGGACACTGTGTACCTGGGGATGGTGTGAGATCCCATAGCTGAAGGGCACTGTCTCCCAAGACTTCAGATGCCAGGCACATGTCTCAGCTTGTGAGCCAGTTATAAACCAGAGGTTCCCTGATGTCTCCCTTATTGACTTTGCTTAATTTGCTAGAGTGGTTCAGAGGACCCAGGGAAACATGTTATTTGCATTTGCCCATTTGCTATCAAGGGCGTTATAAAGGATAAAGATGAACAGCCAAGTGGAAGAGGGGCATGAGGTAAGGCATGTGGTAAGAGGCGCAGAGCCTCCAGGCCCCCATTGGGCTCACCCCCTTCCTGCCTCCTCTCAGTGTTCAGCAGCCAGAAAGCATTCTGATACATTCTTTTGGGTATTATGGAGGCTTCCTTATGAAGGCACAACTGGTGATCAACCCAGTCTTCTGTTCCTCTCCCCTCCCCAGAGGTCAGGGAGTAGGATTCAAAGTTCCAACCCTCTAATCACAGGGACAATGTCCCTGGTAACCATTCCCCAGTTCCAGGCTTTCCAGAAGCCCAACAAGAGAGACCTCTGAAACAGAAGATGCTCCCAGCACCCAAGAAATTCCAAGGGATTGAGGAGCTCTGTGTCAGAAGTTCTTATCACCCAGAAGTCACCAAGATTTTAGTTCTGCATCAGGAATCAAGGGCAGGAAACAAGTATATATTTCTTCTATCACAACCCCACCCACACCATCAATTCATGGCAACTGCATCCTTCTTCCAAATGCTCAGTCCTTCTCTCACCCCACCCCCATCTTATGCATCAGACAAGCCTTCCTCTCTCTTTGAAGTAAGCCAGAATCTTACAGTTTCTCACCACCTCCGCTGTTATTACCCTGGTCCAAGCCACACTCTTTCCTCTTTCTCCTCCTACCAGTCTCCCTACTCCTTTCCCATCCTCCCCCAGCCAGTCTATTCTCAACATAAATGTGTTAAAATTTGGATCTGAAATGCACCCCAACACTTCAGGCAATTTAGCAAGGCTCAGAGGTGATATCACCGAGTCACGAGGGGCACAGAAGTGATATCACTGAGTCACGAGGACTCTAGTCTCATCAGTGGATAAACCCATTGATGGATTAAGAATTCGAATGGACTTACTGGGTGGTAACAGAGGCAGGTAGGATGTGGCTCCTCCCTAGGGAGGAGCTAGATCACTGGGGGCATGGATTTGGGCTCTGTCTGTCCCTGTCACCTCTTTTCTCTCTCTCTCTCTCTCTCTCTCTCTCTCTCTCTCTCTCTCTCTCTCTCTCTCTCCTTGCTTCCTGAATGCCATGATGTTTCCTCCACCACACAGCCATGATGTTTCTGCCTTGGAGCCAGCTGACTATGGACTGAACCTCTACAACCGTGAGCCCAAATAAACTTTTCCTCCTCAAAGTTGTTCTTGTCTGGTATTTTAGTCACAGGGACAAAGAACTAATTAATATTCCCTCTTCTGCTTAAAATTCACCAGAGGCTATCATTTAACTCAGAGTGAAAGCTGATGTCCTTGAAATAGTCTAGCAAGCTCCACAAACCTACGCATCACCTCTCTGACTTCCTGTCCTATTTTATCTGTTCTGGCTAATCAGCAGTCATCTTTTGAAATGTACCTCTGCCCTTCTCTACCCCTGCTCCCCGCTCCCGGAAGGCTGGCCTCTCCAGGCCTCAATTCAGCTTACTTCTCTGCTTCCAGTTGTATGCTGCTGATGGGGAAATGGAAATGAGAGCCCAAGCATTTATTTCTCTGGCCTCCTGCCATTCATGACTTTGGCTAGGCCATGGCTACGCTCTTCTCTCAAAGGCAGGGCTCCTTCCTTCAGCCTTTGGTTGCAGCCAGCTCTTGCTAGTATCCAATACTCATCCCCTCTTCTTGAGTGTCCAGGTCTGGGATATTATGGCTCCATGTCACTCCTAGCCCTGGGGTTCTTTGCCATACTTGAAGGTTTACTTTAACCCCCATACATATTTGTAAATAGATCCTTCTTTAGGTTCTTGAGTGATGCCGGTAAAGGAGCCCCTGCCTCAGGGCGGTTGTGTTGGCCCTTCCCTTTTCTTGCCTAGTTTTCTCTTGGATGCCCTTGACCTCCCTCGTGTCCTTTCATGTTTTGTTCAGTTGGCACTGAGTGATCAATTCTCTCTCTGCCCTTTGGAAATTTGTACTCCCTCTATTTTGACAGCCCCATTCTTTTATTTTTCTCCCAGAACTCTTTCCACCATCTGACACACTAAAGAATTTACTTTGTTTACTTTGTTTCTTATCTCCATTACTTGTAAGCTGCTTGAGGGAGAGAATTTTGTCTGTTTTCTTCACGATTTAAAGATTAATTCCTAGAGTAGCAGGTGCTAAATCACTATCTGTTTACTGAACACTGTGATTGGACAAATGGCATGTTCTTCCCTCTCATGGGGTGCGTATCCGTTTCCTAGGGCTATCCTAACAAAGTACCAACAACAAGGGGGTTGAAAACAGCAGAAATTTATTATCTAATAGTTCTGAAGGCAGGAAGTCTAAACCCAGGTGTCCAGGGCGAAACTTCCTATGAAATCTGGAGGGGAGTCTTTCCTTGTCCCTTCTGAGCTTCTGGCAAGTCTTAGTGTTCTTTGGCTTACAGTTTCGACCCTCCAGTCTCAGCCTGAACATCCTGTGGAGTATTCCTTAAATGTCTCTATCTCTTTACAAAATGGTTTATTTCCCTTTTTAAAAATAAGGACACTGGTCATATTGTATTAGAGGCTTACCTTACACCAGTATGCCCTCATCTTAATTTAAAAAATGATATATGCATATACATGCATATATGTAGGCACATATATACACATGCAAATCTATGTGTATACACATATGTAAATATGTCTATGCATATATATGTACATATATGTGTGTCTTTATCAAGCATCTTTGTATATACTTTCGGAGGAGATATAGTTTAATCTATAGCAGGGTCTTTTCAATTCTTTCCTGCAGTTATAGTACTCAGATTATTATTTTTCCAACTACATTGTACATTTTCCAAGAAAAAAATTAATTTTATAACTATAGTGGCAAGCTGGCAGCTCTTGGCTGGAGGCAGCCTGCAGTTACGCTGTTGTCCTGTAGTACTGGCTTCACAGAGCTATGAAAGGTTTTTTGAATGAGTTTGGAAATTTCAACTGCAGATCAAGATTGCTGGTTTCTAATGCATCAGGATATCTGCTTACATGGGCACCAAGTTCCTTATGGTCTGGAGCCCAGATGGGCCTCTCCCAGACCATGCAGTGCCCTCTGAGAATTGGACCCTAGATCCATTAGGCTGGGTGTCACATCACAAGTGTTCCGAGTCATCCTAGAGATACTGCTGACCCTCATCCCTCTCAGGCTTTGCATCACAACAAGTGTTGGGGGTCATCCTAGAGATAGCGCTGACCCTCATCCCTTTCAGGCTGGGTGTCACATCTCAGGTGTTCCGGGTCTTCCTAGAGCTAGCGCTGACCCTCCTCCCTCTCAGGCTGGGTGTCACATCTCAATTGTTCGGGGTCATCATAGAGCAAGCTGACCCTCATCCCTTTCAGGCTGGGTGTCACATCACAATTGTTCCAGGTCATCCAGAGATTGCGCTGACCCTCATTTCTTTCAGGCTGGGTGTCACATCACAAGTGTTCCGGGTCATCCTAGAGAATGCGCTTACCCTCTTCCCTTTCAGGCTGGGTGTCACATCACAAGTGTTCCGGGTCATCCTAGAGATAGTGATGACCCTCACCCCTCTCAGGCTAGGTGTAGAATCTCAAGTGTTCCGTGTCATCCAAGTGAAAACACTGACCCTCATCTCTCTCAGACTGGGTGTCACATCAAAAGTGTTCCGGGTCTTCCTAGAGGTAGGGTTGACCCTCATTTCTCTCAGGCTGGGTGTCACATCTCAAGTGTTCCGGGTCATCCTAGCAATAGTGCTGACATCATTCCTCTCAGGCTCGGTGTCACATCTCAAAAGTTCCGGGTCATCCTAGCGATAACGCTGACCCTCACCCCTCTCAGGCTGGGTGTCACATCAAAAGTGTTCCGGGTCATCCTAGAGATAGCGCTTACCCTCATCCCTTTCAGGCTGGGGATCACATCACAAGTGTTCCGGGTCATCCTAGAGATACCGCTGACCTTCATCCATCTCAGGCTTTGTGTCACATCACAAGTGTTCTGGGTCATCCTAGAGATAGCACTTACCCTCATCCCTTTCAGGCTGGGCGCCACATCTCAAGTGTTCCAGGTCTTCCTAGAGTTAGCGCTGACCCTCCTACCTCTCAGGCTGTGTGTCACATCTCAATTGTTCTGGGTCATCCTATAGATAGCGCTGGCCCTCATCTCTCTGAGGCTGGGTGTCACATCACAAGTGTTCCAGGTCATCCTAGAGATAGTGATGATCCTCATTTCTCTAAGGCTGGGTGTCACATCATAAGTGTTTTGGGTAATCCTAGAGCTAGCGCTGACCCTTTCAGGCTGGGTGTCACATCACAAGTGTTCTGGGTCATCCTAGAGATAGCGCTGACCCTCATCCTTCTCAGGCTGGGTGTCACATCACAAGTTTCCGGGTCATCCTAGAGATAGCGATGACCCTCATTTCTCTAAGGCTGGGTGTCACATCATAAGTGTTCTGGGTAATCCTAGAGCTAGTGCTGACCCTATCAGTCACATGACAAGTGTTCTGGGTCATCCTAGAGATAGCGCTGACCCTCATCCTTCTCAGGCTGGGTGTCACATCACAAGTTTCTGGGTCATCCTAGAGATAGCGATGACCCTCATTTCTCTAAGGCTGGGTGTCACATCATAAGTGTTCCGGGTAATCCTAGAGCTAGCGCTGACCCTATCAGTCACATCACAAGTGTTCTGGGTCATCCTAGAGATAGCACTGACCCTCATCCCTCTCAGGCTGGTTGTCACATCACAAGTGTTCCGGGTTGTCCTAGAGATAGCGCTGACCCTCATTCTCTCAGGTTGTGTGTCAAATCAGAAGTGTTCCGGGTCATCTTAGAGATAGCGCTTATCCTCATCCCTCTCTGGCTGGGTGTCACATCAAAATTGTTCCAGGTCAGGTGCCATTTTCCCTTGCAGCACCAGGCTCCAGAGAGGAGGGGAACTCATAACGAAGCTCAGAACCAGAGAGGAGATAAGCCGGCCTCATACCTGAGGACGCGGCAGCAGCACCTTACTGCTGGTGGCAGTGGTGAATTCACCAGACGGCACCAGACCAATGCACTCAACAGCCCACCAGGCTCCAGAGAGGAGCGGCGGACAGCAAGTCGAGGTGAGCTGCTGCGGGTCAGCCGGGAGGAATTCGGCAGATTTCTCGGTGCAGGGAGCATCTAAAGCTCCCAGAGGGTGGGCTCAGCACACCCTGCAGGGACTCAGAGTGGAGCTCAAAAACAGAAAAGAAATACGCCAGCCTCATGGCAAAGGGCATGACAGCAGCGCCATATTGCCACCGGTGGCAGCAGCAGCGAATTCACCGAGTCCACTACAGCTCCATCTGCGCACTCAACAACAGTGAGTCAAATTGTGGCCCCTAGAGGAGAAATCCCAGTACTGTACTCCCAGGGACTTGACCCAGTGGGGGAGGGGCAGTGGCAGAGATATCACACCATAGGAGAACGCCCAACCTGGCACCCCTCCATGGTCTAAAGCAGCCTCTATTGACTTCCAGGGTCTGAGACTCTGTGATACAACCAAGTAAAGGAGTAGTGGGGACCGAGATACCACAGACTCAAGATCCAGAGCACCTTAAGTGAAGTTGTAGTGACCCAAGGGAAGAACCCAGAGAAGGCATAAACTTCCTAAATCATGGGAAAGAGGAATAACAATGGAACAATGAATGCCCACAACCCGACAACATCAGAACCTGATAAAAAAGAAATTCAGAGATTTCTAGAAGATCAAATCAGGAAAATAACTGTAGAAATAATAGAGGTGTTTCAAAAAGAATTCACAGAGAGCCAAAAAGAGATAAAGGATGCAATTAATGAAGTAAAGGCCTCAATTCAAAGTACAAACAACCAATTAGACCACATGGAGAATAGAATCTCGCTCTTAGATGATCATTCAAAAAATGAACGCATAGTTTCTAATTTAGGAAAAAATATCCAACAGCAGGAATCTGACATTGAAGAAATATGGGCCCATTTTAAGAGAGCTAACCTAAGAATAATAGGAATAGAGGAGAGAAAAGAAGGTGAAACCAAAGGGATCAACAATCTCTTCAAGGAAGTAATAGCAGAAAATTTTCCTAACATAAAGCAAGAGGTCGATACACAGGTCCAGGAAACTTATAGAACTCCCTTTAGAGAGGATCAGAGAAGAGGATCCCCACGCCACATAATTGTCAAAATGACCAATGTGGAAGCCAAGCAGAGAATCTTAAAGGCAACAAAAACAAAGGGCCAAGTGACATTCAGAGGCAAACCAATTAGAATCACTCCAGACTTCCCAAACCAAGTCATGAGAGCCAGAAGGGCTTTGAGTGACATATTCCAAACTCTGAAAGAAAACAACTTCCAGCCAAAAATTTCCTACCCAGCAAAACTTTCTATCAAATTAGATGGGGAAATAAGAAGCTTCCATGACAAACAGAAACTGAAGGAATTTATGTCTTCAAAACCAGCGCTAGAGAAAATACTCAAAGAGATTAACTACAAAGAAGAAATAGGTAACACACACCAGAACCAGAGAAACAAGATTTTCCATCCAACAGATAACTAAGATTGGTTATCTGTGGAGATTCATTATTTATGTTAGTCTTTTACCTATCTCTAAATTGTATTGTTTGCTTTTATTGTTGCTAATTCTTAGGATTTCTAGTTGGAATATTAATATACCTTCAGATATAGCATTTGGAAATATTTCATCCCATTCTATCAGTAACTTTTAACTCTGTTTACATTGTCTTTGGATATACAATTTTTTTTTTTTATTTTTTAAGGAGCTTCTTTACCCTTTTGTTGCCTGTGCCATTGAAATCATATCCAAGAAATCACTGCCAATTTCAATGTTGTGAGGTTTTATGACCCAGATTTTCTTCTAAAAGTTTATAGTCTTAAGATTTATATTTAGCTCTTTTAACCATTTTGAGTTAATATTTGTATATGGTGTTAGGTAAGGGTCCAATTTTATTCTTTTTATGTAATTATTATTTTTCAACAATATTTAGTTAAAAGATTAGTATTTCCTCCACCAAATGTTCGTGGAAACCTTGTCAAAAATAACTTGACAATATATGGAAGAATTTATCTCTAGGCTTTTATTTAACTCCAGTGGTTTATATATCTGCCTTTAGAACAGTACTACACTGTTTCAATTATTGTAGCTTTATATGGTTTGAAATCAGAAAATATACATCTTCTAGCTTTGTTCTTCTTCGAGATTGTTTTGGGTATCTAGAGTCCATATTCCATATCAGGATATATTTTTTTCTGAAAAATAAATAAATAAATGTATGATAGTTTCACCTAAAAAAAAAAAAAGAAAAAAACATCCTCTGGTAAGAAAGAAAGCAAAAAGAAATATTGAAATGTTATCTTTAAGTCATCAAAAGCTTGGTATCAGACAAATGAAACTGTTACGTGAGATTATCATTGTTAATATTGGATAAATTGCTATAAAACTAGATGTCAACCACTAAGCCAAGCATGGGAAGGAGGGATGGGGAAGGAACGGGGTGGGGATTGGGTAGGGGCTAACTGGGCGATGTGTGCATGTATGTCTATAAAAGTATTTTCTTTATACCATTATGATGTATGAATACAGTGCACCAATAAAAAAAAAAACCTAAAAAAAAATTGTTCCGGGTCATCAAAGAGGTAGCGCTGACCCTCATCCCTTTCAGGCTGGGTGTCACATCAAAAGTCTTCCGAGTCATGCTAGAGTAGCGCTGACCCTCATCCCTCTCAGGCTGGGTGTCACATCAAAAGTGTTCTGGGTCATCCTACAGATAGCGTTGACCCTCTTCTCTCTCAGGCTGGGTGTCACAGCAAAAGTGTTCCAGGTCATCCAAGACATAGAACTGACCCTTATCCCTTTCAGGCTGTGTGTCACATCAAAAGTGTCCAGGGTCATCCTAGAGATAGCGCTGAACCCCATCCCTCTCAGGCTGGGTGTCACATCACAAGTGTTCCAGGGCTTCCTAGAGATAGCGCTGACCCTCATCCCTTTCAAGCTGGGGGTCACATCACAAGTGTTGTGGGTCATCCTACAGATACTGACCTTCATCCCTCTCAGGCTTTGTGTCACAAAACAAGTGTTCCGGGTCAACCGAGATAGCGCTTACCCTCATCCCTTTCAGGCTGGGTGTCACATCTCAAGTGTTCTGGGTCTTCCTAGAGCTAGCACTGACCCTCCTCCCTCTCAGGCTAGGTATTACATTTCAATTGTTTCAGGTCATCCTAGAGATAGCACTGACCCTCATCTCTCTCAGACTGGGTGTCACATAACAAGTGTTCTGAATTGCCACCGCCCTTTCTCGGCATATACACATGTGACAATGCTTGTATGATTGGCAAAAATGCTTCACGGAAGCAAGCCCAGAGAAGGAAGCATCATCTCTGGCAAAAATACTCCTTGCTCTTAGATTTCTTTACTAATAAGCTCCAATGATGTCAAATGGGATCCCAAGAATTAGGACTGTGGAAGAAGTTGAGTCCATGAAAGATAAATTTTCTAGTAAAATATCTGAGCCCTCAGACTTTCTCTGTATTGTTCCAGCTGTAATAAAGGGCAGTCAGAATTCAGGGGCTGAAAAATTCCTCTCAGCCTTTCCGCAGGCAGGTCCTTTGATCTAAAGATTAGCTCCCAGGACCTCTCTGCCAGCAGAGGAAGTTGCAAACACAAAAGTTCCTACCTTTTGCCCCACTCTCCAAAGAGATGTAAAATTGTCTCTCTGGAACCTGGGCCATCCGCCCTCTTAGAGATGCTAATAAGCTCTTTTCTAGCCTTGACTTAACAAAAGCCTACTTTGTGACTCAGCAGCAGGACAGTAAAAAACCCAAAAGTCTGCAATAAAAAACTGGCTTCAAGATTATGCATTAAAGAACAATTATAGAAATCCAATCACCTGTGTTATAATGTTTTTGCACTGTCTACTAACTGTAATATAAGTATTGCCTTATAGGGGATGGTGGAGCAGACAGGACCATACGAATCCTCATGGCAGCCCTATGGATCTTGATAGGTAGAGGAGGGCATGGACTAAGCCCTAGGGACAAAAGACTCAGAAAGGATTAAAGGAGATCCTAGAAGACTGAATTTCTCCAAAACGGACTTTGGGTGTGATCCCCGCCTTTCCGGACTCCGGACTTTGCCCCCTAGGGTTCATCTGTCTTTGCCCCCTAGGGTTCATCTGTGAGGCCAGAAACCTGATTTAAATCACAAAAAGACAAAGAGGCTGACTGTAATCGTCAGGTCCCAGATGAATCTTAAACTGTGACACCATGGATCTTCTTTTATCCTGTTTATCTTGTTAACACTTAATGCCTCACTAATGTCCTTTGGTGTTTACACTGGGGATAAGGGTATAAGTACCAATTATGAAAATTAAAACTTTGTCAATTGCACAAGAGGCATTTCAGATTTTTCCTGGAGAGGAATCTCCACTTTTAGCGCCGTAAACAGAAACTTAAAGGAGTTTATTTCATAAAAGGGGAAAAATCGCTGTAGAGAAGTCTCTGCAGAACTAAAACCGAAGCCTTTACCCACGTTTCAGAGAATCTCGGTCCTGAGCGGACTTAATGCCTGGAATTATTGTTCCAAGTACTGAGCTAGCTGTCGCACAGGGTCATCCAGGATATAGCACTGTCCCTCATCCTCTCAGGTTGTGTGTCACATCACAAGTGTTCTGGGTCATTCTAGAGACAGCGCTGACCCTCATCCTTAGCAGGATGGGTGTCACATCACAAGTGTTCCGGCTCATCCTAGAGATAGCGATGACTCTCATTTTTCTAACGCTGGGTGTCACATCTCAAGTGTTCCGGGTAATCCTAGAGCTAGCGCTGACCCTCATCCCTATCAGGCTGGGTGTCACATCACAAGTGTTCTGGGTCATCCTAGAGATAGCGCTGACCCTCATCTCTCTCAGGCTGGTTGTCACATCACAAGTGTTCTGGGTCATCCTAGAGATACCGCTGACCTTAATCCCTCTCAGACTATGTGTCACCAAACAATAGTTGCGGGTCATCCTAGAGATAGCGCTTACCCTCATCCCTTTCAGGCAGGGTGTCACATCTCAAGTGTTCTGGGTCTTCCTAGAGCTAACACAAACACTCCTCTCTCTCAGTCTGGGTGTCACATCACAAGTGTTCGGGTCATCCTAGAGATAGCGATGACCCTCATTTCTCTCAGGCTGGGTGTCACATCTCAAGTGTTCCGGGTAATCCTAGAGAGAGCGCTGACCCTCATCCCTCTCAGGCTGGGTGTCACATCACGTGTGTTCTGGGTCATCCTAGAGATAGCCCTGACCCTCATCCTTTGCAGGATGGGTGTCACATCACAAGTGTTCCGGGTCATCCTAGAGATAGCGCTGATCCTCTTCCCTCTCAGGCTGGGTGTCAAATCTCAAGTATTTCAGGTCAACCTAGAGATAGCGCTGACCCTCATCCCTCTCAGGCTGGGGTCACATCACAAGTATTCCGGGTCATCCTAGAGATACCGCTGACCTTCATCCATCTTAGGCTTTGTGTCACAAGAAAAGTGTTCTGGGTCATCCTAGCGATAGCACTTACCCTCATCCCTTTCAGGCTGGGTGTCACATATCAAGTGTTCCGGGTCTTCCTATAGCTAGCACTGACTCTCATCCCTCTCAGGCTGGGTGTCACATCATAAGTGTTCCGGGTCATCCTAGAGCTAGCGTTGACTCATCCCTTTCAGGATGGGTGTCACATCACAAGTGTTCCGGGTCATCCTAGAGATACCGCTGACCCTCTTCCCTCAAAGGCTTGTTGTCACATCACAATGTTCCGGGTCATCCTAGAGAATGCACTGACCCTCTTCTCTTTCAGGATGGGTGTCATATCACAAGTGTTCCGGATCATCTTAGAGAAAGCACTGACCCTCATCCTTTTCAGGCTGGGTGTCACATCACAAGTGTTCCGGGTCTTCCTAGAGATAGTGCTGATCCTCTTCCCTCTCAGGCTGGTGTCACATTACAAGTATTCTTGGTCATCCTAGAGATAGTGCTGAGGCTCTTCCCTCTCAGGCTGGGTGTCACATTTCAAGTGTTCTGGGTCATCCTAGCAATAGCGCTGACATCATTCCTCTCAGGCTCGGTGTCACATCTCAAAAGTTCCGGGTCATCCTAGCGATAACGCTGACCCTCTCGCCTCTCAGGCTGGGTGTCACATCACAAGTATCCAGGTCATCCTAGAGATAGCATTGACCCTCATCCCTCTCAGGCTGGGGGTCACATCACAAGTGTTCCGGGTCATCCTAGAGATACCGCTGACCTTCATCCATCTTAGGCTTTGTGTTACAAGAAAAGTGTCTGGGTCATCCTAGAGATAGGGCTTACCCTCATCCCTTTCAGGCTGGGTGTCACATCTCAAGTATTCTGGGTCTTTCTAGAGCTAGCGCTGACCCTCCTACCTCTCAGGCTGGGTGTCACATATCAATTATTCTGGGTCATCCTAGAGAGAGCGCTGGCCCTCATCTCTCTGAGGCTGGGTGTCACATCACACATGTTCTGGGTCATTCTAGAGATAGCGCTGACCCTCATCCCTCTCAGGATGGGTGTCACATCACAAGTGCTCCAGGTCATCCTATAGATATTTTCTGACCCTCATCCCTCTCAGGCTTTGTGTAACAAAAAAAGTGTTCCGGGTCATCCTAGAGATAGCACTTACCCTCATCCCTTTCAGGCTGAGTGTCACATCTCAAGTGTTCTGAGTCATCCTAGAGAATGCGCTGACCCTCATTTCTTTCTGGCTGGGTGTCAATCACAAGTGTTCCTGGTCATCCTAGAGATAGCACTGACTCTCATCCCTCTCAGGCTGTGTGTGACATCACAAGTGTTCCGGGTCATTCTAGAGATGGCGCTGACCCTTATCCCTTTCAGGATGAGTGTCACATCACAAATGTTCTGGGTTATCCTAGGTATAACAATGACCATCATCTCTCTCTCAGGTTGTTTGTAGCATCTCTAGTTTTCCAGGTCATCCTAGAGAAAACGCTGACCCTTAACCCTCTCAGGCTGGGTGTCACATCAAAAGTGTTCAGGTCATCCTAAAGCTAGCACTGGCCCTAATTTTTCTCAGACTGAGTGTAACATCTCAAGTGTTACGGGTCATCCTAGAGATAGCTCTGACCCTCATCCCTCTCAGGCTGGGTGTCACATTTCAATTGTTCTGGGTCATCCTAGAGATAGCGCTTACCCTCATCTCACTCAGGCTTCATGTCACATCAAAAGTTTTCCGGGTCATCCAAGAGCTAGCGCTGACCCTCATCTCTTTCAGGCTAGGTGTCACATCACAAGTGTTCCGGGTTATCCTAGAGATAGCTCTGACTCTCATCCCTCTCAGGCTGGGTGTCACATCATAAGTGTTCCAGGTAATCCTAGAAATAGTGCTGACCCTATTCCTACTCAGTTTGAGTGTCACATCTCAATTGTTCTGGGTCATCCAAGCTATATAGCTGACCCTCAGCCCTCTCAGGCTGGGTGTCACATCTCAAGTGTTCCGGGTATTGTAGCGATATCGATGACCCTCATCTTTCTCAGGCTGGGTGTCACATCACAAGTGTTCCGGTAATCCTAGTGATAACTCTGAGCCTCATCCCTCTCAGGCTGGGTGTCACAGCACAAGTTGTCTGGGTCATCCTAGAGATAGCTCTGACCGTCATCCTTTGCAGGCTGTGTGTCACATCATAAGTGTTCCGGGTCATCCTAGAGCTAGCGCTGACCCTCCTCTCTCTCAGGCTGGGTGTCACATTTCTATTGTTCTGGGTCATCCTATAGCTAGCGCTGACCCACATCCCTTTCAGGCTGGGTGTAACTTCACAATTGTTCCAGGTCATCCTAAAGATTGTGCTGACCCTCATTTCTTTCAGGCTGGGTGTCACATCACAAGTGTTCTGGGTCATCCTAGAGATAGCGCTGACCCTCATCCTTTGCAGTCTGTGTGTCACATCACAAGTGTTCCAGGTCATCCTAGAGATAGCGCTGACCATCATCCCTTTCAGGCTGGGTGTCACATCACAAGTGTTCCGGGTCATCCTATAGAATGCGCTGACCCACATTTCTTTCTGGCTGGGAGTATCATCACAAGTGTTCCAGGTCATCCTAGAGATAGCGATGATGCTCATCCCTCTCAGGCTGGGTGTAGCATATCAAGTATCCTTGGTCATCCTAGCAAAAACACTGACCCTTATCCCCTCAAACTGGGTGTCACATCAAAAGTGTTCCGGTCATCCTAGTGCTAGCGCTGTCCTTATTTCTCTCAGGCTGGTGTCACATCTCAAGTGTTACGGGTCATCCTTGAGATAGCAGTGACCCTCATCTCTCTCAGGCTTGGTTTCACATCAAAAGTGTTCCGAGTCATCCAAGAGCTAGTGCTGATCCTCATCCCATTCAGGCTAGGTGTCACATCACAAGAGTTGTGGGTCATCCTAGAGATGGCGCTGACCCTCATCCCTCTTAGGCTGGGTGTCACATCATAAGTGTTCCGGGTCATTCTAGAGATAGTGCTGACCCTTATCCCTCTCAGGATGGGTGTCACATCTCAAGTGTTCTGAGTCATCCTAACGATATTGCTGACCCTCCTCCCGCTGAGGCTGGGTGTCACATGTCAAGTGTTTCGGGTCATCCGAGCAATATCGCTGACCCTCATCCCTCTCAGGCTTGGTGTCACAACAAAGGTGTTTTGGGTAATCCTAGAGCTAGCGCTGACCCTCATCCCTCTCAGGCTGGGTGTCACATCACAAGTGTTCCGGGTCATCCTAGAGAATGCGCTGACCCACATTTCTTTCTGGCTGGGTGTCTCATCACAAGTGTTCTGGGTCATTGTAGAGATAGCGATGACACTCATCCCTCTCAGGCTGTGTGTTGCATCTCAAGTGTTCTGGGTCATCATAGCGATAATGCTGACCCTCATCCCTCTCAAACTGGGTGTCACATCAAAAGTGTTCCGGGTCATACTAGTGCTAGCGCTGTCCCTCATCCCTCTCAGGCTGGGTGTCACATTTCAATTGTTCCGGGTCATCCTAGAGATAGCGCTTACCCTCATCTCACTCAGGCTTCGTGTCACATCAAAAGTTTTCCGGGTCATCCAAGAGCTAGCGCTGACCCTCATCTCTTTCAGGCTAGGTGTCACATCACAAGTGTTCCGGGTTATTCTAGAGATAGCTGACTCTCATCCCTCTCAGGCTGGGTGTCACATCATAAGTGTTCCAGGTAATCCTAGAAATAGCACTGACCCTATTTCTACTCAGTTTGAGTGTCACATCTCAAGTGTTCTGGGTCATCCTAGCGATATCGCTGACCTTCTTCCTGCTGAGGCTGGGTGTCACATATCAAGTGTTCCGGGTCATCCGGCGATATCGCTGACCCTCATCCCTCTCAGGCTTTGTGTCACAACAAAAGTGTTCCGTGTCATCCTAGAGATAGCTCTTACCCTCATCCCTTTCAGGCTGGGTGTCACATCTCAAGTGTTCCGGGTCTTCCTAGAGCTAGCGCTGACCCTCCTCCCTCTCAGGCTGGGTGTCACATCTCTATTGTTCTGGGTCATCCTAGATCTAGCGCTGACCCTCATCCCTCTCAGGCTTTGTGCCACAAAATAAGTGTTCCGGGTCATCCTAGAGATAGCGCTTACCCTCATCCCTTTCAGGCTGGGTGTCACATCTCTTTTGTTCCAGGTCATCCTAAAGTTAGTGCTGACCCTCATTTCTTTCAGGCTGGGTGTCACATCACAAGTGTTCTGGGTCATCCTAGAGATATCGCTGACCCTCATTTATTTCAGGCTGGGTGTCACATTACAAGTTATCTGGGTCATCCTAGAGAATGTGCTGACCCTTATCCCTCTCAGGATGGGTGTCACATCTCAAGTGTTCTGGGTCATCCTAGAGATATCGCTGACCCTCATTTATTTCAGGCTGGGTGTCACATTACAAGTTATCTGGGTCATCCTAGAGACAGCTCTGACCCTCATCCTTTGCAGGATGGGTGTCACATCACAAGTATTCCGGGTCATCCCAGAGATAGTGCTGACCCTCATACCTTTTAGGGTGGGTGTCACATCACAAGTGATCTGGGTCATCCTAGAGAATGTCATGACCCACACCCCTTACAGGCTGGGTGTCTCATCAAAAGTCTTCCGGGTCATCCTGGAGATAGCGCTGACACTCATCCCTGTCAGGCTGGGTGTCACATCACAAGTGTTCTGGGTCATCCTAGAGATAGCGCTGAACCTCATCCCTCTCAGGCTGGTTGTCCCATTACAAGTGTTGCGGGTCATCCTAGAGATAGCGCTGATCCTCATTTCTCTCAGGCTGGGTGTCACATGACAATAGCTCTGGTCATCCAAGAGATAGTGCTGACCCTCTTCCCTCTGAGGCTGGGTGTCACATCAAATGTGTTCCAGGTCATCAAAGAGGTCATGCTGACCCTTATCACTTTCAGGCTGGGTATCACATCAAACGTGTTCCAGGTCATCCTAGAGATAGTGCTGACCCTCTTTCCTCTCAGGCTGGGTGTCACATGAAAAGAGTTCCATGTCATCTTAGAGATAGCGCTGACCCTTATTCCTCTCAGGCTGGGTGTCACATCATAAGGGTTCCGGGTCATCCTAGAGATAGCAATGACTCTTATCCCTCTTAGGTTGGGTGTCACATCTCAAGTGTTCAGGGTCATCCTAGCAATATCGCTGTCCCTCATCCCTCTCAGGCTGGGTGTCACATCTCAAGTGTTCTGGGTCATCATAGCGATAATGCTGACCCTCATTCCTCTCAGGCTTTGTGTCACCAAACAAGTTTTCTGGGTCATCCTAGAGATAGTGCTTACCCTCATCCCTTTCAGGCTGGGTGTCACATCTCATGTGTTTCGTGTTCCGTGTGGGTGTTCCGTGTCTTCCTAGAGCTAGCGCTGTTCCTCCTCTCTCTCAGGCTGAGTCACATCATAAGAGTTCCGGGTCATCCTAGAGATAGCGCTTACCCTCATCCCTCTCAGGATGGGTGTCACATCACAAGTGTTCTGGGTCATCCTAGAGAGAGCGCTTACCCTCATCCCTCTCAGGCTGGGTGTCACATCACAAGTGTTCTGGGTCATACTAGAGATAGCGATGATCCTTATCCCTCTCAGCCTAGATGTAACATTTCAAGTGTTCTGGGTCATTCTAGTGAAAATGCTGACCCACATCCCTCCCGGGCTGGGTGTCATATCACAAGTGTTCCAGGTCATCTTAGAGATAGTGATGACCCTCATTTCTTTCAGGCTGGATGTCACAACACAAATTTTCCGGGTCATCCTTGATATAGCTCTGACCCTCATCTCTCTCAGGTTGGGTGTCACATCAAAAGTGTTCCTAGTCATCGAAGAGCTAGCACTGACCCTCATCCCTTTCAGGCTAGGTGTCATATCACAAGTGTTCTGGGTCATCCTAAAGATAGCGCTGACCCTCATCTCTCTCAGGCTGGGTGTTACATCATAAATATTCCGGGTCATCCTAGAGCTAGCGCTGACTCTCATCCCTCTCAAATTGGGTGTCACATCTCAAGTGTTCCGGGTCATCCTAGCAATAACGTTGACCCTCATCCCTCTCAGGCTGGGTGTCATATCAAAAGTTTTCTGGGTCATCCTGGCGATAACGCTGATCTCCCTCCCACTCAGGCTGGGTGTCACATTTTAATTGTTTTGGGTAATCCTAGAGATAGCGCTGACCCTCATCCCTCTCAGGCTGGGTGTCACATCACAAGTGTTCCGGATCATCTTAGAGGTAGCGCTGTCCCTCATTCGTTTAAGTATGGATGTCACATCATAAGTGTTCTGGGTCATACTAGAGAGAGCGCTGACCCTCATCCTTTGCAAATGGGTATCACATCACAAGTATTCTGGGTCATCCTAGAGATAGCGCTGACCCTCATCCCTTTCAGGCTGGGTGTTACATCACAAGTGTTCCGGATCATCCTAGAGAATGTGATGACCCACATTCCTTACAGACTGGGTGTCACATCAAAAGTTTTCCTGCTCATCCTGGAGATAGTGCTGACCCTCATTCCTCTCAGGCTGGTTGTCACATCACAAGTGTTCCGGGTCATCCTAGAGATAGCGATGACCCTTATCCCTCTCAGGCTGGGTGTCATATCAAAAGTGTTCCGGGTCATCCTGGAGATAGTGCTGACCCTCATCCCTCTGAGGCTGGATGTCACATCAAATGTGTTCCAGGTCATCAAACAGGTCACTCTGACCCTCATCGCTTTCAGGCTGGATGTCACATCAAAAGTGTTCCAGGTCATCCTAGAGATAGCGCTGACCCTCTTCCCTCTCAGGCAGGGTGTCACATGAGAAGTGTTCCGGGTTATTCTAGAGAAAGCACTGACCCTCATCCCTTTCAAGCTGGGGGTCACATCACAAGATTTCCGGGTCATCTTAGACATACCGCTGACCTTCATCCCTCTCAGGCTTTGTGTCACCAAACGAGTGTTCCTGTTCATCCTAGAGATAGCGCTTACCCTCATTTCTTTCAGGCTGGGTGTCACATCACAAGTGTTCCGGGTCAACCTAGAGAATGCTGTGACCCTCAATCATTTCAGGCTGGGTGTCACATCAAAAGTGTTCCAGGTCATCCTGGAGATAGTGTTGACCCTCATCCCTCTCAGGCTGGTTGTCACATCACAAGTTTTCTGGGTCATCCTAGAGATAGTGATGACCCTCATATCTTTCAGGCTGGGTGTCACATCTCAAATTTTCCGGTCCATCCTAGAGATCGCTCTGGCCCTCATCTCTCTCAGGCTGGGTGTCACATCAAAAGTGTTCTGGGTCATCCAAGAGCTGGTGCTGACACTCATCCCTTTCAGGCTGGGTGTCACATCACAAGTGTTCCGGGTCTTTCTAGAAATAGCGCTGACCCTCATTCCTCTCAGGATGGGTGTCACATCATAAGTGTTCCGGGTCATCCTAGAGATACCGCTGACCTTCATTCCTCTCAGGCTTTTTGTCACCAAACAAGTGTTCCAGGTCATCCTAGAGATAGTGCTTACCCTCATCTCCTTCAGGCTGGGTGTCACATCTCAAGTGTTCCGGGTCTTCCTAGAGCTAGCACTGTCCCTCGTCCCTTTCAGGCTGGGTGTCACATCACAAGTGTTCTGGGTCATCCTAGAGATAGCGCTGACACTCATCTTTTACAGGCTGTGTGTCACATCACAAGAGTTCCAGGTCATCCTAGAGACAGCACTGACCCTCATTTCTTTCTGGCTGGTGTCACATCACAAGTGTTCAGTTCATCCTAGAGATAGTGCTGACCCTCATCCCTCTCAGGCTGGGTGTCATATCACAAGTGTACTGGGTCATCCTAGAGATAGTGCTGACCCTCATCCCTCTCAGGCTGGGTGTCACATCACAAGTGTACTGGGTCATCTTAGAGATAGCGCTGACCCTCATCCCTTTCAGGATGGTTGGCATATCACAAGTGTTACGGGTCATCCTAGAGATAGTGCGGACCCTTATCCCTCTCAGGCTGGGTGTCACATCTTAATTGTTCTGGGTCATCCTAGAGTTAGCGCTGACCCTCACCTCTTCAGGCTGGGTGTCATATCACAAGTGTTCTGGGTCATCCAAGATCTAGCGATGACCCTCATCCCTCTCAGGTTAGGTGTCACATCACAAGTGTTCTGGGTCATGCTATAGATAGTGCCAACCCTCATCGCTTTCAGGCTGGGTGTCACATCATAAGGGTTCGGGTCATCCTGGAGATAGTACTGACCCTTATCCCTCTCAGGTTGGGTGTCACATCTCAAGTGTTCCGGGTCATCCTAGCGATATTGCAGACCCTCATACCTCTCAGGCTGGGTGTCACATCATAAGTGTTCCAGGTCATCCTAGCTATATTGCTGACCCTCATCCCTTTCAGGCTGGGTGTCACATCACCAGTGTTCCGGGTCATCATAGTATTAATGCTTACCCTCATACCTCTCAGGCTGGGTGTCATATCACCAGTGTTCTGGGTCATCCTAGAGATAGCGCTGACCCTCATCCCTCTCAGTCTGGGTGTCACATCAAAAGTGTTCTGGGTCATCCAAGAGCTAGTGTTAACCCTCATCCCATTTAGGCTAGGTGTCACATCACAAGTGCTCCGGGTCATCCTAGACATAACACTGACCCTCATCTCTTTCAGGATGGGTGTCACATCACAAGTGTTCTGGGTCATCCTAGACATAGCGCTGACCCTCTTCCCTCTCAGGTTGGGTGTCACATCAAAAGTGTTCCTGATCATCAGGAGATAGCACTGACTCTCATCCCTCTCAGGCTTTGTTTCACAAAACAAGTGTTCCGGGTCATTTTTTTTTTTTTTTTTTGGTGGTACTGGGGTTCCTGGAAGCCCTTCTACCTCCGGGCTACACCCCCAGACCTATTTTTATATTTTTATTTAGAAACAGGGTCTCCTAAGCCAACGCACGCGGCTGGCTTCGAACCTGCGCGATCCTCCTGTCTCCGCCTCCCAAGCGCGGGGATTACAAGCGTGCGCCACCACGCCCGGCTCCGGGTCATTTTTGAGATAGCCTGATCCTCATCCCTCTCAGGCTGGTTTTCACATAAAAAGTGTTCCGGGTCATCCTAAAGATAGCACTGACCCTCATCCCTCTCAGGTTGGGTGTCACATCATAAGTGTTCCGGGTCATCCTAGCTATATTGCTGACCCTCATCCCTCTCAGGCTGGGTTTCACATCACCAGTGTTCCGGGTCTTCCTAGAGATAGTGTTGACCCTCATCCCTTTCAAGTTTGGCGTCACATCACAAGTTTCTGGGTCATCCTAGAGATACCGCTGACCCTCATCCCTCTCAGGCCTTGTGTCACAAAACAAGTGTTCCGGGTCATTTTCGAGATAGCGCTGATCTTCATCCCTTTCAGGCTGGTTGTCACATCAAAAGTGTTCCGGGTCATCCTAGAGATAGCGCTGACCCTCATTTCTCTCAGGCTGGGGGTCACATCAAAAGTGTTCTGGGTCATCCTAGAGATACCGCTGACCCTCATCCCTCTCAGGCTTATTTCACAAAACAAGTGCTCCGGGTCATCCTAAAGATAGCGCATCCCCTCATCCCTTTCAGGCTGGGTGTCACATCTCAAGTGTTCCAGGTCATCCTACAGATAGCGCTGACCCTCATCCCTTTCAGGATGGGTGTCACCTCACAAGTGTTCCGGGTCATCCTAGAGATAGTGCTGACTCTCATCTCTTTTAGGCTGGGTTTCACATCACAAGTGTTCCAGGTCATCCTAAAGATAGCGTTGACCCTCATCCTTTTCAGGGTGGGTGTCACATCCTAAGTGTTCTGGCACATCCTAGAGATAGCGCTGACCCTCTTCCCTCTCAGGCTGGGTGTCACATCAGAAGTGTTCCGGGTCATCCTAGAGATAGCGCTGACCCTCATTTTTCTCAGGCTGGGTGTCACATCTCAAGTGTTCCAGGTCATCGTAGAGATAGCGCTGATCAGCATCCCTTTCAGGGTGGGTGTCACATCAGAAGTGTTCTGGGTCATCCTAGATATAGCGATGACCCTCATCCCTCTCAGGCTGGGTGTAATGTTTCAAGTGTTCCAGGTCATCCTAGAGAAAACACTATCCCTCATCCCTCTCAGGTTGGGTGTCACATCTCAAGTATGCCTGTCATCCTAGCGATAATGCTGACCCTCATTTCTTTCAGGCTGGGTATCACATCACAAGTGTTCTGGGTCATCGTAGAGATAGCGCTGACCCTCATCCTTTGCAGGTTGTGTGTCACATCAAAAGTGTTCCGGGTCATCCTAGAGATACCGCTGACCTTCATCCCTCTCAGGCTTTGTGTCACCAAACACATGTTCCGGGTCATCCTAGAGATAGCGCTGACCCTCATCCCTCTCAGGCTGGGTGTCACTTCACAAGTGTCCTGGGTCATCCTACAGATAGCAATGACCCTTATCCCTCTCAGGCTGTGTGTAACATTTCAAGTGTTCTGGGTCATCCTAGCAAAAACGCTGACCCGCGTCCCTCTCAGGCTGGATGTCACATCACACGTGTTCCAGGTCATCCTACAGATAGTGATGACCCTCATATCTCCCACCGGCTGGGTGTCACATCACTTGTGTTCCGGGTCATCCAAGACTTGGCGCTGATCCTCATCCCTTTCAGGCTAGGTGTCACATCACAAGTGTTCCGGGTCATCCTAGAAATAGCGCTGACCCTCATCCCTCTCAGGCTGGGTGTCACATCATAAGTGTCCGGGTCATCCTAGAGATAGTGCTGACCATCATCCCTCTCAGGCTGGGTGTCACATCACAAGTCTTCCCGGTCATTGTACAGATAGTGCTGACCCTTATCCCTTTCAGGCTTTGTGTCACAAAACAAGTGCTCTGCGTCATCCTAGTGATAGTGCTTACCCTCACCCCTCTCAGAATGGGTGTCACATCTCAAGTGTTCCGGGTCTTCCTAGAGATAGCGCTGACCCTCCTCCATCTCAGGCTGGGTGTCACATCTCAAGTGTTCCGGGTCATCCTAGATAATGCACTGACCCTCATCCCTTTCAGGGTGGTTGTCACATCACAAGTGTTCCGGGTCATCCTAGAGATAGCGCTGACCCTCAATTCTCTCATGCTGGGTGTCACATCTCAAGTGTTTTGGGTCATCCTAGAGCTAGCATTGACCCTCATCCCTCTCTGGTTGGGTGTCACATCACAAGTGTTCCGGGTCATTCTAGAGATAGCGCTGACCCTCATTTCTTTTAGGCTGTGTGTCACATCTCAAGTGCTCTGGGTCATCCTAACGATAGCGCTGACCCTCATCTCTCTCATGCTGGGTGTCACATCCCACGTGTTCCGGGTCATCCTAGAGATAGTGCTGACTCTCATTTCTTTCAGGTTGGGTGTCACATCACATGTGTTCCGGGTCATCCTAGCGATAATGCTGACCCTCATCCCTTTTAGGATGGGTGTCACATCACAAGTGTTCTGGGTCATCCTAGAGATAGTGCTGACCGTCTTCCCTCTCAGGTTGGGTGTCACATCAAAAGTGTTCCTGGTCATCAGGAGATAGCACTGACCCTCATCGCTCTGAGGCTTTGTGTCACAAAACAAGTGTTCCGGGTCATTTTCGAGATAACCTGATCCTCATCCCTCTCAGGCTGGTTGTCACATCAAAAGTGTTCCGGGTCATCCTAGAGATACCGCTGACCCTCATCCCTTTCAGGCTGGGTGTCACATCTCAAGTGTTTCTGATCATCCTAGAGATATTGCTGACCCTCATCCCTTTTAGGCTGGGTGTCACATCACAAGTGTTCTGGGTTCCATCCTGGATCTAGAGTCCACTTCCACTTGTCACCCAGTCAGCTTCACCTACCTTCATTGGCTGCCGCTCTTGTATACGTCTGAGTTGCACCCCATACAGCAAGCAAATAATGAGGGGACAACAGATCCTGGGTGGTGATGGTGACCGTGATGAATTGAAGTTTCTCTTTTCTTTAACGCACACTCCTGAACCCTCCCCAGTTAGGTCTTGATCTGCAGGGTTGCACTGAGATGCCAGAGGCAAGTTCACCGTCTGCACCTTCCTCATCAGCAGTGCTCTTTCTTCCATAACTTCTGTGTGACCTAATTCTCCTGATTCCCATTCGTTCACTGGCCACTCTTCAGTGTCTTTTGCTGGTTTCTCCTCTTTACTTCTTTCTATAAAAATTTGAATCTCATACGGCTCAGTCTTGACAGGTCCTCAATATTCTGTCCTCATAGCCCTCCTTTGAAAGATCTCATCCAGTCCTGTGACTTTAAATATTACCTACACACATAGACTTCCAAAAGTAAAACCAATTTGACTCCAGACTCTTTCATCTGTCTCTGCTTGCCTGTACTAAAAGCCTCTTAAACTTCACATGTATAAAAGCAAACCTGTGGCCTCAGCTACAAAGTTTCTCTCTCAGTGTGTTCAGCATTTCACAAAATAACAGATTTGTTATTGCAACAGGTGAAAAAACTTAGAAACACCCCTTCTTGCTGTTTTTTTTTCTCTCTCATACCTTTAGTATATCAATACATCTTTTGTGAAGGTTAATTTATGTGTCATCTGACCTATGCCATGGTGCTTGTTGTTTGGTCAAACATCAGTCTAGATGTTGCTGTGAAGGTACTTATGATGGCGCTACAGCTCAGTACACCTGTCAGAAGATGAAAATATGGTAAGTTGAGTTGGGGGTGTGGCACAGGGTGCAGCGTTTGCCAGGCATGGCTTTGATCTTTAGCACTACGAAAAGCAAGCAGGCAGGCAAACAAAAACTTTAGGTAAAAAATACCTTGAATATACTCACTCCTATACAGACTCTCCCCTAGCTCAGCAGCACAGTGCACTGGGTAGGACTGTTGCTTCTCCAAGTCATCCCGTGGCTAGCTGGGAGCTGGGGCTTGCCGCTGCTCCCAGTGTTGAGTACTACAGCGGGTCCCGCTGATGCTTTCTCAGACTTCATGTCTACACCCTTCCCTGCTTCACAAGGCTCTAGCCACACATGCTCTTCTTTTATCCTGCCATGGAATTGCCCGCCTCAGGGCCTTTGCCTCTCCAGCTTGTTCTGTCTGTAAATCTCTTTATTCCAACAGATTCACCCAAGCTACTCATGCAGAACAGAGCTAGTGTCTTGCATCGCAGGGGAAGCAGTGACTTCCTCAGGAATGGACTATTCATTGCAGACTTGCCAAAATGCATGTCTCAACCATTCGCTTCAGGGTGTCACCTTAATCATTTTTAGTTATTGACTGTAGTTGCCCCTAAATAAGAGCGGCATGCAGACAGATCAAGGGAAAATGATACTCCTGGGCCTCTGTTTGCATGTGTAAGTTAGAACATGGCTTCTCCTCACTGTCCGATTCTCATGTAGCTCCTGGAGTGTTGTATGGCTTCCTTTAAAAAGGAACACTTGTCCTTTTATCTTGGGCCCAAGTAAACAGGCTAATTCATATTGTGCTTTGGTTAAGGAGGGGCCTGGGGCATGTGGTGGGAAATGGATACTTTAAACAGATGTGCATAGAGAAAAACGTCCACTTTGGCAAGTGGGATCATAGTGCCATGGGCCCGAGTCCCCCGCCCGCCCCAGACCTCCTCTCCTGGGCTTTGAGTGAGCGCTCAGCTGGCTCCAGAGGCCTCAGATTCAGTCCTTTCTCACATGAGTCCTGGGTGTGGAAGGAGCCCACATTTCAGAAAGGCGACAGTTTTGGGCTGTGGCGTCCAAGTTAGGATGAACTGGCCTTCATCCTAACTCGGACATTAATAAAGGGGGGGGGCAGCGGTGTAGGTAAATTCTGTGTCCCTTCACTACTGTCTTACTTTCTGAAACAAAATGATGTTGCCCATGCTATGGGACTGCATGGGGTTTAAATGAAGTCAGGTACACTGAGTGCACGCATTCTGTGCTTGCGACTCACTGAAGGGGGACTGGAAGCATGCCTGACCCATGGGGGGGCTGCTGTGCGCGGTGTGTTATAGGGTGATAAACTCTCCTAGAAATGAATTGCTATAGGGCACCGATCTCCTCCTCAATGCTTGCTTTTTCCGAGAGAAAGATTTCAAAGGGAAAACACTGAGGGGAACATAAGAAGCTTATTTAGGGAGGTGTGTGTGGTGGGGCACAGCTTAAGAGGAGGCCATGAGCAGGGGTTGCCCTAGAGTGAGAGTCTGGGACAGTTCATTCCCTGGGGTGGGAGAAGGCATGGAACCCAGGGGTGCATTTCAGAGACAGGATCTGGAATAGGCTGCTTTCTGGAGTGAACACTGCTGAGCCCTGGAGGTGGTGACTTTACTCAGTCCAGAAGCCTTTCCCCTTGGGTATATGTGTTTGGGGAGGCAACAATCTCTTTTTGAGCCACAGCATAGTGTGTCTCTGCTATTCTCTCCATGTTGGAAACTTTCCCCAGGGTGAGATCGTGTGTGTGTGTGTGTGTGTGTGTGTGTGTGTGTGTGTGTGTGTGTGTGAAATATGCCTACGGTAAATTTAGCCTCCTGATATCCCTGCAGTTCTCTAACCACAATTAAGTGGGTAGTCCCATATTTCCACTCATGAGGACTCTCTTAACTTCCCCTGTGATCTGTCCCAACCTTGCCCTGACCTTCTCATTTCTTTTTCCTTCCTTCCTTCCTTCCTTCCTTCCTTCCTTCCTTCCTTCCTTCCTTCTTTTTTTACAGTACTGGGAATGGAACCCAGGGGTCATTCTACCTCCAGCTACACCACCAGCCCTATTTTATTCTTTATTTTAAAAAAGGGTCTTGCTGAGCTGCAAAGGGTCTCACTAAGTAGCTGAGGCTGTCTGTGAACCCTGATCCTCCTGTCTCAGCCTCCCAAATGCTGGGATTATAAGTGTGCATCACCATGCCTGGTTTGACCTGCTCATTTCTGTCTAATGACCTAACACTGGTGGGCACTCCTGGCCTCTTCATAGGCTGATTCCGAGCTCAGCCTTCACATCTCCCCGGTCAGGGTGTGGAACTGATGAATTCCTCCTGCAACATGGCCTGCCAGGACCCTGCCTGCTCCTAGCCGCCTCCTCATCTCTGGCCTGCTTGCCACTGACCTTTGCTTTGGGTGTGAAAGGACCATTGAGTGCTCGAGGATCTTGGAGCTTGGTTGTTATCATGCCTCTGGGTAGCCTTGTTGGAGCTCAGCCACATTTCCATGAGAGGTCTCAAGGGACATTTTCTGAAATTTAATCACATCATGTCAACTGCGTCCTCCCGCTTCACTGCCCATCCTAAACAGAAAAGGGGCTGGTTTGGCTGGGCCAGTTTTCCATACACATCTGTAGCCTTAAATGTATTTGATCCTTCTCTGGCCCCTTGCCTGAGAGTGCTGGGCTACCTCAGGTAATCTGGGAGACGCTGGGAGCCTGCAGATAGGGGTTTGCAAGCACACCAGGGAGGAGCTGGCCCACAGTTTCAGTGTTATCAGAGCCAAGGGAGGCTTTTGCAGGGAGAGGCTGGGTGGGGATCGCTTTCCAAGGGGTAGCAGGGGAGTGTGTTGGGGCCAAGTCAGCCAGGGAGGGAGCAAGAGCAGAGCTGATTCCTGGGATGCTCTCTGCCCTCCTCCTCTGCCTTGACTGCCCCCACAAGGCCCGAACTGTGTATCTCAATCCTAGAATGTGAAGAATGTGCCTCAGCCTGAGAGGCCTGCAGTAGGCTGTGGAGCAGGAGGCGGGAGGAGCACACACCTCCCTAGGCAGAGGCCTGACAGTGCAGGGACTATCAGCCTGCTGGCTGCCTGGCCCCGCCCATCCTCCCTGGCCTCTGCTGCAGCCAGGATATCAAAGACCTCATTGTGCATTGAGCGGCCTTGGTCCCCAGTGTGGCAGGGAGGAGGTGGTGGGAGGAGGGACATTGTGGGGAGGCTCCCAAGGGTTTTCTGGCTGATGTTCCTTGGGGCCTTGGCCTGGGAAGGATGGTGCACACATGGGTGGCTGTTTCTGCATCCCCAGGGAGCGGAGTCTATCCTGGAGCCCAGGTGAGTTTCCTAGGGAGAAGGGGGAGACTCTGGCCTCTGGTTTGGCCAAGCTGGCTGGTCCACAGAAGACACAGGGAGCTGCTGGGTTGGGGAAGCTGCCCTTTCAAAGACAGAAAGATGATCGAGCTTTGTGGCACCTTTCTTCCCTCCCTAGGTCATTTTTATTTTTTATTTATTTATAATTTGTTATTCTGGCTTTGTTGAAAGGGAGCAAAGCCTGGGAAGCAGGCTGAAGAAAGAGGCTTTGAGCTCTCTCTGCAGAGGGGGAGCCAGGGCTGCTCTTGGCTGCCACTCCCAGGGTGTGACTAAGCCTTTCCTTCCTCTCCTCCCAAGATTCCCCAGGACAGGAAGAAAGTTCCAGCAGCAGAGTTCCTCTGCGCCCTATGGGCCATCATAAATTTGGCCTCAGGCCCTTCAATCCTATTTTCGTCAGGATTACTGCTGCGGAAGAAAAACAGGCAGCTTCCTGCCTCCTACCTGTTCACAGTGGTTTCTGGCACATCCAGTTGAGGTCACAGAGAGTTACTGCTCTAAGTTGTCAAGTCTTCTGAGACTTGACACAACTGACCAGCCATCCTGGTTTGCTTGAAACTGAGGGTTTTCTTAGGATGCAGCCAGAGCTAAAGCCCTCACGGTTCCAGACAAACTAGGATGACTGGTCACCCTAATACAAGGTCTGTGCTACTTTTCAGAGCAGAACCAAGATGGGCCTCTTGTAGGACATTGATTGGGATTGGCGGTGGCTTCAGGGGAAGGTAGGATGACTTAGGATTCCTGCGGGAGGTAGAGGGTTACTGTGCTGAGGACTAGTTTCTAACCCTGTTAGGGTTCTGTCTTTCTGGAGCACCACCATGTTCCTGAGAGCGCAGCTAGGGAGCACCCTCTAGACAAGGCCTTTCACTCTCTGTAGCCAGTTTTCCCCTGAAGTCTTGCCACATGTGTTCATCTAAGGAATTTGAGGTCTTAAAGTGAACCTCCATCAGCCATGTTCTGCCTTCTGTTAGAAGTCTGGCTTGGGCCTCTTGGCATGTATGGTAGGGTGTACCTCCCAGAAAAGAGGCACCCCTGCCTCCTAAAACCAGAGGCAAACAAATCCCAAGGAGCACCTTTGGTACAAAAAGGCTGAGACTTTTTGCTTCTCCAGATTTCTGGGAATGCCACACTTTTTAGACCCTTTCTCTAAATCCAGTTGTGCTTATACCCCATGGAAGCAGGCATAGCCTGGGGGAGTACATAGTATCATTGGGTCTTGAACTTCCAGACTAGGGTTCTAGAGATGACTCATTCTGCCTCCAGTTAGGCAGGTGTCATTGTGCTTAATCACCCCATCTTTGAGGCTCGTGACTGGCTTTCATCTTGGATCTTTTACTTGCCTTAAGAAATGTATTTGGCTTTTCTCTGGTTTAGTTTCCTTCTCTGTTGATTTTATGAACTCATTATGCTGTCCTCTAGGATTTTGGTGGGGTTAAGCCTACATGTGAAATACTGAAAATAGCCAGAAATGCAGTTAATTAGGCATAAGAAATATTAAGCCTGTTTAGTGACATTTTTATGACCCTAACATATTACATTCTCAGGGTGGCATTGGTCATTTATAAAATTTGGGGGCTGCAAACTGCTTAGGGAGCTCTTCTGCTGTGGCCTGATCTCTAGCTCCGGCCAGAGCAGCTCTACTTCCCTTTGTCAAAGATTTCAGCGGAACAGAGTTCTGTAGTGCAAAACGGAGACACGGATACTGAAGATGGTTTCCTTGAAAGTCTATGGCACTCTAATCCGATTATTGTATTCTTACACCTATTTTTTGCTGTTGATAACTGGTTGGGCCCCTGGTTTCACTTTTCTATAAACTTATATTTATAGCTCTCGAAGCTTTTCATGCCCCATACACATTAGGGCTTTTCCTTGGGGAGGTTGATATGAGTATTATAGGTCTGAGGCTAGTTGATGTAAACATCCCTATTCTTCTCCTATATATGCTAGAGAAACAGAAGAGAGTCTAAGACACATCTTGGAGTGATTCAATAGTGGTACGACCTTGGGCAAGTCTCTGATGTTTTCTGTATCTCAGTTTTCCTAGCCAGATACTAGATCTAGCGGTAGCACTTATCACATGGAACTTTTGTGAAGATTTAACTGAATAATTCATCTCATAGACTTGGACTGGGGTCTGACTTCCAATAACCCCTCAGTAATTACAGGCCATTTCCTTGTCTGCCAAATTGGACCTCTCCTCTGATTCCACTGGAGCAGAAGTCCATGCTCATGTTTCTGTGGCTGCTTCTGCTATAATTTCTGTCTAAGTGGGAGTTAACAGTGAGGACCAAACCAGTGAGGAGTAAGGGAGACAGGAAAGGAGCCGTGCTGGTGTGGAGCCCTGGCCAGTTTGTTGTGACGTGGGATGTGGTGCGGTCATGGACTCTGCCTGTGGCATCTAACTCTGATGTGTCCTGTTTGCTCATAGAAGTCCCCGCTTGCATGTGCTAAGAGGGCAGTCCTTGGTCAGCTGCCATTACCTCTGACTCTCCCACTTTTAAGGGCCTCATAACTAAAACTTCTCCCTTCAGATCACAAAGTCATGTCAGAGTTTGTTCTAGCTCTTATCTTTTATCTTCAAAACCTTTTTGAAGAAATTTGCCAGATTCTTCAAGAGAAGATGTAGGACATTTTCCTATATTGATCACCAATGTCTGAAATTTTCCTCTTAAACTTTTTGGTAAATGTAAATCATCAATATTACTAACTGGAAATCCAGAATGCAAACAGTGGGTGGGGCACTGTGGCTAAAGCCTGTAATCTCAGTACTCCTGAGGCTGAGGCTGGAGGAATGAAAGTTCAACGTCAGCCTGAGCAACTTAGCCAGAACTGATCTCAAAATAAAAGGGTTGGTTTGTACCATACCTTGGTATTTTTCCAAAAGAATTAAAGTGTGTGTGTGTATATATATATATATATATATATATATATATATATATATATATTTTTTTTTTTTTTTTTTTTTTTTTTTTTTTTTTTGCCAGTCTGAAGATGGAACTCAGGGGCATTCGACCTCTGAGCTATACCCCCTGCCCTATTTTTTATTCTTTATTTTGAAACGGGGTCTCACTAAGTTGTAGAAATATTGTAAGTTGTAGAAATAGTTGTATATATAAGTTGTAGGCAGCCTCACTAAGTAGCTGAGGCTGTCTGAGAACCTCCGGTCTCAGCCTCCAGGATGCTGGGATTACAAGCGTGTGCCACCACGCCCGGCTAAAGTTAGAATATTATGGTGATGCATACATACCAATAATTATGGAAGCACAATTTACAGAACCCATCTAGGTGTCCATCAACAGATGAATGAAATGAGAAAAATATGATATATCTATACATAATGGAATTTTATTTATCCATAAAGAAGAACAAAATGATGTCATTTGCATAAAAATGGGTGGGACTAAAGAACATTATGCTAAATGAGATCATCCAGTCTCAGAAAGGAAAGTCAAGGGTCATATATTTTTCTCTCATCTATAGGAGCTAAAGAGAAAACAGGAAAGAAAAGGGACTTCAGATAAGTGAGGTAAAAGACCAGTAGAATAGTGGAAGGGGATCAGGTCAGGGAGGAGGGAAGGGGCTTGAGGAAAGAAACCAGACCAAATAATGTTCATGTATGGAGAGATCACTACCAATCTGGGGCGGGGTGGGATGTGGAGGGAAACACTTCAAGTGATGGGTGATGCATGTATCACTTTGAATCTCACTATGAGGTATATGATTACAAAGCATTAATACAATTATTCTTTTTTAAAAAGGGCTAAAAATATCTCAGTGGCAGAGCATCCCTAAATTCAATTCCTAGTACTGCGAACAAACAAACCTCTAATGCTCACAAAACAATCAAAAATTTTAAAAGGATTCCGAGGCACTGTGAACACAGCAATAGTGTAGAATATTAGAATCATAAGCTCACTTCAGCAAGTTTCTACTTTATGCCATATTGGCCTCAGAGCTTTTTATTTGTTTCTCTTATATTTTGAAGGATTCAATTAGGGTAGCTTTTCCCAATCTCATTCCTCTCTCTCTCCCTCACCAAAGTTAAACACTTTCATGAACTCAGTGGTTTTGTGTTCTTACTGCTGATTCATGCACCCATGATTATTGCAAAGAATTGTTTTTCAGACTTTTAAACTTAAATAAAATGACACCTTATGCAACTTGCTCCCCCCTCAAACATTATGATCTGAGATACAGCCATATGGCTAGATGTAGCTGTAGTTCTAATTTGATATTTGTCCCAGCAAAGAAAATATGGGCTTACATCATAAGAACTGCTGATGGTATGCTTGTTGGGTCAAAGAAGAAGAAAAAAATGTGGGTGGAGGAAGAAAGCATGCAAGGAAAGGTTTACTGTTTGGTTTTCTTCTTTAAGTTGGAGGTGGTGGTAAGTGGGTAGGAGCAGAGAAGCCAAGAGAGGAGAAAGCAAAATGAATTCTCATTTTCAGCAAATTGCTGTATGTGAGATGTTTTCCTGATCATCACAGACCTTAGTCTTTAGAGCTCCAGGGTCAGACAATGTGGTAGAAATAGCTCTGTCTCTTTTGCTAACTTGCTGTGTGACCTTGATAAAATCACCACTTCTCTCTGGGCCTTAGGGTTCAATCTCTCTCTCTCTCTCTCTCTCTCTCTCTCTCTCGCTCTCTCTCTCTCTCACTGGGGACTGAACCCAGGGGGCATTCTACCTTTGAGCCACACCCCGACCCTAGCCCTATTTTATTTTTATTTTGAATCAGGGTCTCGCTTAGTTAATGAGAGTCTCAGTATTTGCTGAGGCTGTCCTCGAACCTGCAGTCCTACTGTCTCAGCCTCTCAGTGGGCCTTAGTTTTACAACAGTAAAATTAGGAGTAAAACTAAGTGATCTCTCAAATCTTTTCCAACATTGATTTTCTGTAATTATTTTCTCTTCCCTATCTTTATGTCTCCTAACCAATAGGTGGAGAGGCTTTCTCTTTTCTTACTTTAAAACAGGATAATTTACCCGATTCTCTCACATTGTGTCGCCACAATTCATATTCTCACACTTTTCTCCTGGATCACCATAGAGATGTTCAGTGGACCTCTCTGCCTCTCATGCTCCCCTTGTTCTTCCTATACCATCCCACACAGAAGGTTCACTTTTATTATGTCATTCCCATGCTCAAGAATGTCCTAGCTCCTCATTGCTTACTGGATCTGTTCTAATCACCTCTGTCTGCTGTAAGTGCTCCTCCCATCTCGTCCCTATCATAGGTACCAATTTCATGCTCATGACCTCCACCATCTCATGTGCAGGCAAAGCTCACCCTTCCTGTCCTGGCTGGTGATCTGTCTTCCCACCTGTCTAGATGTGCCAAGAAAATAAAAAAACCAAGCAACAGACTGGGGAAATACTATTTACAAAACATGTATCCGATCCTTGTATTTAGAACATATATGTTAAAAACTCTCATAACTCAAAAATAAGAAGAAATTCAATAAAATGTAAAATATTTTCACACATACTTCTCTGTTTTCACACACACACTTCAAATGACAAAATGCTTACCATCCTTAGTTAATAGGAAAATACAAATGGAAAAAAAAGCAGGATAAAACTGTATACATATGAGAATGAGGCCAACATTGGGAAGACTGCTGTGATAAGTATTGCTGTGGTATGAAGCAACTGGGACACTCAGACACTACTGGTGGGAATAAAAAATGGCTTAGTCTCTGGAAGTCAAGCTGGCAGTTGTAAAATAAATCTCTGTATCATCTCTTCAAGCCTAGGAGCATTGTGGGTTCTAGGACTAATTCTCCTTGGCTTGGCTTTGGTCACATGACCATGGCACAGGGTATCCTATTGGCTTATGCTTGAGTAGGTGCTTACTTTTGGAGCTAGGGAGGGGGTTGGCCCCACAGGAACTTCGTGGCCTGGGTTCACACAGATAACCGAAAGATGAAGCAAAGGTCCAAGTCTAGGGCTGTCTGTTTGCCCCTCATTTTTAGCCATTTTTCATTCTTCAGCATTAGAAAACAAATGCATGCCCACTACAGAGTATTTGGAAAGTAAACAAAAGCTTAGAAAAGATTAAAAATGGTTCAGCAATAACCCTACATCTTTTGTGGGTTTTTTTTTTTTAGTCATTAAAAAATTTTATATTTTTTCTAACGTATTTTCTCCTAGTATCACAGATTTTTGTTTCTTTGAACCATCTCTGGTTCTTTTTCAGATGTGGTGGTGCATGCCTGTAAATCCCTGTACTTGGGAGACCAAGACAAGAGGATCACAGGTTTGAGGCCAGTCTCAGCAACTTAGAGAAACACTCAGTAATTTAGTGAACCCCTGTTTAAAAAATAAAACATAAAAAGGCTGGAGGTGTAGCTCAGAGGTATAATGATCTGGGTTCAGTCCCCAGTGACACACATACACACACAAGAAAATCCTTCATGCCAAAATATAATTCTATATGTAAAAGTGCTTTGCACACTGCAAGTCCCCATGCAACTAGTATCTGCCCTCCTGATAGAAAACTGACTCCATTCTTTCTCATTCCCAGCTTCTTTATTGTTCTCAAGAAGCTTTCTGGGTCCAGGGCTTTAGGTGAATCGGTTTGAGAATTCTCACACTCTAGAGGACTTCAGAAATATTCAAGGTGCTAATTAAAAACACACATCCCCAGTCTCTACCTCTAGACATTGCCAGGTAGAGTAGGAAGGGAAAGGTTGCCAGGATACAGTTTTTTAAAATTAAAATTTGTCATTCATGTAAAATTGTGCATGAAATCATGTGTATAGCATGGTGAATTTTCATGAGATAAATATACCCATCTATGTTGTTTTTTATGGCTATAACTTATTAATTCTTATCAAAGTGTTGGGATGAATTATAGATATCATCATTTTCTTATCCATTCTAGTATAGATGGACTTTGAGTTGTTGCCAGGTTTTGGCTGTTAGGAATAGGGCTCCTCTGAACACCTTTGTAGATGCTCTCAGTGAGCATATGTATGCATTCTTTTGGGTATATATGTAGGAGTGGAATTGCTGAGTCTTAGTACATACGTATTTTCATCTTGAATCGAAACTGTCAGTTTGTCAAAGAAAACAATATAAAGTTTATTCTCATACATGAAGTATAGAGTTCTCGTTCTGTAGTCTTCCTCACCGTGTTAAATCTGTCCTTTGCATTTTAGGTGTGTAGAGGTGTTCCATTGTGGTTTTGGTTTTTATTTTCCTGATGTAATCGAGCAGATTTTCATATATTTAATTACTGTTTGGATATTGTCTGATTAAATGCCTTTCAAGAATTTTGTCCATTTTTCTAGTAGGTTGCCTACCTATTTCTTAAAGAATTTTAGCATTCTTTGTGTATACTCTAGGCTCAAGTTTAATGTATGATGATTTCTCTAGTATTTCTTCTGAAGGTAGCACTTTTTCCATTCTCCTTGGAAAATCACTTACAACTTCAGATCACACAGGTAGTCATCTATATTTTCTATAAGTTCATTTTATACAACTATCTTTTTTGTTTTAATTTTTGTTTTGGTACTGAGGATTAAACCCAGGGGCATTCTACCTCTGAGATACACCTCTAGTTCTTTTTATTTTTCATGTTAAGATAGGGTCTTTATACGTTGCTGAAGCTGGCCTTGAACCTGTGATTTTCCAATCTCAGCCTTCTAAGTACAGGATTACAGGTATGTGTCATCATGTCCAACCCAGACATTTTAAAAAATAAATACCTAATTTTGAGGCAGAGAGCCCACAAATTACATCTTGCAAAGCTGTAATTTTCTGCTGCAAACTTCACATATCTTTTATTTTTGGTACTAGGGATTGAACCCAGGGACATTCTATTCTTGAGCTACACCTCCAGCCCTTTTTATTGTTATTTTTATTTTGTGCACCTGTAATCCCAGTACTTGAAGACTGAGACAGGGAGATTTGAGGCCAGCTTAGCAACATAGACCCTCAGCAATAGACCCTATTTTGAAACAGGGCCTTGCTAAGTTGATGAGGCTATCCTTGAACCTAAGATCTTCCTGTCTCAGCCTCCCAAGTACAGGATTACAGGTATGCTATGCTCCCCTGCTTCATCTCAGGCTCACCACCTTGGACTTGCCTTCTTGGAGCTGAGCTCACTTTGGAAGCCCTTATTCTCAGCCCACCATCTCTTCTTAGGGAGTTCCACAAGTAGGCACTCTCCTCCTCCATGGGGCCAGAAGTCAACGAATGACTGGATGGATGGAGTTCATGGAGGCTGGAGAACAAATATCCTATGGAGAAACAGCAACCAGTTTCCTCCTGCTTATTGCCATGTGAGAGTAAGGAGTCGCAAGGACAGATCTAGGTTTCAAAGCAAACCCAAGTATCTGGGTTATACAAAATATTCTGATTTCTAAATAATGCCAGGCACTTCAAACTAAAATTTCACTGTGTGGAGGGGAGAAGAAAATATGTTTGTGGGTTTGCTATAGCCTCTGGTCAAACTTTGACCCAGGATGGGGGCATCACATGGGAACATATTAAGATGCAGAATGTCAGCTTCCAGTTGCTGGAGCAGAATCTGCATTTATCAGTAACCCAGGTGACTCATACACGCATTAAAGTTTGAGAAGCTCAAGTGTAGTCAGGTGGTTCTCAACACTGGCTCCAATTAGAATCATTTGGGGGAATTTAAAGGAAAAGAAAGAGAAAGCAACCTATGGCTGTACCACAGACCGCAAAAGGCAGAATCTTTACCTAGGCATCAGAATTTTTAAAAATCAACCCGGAGCCAGGCATGGTGGCACACATTTGTAGTCTCAGCATTTGGGAGGCTGAGACAGGAGGATCACGGTACATGGATAGCCTCAGCTACTTAGTGAGGCCCTCTGCAATTCAGTGAGATCCTGTTTCAGAATAAAGAATAAAAAATAGGGCTGGGGTGTAGCTTGGAGGTAGAATGCCCCTGGGTTCTATCCCCAGTGCCACAAAAAATATAAATAAATAAATAAATAAATAAGAAGCAACCTGGGTGGTTCAAATAGGTAATCAGGACTCAGAAGCACTAATTAAGGCTAATCCTTCATTTATAAATGGGGAAATTAAAAACCTCAAAAAGGAGAGAGGTGAAGTTTCTCTTCCAAGGTCACTTAGCTAGGGTACGGGAAGACCTGCTTTGTGTTCATTCTTGTATCTCATGATTCCCAAGCTGGGGCTTTTTTGCTTCAGTTGCTTCTGGTTCCCAGGGCGGTGGGGGTGGGGTGGGGAGAGAGCTACAGAATGATCCTGTTCAACTGTAGCTCATTACTGCCAGCTTTCCAGCTAAGCCGCTTAGCTCTCAGCGCTGAACACCTAACGAGATTTACTGGTTGAAGAACTGTGAGCTGATGCCTCCTTCTGCTTCTGCCTAAGAGCTGAAGTCCACTTCATTCTCTCTGTACATCACCCTGAAACAGCACGAACTCCTCCCGCTCTGAAGATAGGAAAGGTCCTCCACTCGCACATTAAAATCTCCCTGCCTAGGCACAGAAATGGAAACGAAGGTTCTTGACAGCGATATGAAGGTTTCAGTTCAAGCTTAACAGCAACGAGCGTGACTGCTCCCCGCCCCCCACCACATTCCTGGGCTGGATCATTAGAAGAGCAGGTCTAGAAAGCAAGGGCTAGAAGGTCTGCTCATCTGGGAGGATGGAGTGACTCACAAACAGTGGTTGAGCCAAGATTCCTAACCCTCTTTCCAGGATCATGTTATAATATTCTGACTCCAAGGTATAATCCTTGAGAAGTTTCATGGTCAAAAGGATAGAGCAAATTAATGCATGAAAAAACTTGAGTTTCATTGTGGTGTGTGTGTATGTGTGTGTGTTTTGTGGTACTAGGGGTGGAACCCAGGGCCTTTTCTACCTCTGGGCTATACTCCCAGACCTATTTTTTTTAAAATACTTTTTGGAAACAGGGTCTCACTAAGTTGCTGAAAACCTCACTAAGTAGATGAGGCTGGCTTCAAACCTGTGCGATTCTCCTGTTTCAACCTCCCAAGCGATGGGATTACAAGTGTGTGTCAACACGCCCAGCCCTTGTGTTTTGAAGCTACCACAAAGGAGGTTCGCATTCTCTGGAAACTCCCCTGTTCTTTTACATCTCATCTGCCTCCCTGTTCTTTACAACCGCACTTTTTTCTCTTTGACTTTATTTAATGTTCTTTGTGAATTTAGAGATGGAACCCAGGGGCATTCTACCTCTGAGATATACCCCCTATTCCTATTTTATTTCTGATTTTGAAACAGGGTCTCACTAAGTTGCTGAGAGCCCAAGTTCCTGAGGCTGACTGTGCACCTGAGATCTTCCTATCTCGGCCTCCCAAGCACTGGGATTACAGGTGTGCACCAGAACGCTCAGCTTTCTCTTTGACTTTCTGCCCTCAAAATACTACATCCCCCTCCCCAGTCCTGAACCACCCTGTGCCCTGATCTCTCTTCTCCTCTTCACTCTGCTTCTACAGTTACAAAGACGGATCTTTTTTGGAGAGTTGGAAAATGAGAAGTCCTAGAGAGGAACCTATTTAGTGGGCAGACAGAATTATAGTCTGGGGACAATCACACATTTCAGGCCATTACAACCATTCCCCCTCCTCTCTTAACGATGCCGTCCATCCTACTCCAGTCCTCTCATTATTCACCCACTGACCTTGCTGAGTCAGGCCTATAATAATCTGTGGAGGTTCCACATATATTGAGCATGTTGGGTGTACTGAGCCATAGAACTTGGCTTGGTAGGAATCTCTTCTACTTCAATAAAATGGGGACAGAGTCTGATGCAGGACTGAGCATGCATGACGGTTCTTTGATAATAGCTGGCTGCAAAATAATTGAAAGGCACTCGTGATAGCAATGGGAATTCTCTCATGCCATTTGTCCCGAAAAAAAAAAAAATTGGCACTTGAGAAAAATTTGCAGTCCATAGTTCTGACTTGTTTACAACTTGCTTACACTCTTACAAATGATCTTTCATTTTATCTTCTCCAGGTAAAGAAGGTCCCTCCAAGGATCCAGCCGTTTCTAGTGAGTGTGTATCTTCCTCTGAATATAAGGAAAAATGCATCCTGCCACAGAGCATGGCTCCAGGTATCTAAATCTCAGAGATATATGCTACTTTTAAGTTTTATTTATTTCAGTACTGGGGGTTGAACCCAGGGTGCTTTACCATTGAGTTACATCCCCCACCCTTTTACTTATTTTTTTATTTGTTTTGAGACAGGATTTTACTAAGTTGCCCAAGCAGGCCTCAAACTTGCCATCCTCCTGCCTCAGCCTCCTGAGTCAGTGGGATTGCGGGCATGTGCCATTGCATCCAGCTTGATAAATGTTATCTTTAAAAGTAACTTCCATGAGGTTTCTGGAAAGACTGGAAATGGAATCACCATGTGACCCAATTGTATCACTTCTTATCTTTCCAAAAGAACTAAAGTCAGAACACTATATATATATATATATCTCACTATATTCTATATATATATTTATATATAATTTATATATAATTTATATTTATATTTATATATATTTATATATATAACACTATATATATAAAACACTATATAATATATATATATATATATACATATATATATATATATATATATATATACCCCCATGTAGTAGGAGCACAATTATAGGAGCACAATTTACAGTAGCCAAGTTTTAGAACCAACCTAGGTATCTGTCAACAGACGAGTAAAGAAAATGTGGCGTATACACGCAATGGAATTTTACCCAGCCATAAAGAAGAACAAAATTATGTCACTTGCAGGAAAATGGATGGAACTGGAGAACATCATGCGAAGTGAGGCCAGCCAGGCTCAGAAAGTCAAGGGCCACATGTTTTCTCTCCAACGTGGAAGCTAGAGAGGAAATAGGGAAGAAAAGGGACCTCATGAAAAGGAGGAGAGAGACCAGCTGAGAGGTAGAAGAGAACTGCGGGGAGGAGGCGGGGAGGGGAAATGGGAGGTCTAGGGAAGGAAACAGACCAAGTGATGTTTTGTGCATGTGTGAATATATTACTATGGCTCTCACAAGGATATATAACTACAATACACTAATAAAAATTAAAGTGAAATGAACATATCATAAACTTTAAAAATCTCATAAATGCATAGTCATTAGTTTATTTAATAAATATGTAGCCAAGCAACTATTTAAAACAGTATTTTATGCACGTTATAAACATCACAATACGTATTTCATTGTCCGGGCTTCATCCAGTGGACTTAAAGATACTAAAATATATTACCCTCTTAAAAATAATCTTCCAGGTAGAATATTTCTCCTTATCTTTCCTGTCTGTAGACTCCCTCCCGCTGACCCTTTCCAGGTGCCATCACCAAATGCATCTCTGTAGAAACAGCTTTAACTATGCTGTTTGCTTGTCCACAAGCCTCCCGTTACTCTTCATTGCCTGCAAGATTAGTTGGAACTGTCCCAGGCTGGTACTCGAAGTCTTCACTTTCTGATACCTACTAGGAGCTCCCTACATAGTTTCTGGGCTACAAAAAGTATATCATTGGTTAGATTTTAAGGTTTTGAAGGGCAAGGCTAATTTTTATAATAATTACTTATTCAACATGGTAGGTAGTTCAAGAGTTGTTTATATATAGTTTGGTGCTCAGAAAATATTTGATAACTATGTCAAATCATTAGACGGACAGGTGGAGATCTCATTTATATTCCACATAATACCTAACACAGTACCTTATCTGTAATGGGTTCTGAGTAAATATTTGTTAAGTAAATTAGTAAGTGAATGAAGTGTTAATAGATGTCTCAACACAAGACCCCCTTAAATGATTTTAATGAAGCCCATAGAGAGAGTTGTCATTAGAAAAATTTATACCTGGGTTGAATATTTATTTATTTATTTAATATGGTACTGGGGATTGAACCCAGGGGCATTCTATTTCTGAGCTATACCCTAGCTCTTCTTATTTTTATTTTGAAACAGCGTCTCACTGAGTTGCTAAGGGTTACTGAGGCTGGCCCCAAACCTACAATCCTCCTGCCTCAGCTTCTCAAATACTGGAACTCTGGGTGTGCACCACTGCACCCAGAAAGGTTGAACCTTGTACTGGAAACTTTGAGAACAAGCTCTAGAAGTCATGATTTTTGTTGTACAGTAGCAGGGACAATTTTTGAGAACAAATCTCATGCCAAGGAGTCCATTACACATTCCACCTATCCTCACATGCCACCTCTGTTTGGAGGCACCAAAATTCCTAGTTAGCAGGTAGGAAACAGTCTCAGAGAGGAAAGTAACTTCACTGCAAGAGTTAATATATAATGAGAAAGAGGTGCAAACCTAGCTCTTGTTTGTGACTACCATGCACCAACATCGATTCATTTATGTTATACGCATGTACAAATGTTACAATTAAACCCAGTGGTCTGAATACTTATTATGCACCACTAATTTTTGTTTAAAAAAGAAAGTCTTTAATGTATTAACACTTATCTTCCAAAAACATACTTCTTCCTGAGATACAAAATACAGATTTGTGAAAAAGTTACTTTTTTTTTTTTTTTTTTTTTTTGCGGGTTTGGGGATGGAACCCAGGGGCATTTGACCTCCGAGATACACCCCCTGCCCTATTTTTTTATTCTTTATTTGTGAACATTTTTAAGAATAGGAGCCATGAGAATAGATATTATATAATTATTATACCAGGTTCTTTTTATTCCCAGTTTCAAATTCTGTCAAAAACGTGTGGTTGATAATGAGAAAAATCTCGCCTTATTATTATTATTTTTTTTTTGCTATTGTGTCAATCTGTTTATCATCTGTCGGCTTGGACCATCCCAGAAAAACCCCTAAGTTATCATCTGTTGTTTCATGCATGCGGTGGAGTCAGCATTTTGCCTTTTTAGTGCCATAAAGCCAGTGAACAAAGGGTACTTTGAGGTGAAGCCAAAGTGCCCAGCCTTGTCCTCCGGTCGGTATGTTTCACAGGTTGCTGTTTCAGAGTGAGCGGCCCGGTACGAGGGGGGACTTCACACTCCACACTCCCTGCCAGCCTTGCCTCCTGCAAAGCACGGCCAGCAGAATCAATCAGGACTGGCTCCCCTGAGTCAAACAGGATACAATACCCTTCTCACTGAAACTTCATTTCCTGGCCCTGCAGATAAGGCAGAGGGTGCCAGTGTGAAATCCACCCACATAAAGGTTTTGTGCTCAGAGTCACTTCTCACAGGTTGAGAACTTTGAAGCCTTTATTATTACTATTACTATTATTATTATTATTTTGTGGTACTGGGGATCGAACCCAGGGTCATTTGACCTCCAAGCTATATCCCCCAGCCCTATTTTTTAATTCTTTATTTTGAAACAGGGTCTCACTGAGTTGCAGAGGGCCTCACTAAGGAGCTGAGGCTGTCCGCAAACCATGATCCTCTGGTCTCAGCCTCCTGAATGCTGGGATTACAAGCGTGCGCCATCACTCCCGGCTTGCCTGGCACCTTTTGATTATTTAAATCTAGGTCATTTGGATTTCATCTCTGTGAACTCACAGGCCTGGTGAGGAGATGCACACTGCAGGGCTACCTGTCTGCACGTCCTATTCCCAGAGAGATTCCAAGGGAAGGGGAGTTGGGGTCAGGTTCTAGAAGCAGGAGCAATGGAGCTGGGTGGAAAGGAATCACGGGTTCAGTTATTATCAAATTTAATAGTCACGATAGGATGAGGACAGCCACAGGTGGTGATGGTTGGAATACCATGGTGCAAGGAATAACAGATAATGTTTAATGTGTTTATTGAATATTTAATATGTGCCAGATACGGAACAAAAAGGTTTATGTAATATCTCATCTGGTAAACCTTTTAGACCTGTAGGAGAGATCTTCTCTGAGCCAGTTGGCTGATGGGATAAGTCAAGTGCATGGTGATGAATTGTTCAGGGTTGACCAGTTATTGAGGGGGCAGAGTCGGGCGTTGAGCCCACGCCTGTGCATCCACTCCCTAGGCTTCCTCCCTTTCTCCTGGAGGTCAGCGTGCACTAAAGCTGCCAGATGGAGACTCCAAGGGTTGCTGGAGACGAAGGGGCTGGGTGAGACTGGAACACGGGCCAGGGAGGAACTGAGTGGAAGGAATGTGGGGGTCACCTCGCGGCCAGGTCATCTGAGCGTGTTGCCTGGGAGCGCATCTGCAGCC